>NC_138296.1:912500-1125000 GCF_965601325.2 Salmo salar | reverse complement strand
TCTAACCACTAGGCTACCTGCCGCCCCTCCACTCTAACCACTAGGCTACCTGCCGCCCCTCCACTCTAACCACTAGGCTACCTGCCGCCCCTCCACTCTAACCACTAGGCTACCTGCCGCCCCTCCACTCTAACCATTAGGCTACCTGCCCCCCCCCCTCCACTCTAACCATTAGGCTACCTGCCCCCCCCCCCCTCCACTCTAACCACTAGGCTACCTGCCCCCCCCCCTCCACTCTAACCACTAGGCTACCTGCCGTCCCTCCACTCTAACCACTAGGCTACCTGCCGCCCCTCCACTCTAACCACTAGGCTACCTGCCGCCCCTCCACTCTAACCACTAGGCTACCTGCCGCCCCTCCACTCTAACCACTAGGCTACCTGCCGCCCCTCCACTCTAACCACTAGGCTACCTGCCGCCCCTCCACTCTAACCACTAGGCTACCTGCCGCCCCTCCACTCTAACCACTAGGCTACCTGCCGCCCCTCCACTCTAACCACTAGGCTACCTGCCGCCCCTCCACTCTAACCACTAGACTACCTGCCCCCCCTCCACTCTAACCACTAGGCTACCTGCCCCCCCTCCACTCTAACCACTAGGCTACCTGCCCCCCCTCCACTCTAACCACTAGGCTACCTGCCGTCCCTCCACTCTAACCACTAGGCTACCTGCCGCCCCTCCACTCTAACCACTAGGCTACCTGCCGTCCCTCCACTCTAACCACTAGGCTACCTGCCGTCCCTCCACTCTAACCACTAGGCTACCTGCCGTCCCTCCACTCTAACCACTAGGCTACCTGCCGTCCCTCCACTCTAACCACTAGGCTACCTGCCGTCCCTCCACTCTAACCACTAGGCTACCTGCCGCCCCTCCACTCTAACCACTAGGCTACCTGCCCCCCCTCCACTCTAACCACTAGGCTACCTGCCGTCCCTCCACTCTAACCACTAGGCTACCTGCAGCCCCTCCACTCTAACCACTAGGCTACCTGCCGTCCCTCCACTCTAACCACTAGGCTACCTGCCGTCCCTCCACTCTAACCACTAGGCTACCTGCCGTCCCTCCACTCTAACCACTAGGCTACCTGCCGTCCCTCCACTCTAACCACTAGGCTACCTGCAGCCCCTCCACTCTAACCACTAGGCTACCTGCAGCCCCTCCACTCTAACCACTAGGCTACCTGCCTCCCCTCCACTCTAACCACTAGGCTACCTGCCGTCCCTCCACTCTAACCACTAGACTACCTGCCGTCCCTCCACTCTAACCACTAGGCTACCTGCCGTCCCTCCACTCTAACCACTAGGCTACCTGCCGCTCCTCCACTCTAACCACTAGGCTACCTGCCGTCCCTCCACTCTAACCACTAGGCTACCTGCCTCCCCTCCACTCTAACCACTAGGCTACCTGCCGTCCCTCCACTCTAACCACTAGGCTACCTGCCGTCCCTCCACTCTAACCACTAGGCTACCTGCCGTCCCTCCACTCTAACCACTAGGCTACCTGCCGCCCCTCCACTCTAACCACTAGGTTTGGGCGGTAGGAGGCGGGTTGGACGCCCGTTTGAGCTGGCAGTCTGTTCCAGCGTTTTTATAACTGATTTATTTATTTAATGCCATCAACACTGTTTTGACAGTAGATATCTAGCTCGTGTGTGTGTGTGTGTGTGTGTGTGTGTGTGTGTGTGTGTGTGTGTGTGTGTGTGTGTGTGTGTGTGTGTGTGTGTGGTGTGTGTGTGTGTGTGTGTGTGTGTGTGTGTGTGTGTGTGTGTGTGTGTGTGTGTGTGTGTGTGATGGAGCAGTAATCTGATTTTTGTCTCTAATTCAAACAGATTGATGATCATGCTGCAACTATATCACTGGCCCAACTCTCAAAGGTATACTATATCTCCCCTCTTCCCTCCTCTTCCCTTCCCTCCTCTTCTGTCCTCTTCCCTCCTCTTCTTTCCTCTTCCCTCCTCTTCCCTCCTCTTCCCTCCTCTTCCCTTCCCTCCTCTTCCCTTCCCTCCTCTTCCCTTCCCTTCTCTCCTCTTCCCTTCTCTCCTCTTCCCTTCTCTCCTCTTCCCTCCTCTCCTCTTCCCTCCTCTCCTCTTCCCTCCTCTCCTCTTCCCTTCTCTCCTCTTCCCTTCTCTCCTCTTCCCTTCTCTCCTCTTCCCTTCCCTCCTCTCCTCTTCCCTTCTCTCCTCTCCTCTCCTCTTCCCTCCTCTCCTCTTCCCTCCTCTCCTCTTCCCTCCTCTCCTCTTCCCTCCTCTCCTCTTCCCTCCTCTCCTCTCCTCTCCTCTTCCCTTCTCTCCTCTCCTCTTCCCTTCTCTCCTCTCCTCTTCCCTTCTCTCCTCTTCCCTTCTCTCCTCTTCCCTTCCCTCCTCTCCTCTTCCCTCCTCTCCTCTTCCCTCCTCTCCTCTTCCCTCCTCTCCTCTTCCCTCCTCTCCTCTTCCCTCCTCTCCTCTTCCCTTAAAATAGTTGAGTTGGATTGAAACTAAGTGTGAATCTGTTTTTTAAAGAGTTACATTGACCGACTGGGTTGGTTTTATGTCCAGTGTGTTTATTTTTAAAGTTAAAATATTCCTGTGGTGTTTATTGCCTGTGTGGTGTTTATTAGCTATGTCATATATATTTACAGTATCTAAGGAAGGGTTTAACGGGACCGTCCTTAATAACAATACTGGAGATGTACAGATGTCATCCTTCTCTGTTTAAATGGGGTTAAATTACGTTTTTTAATTTGTAACAGGATATTAGTCATTCACACAGTAATATTTATAATGTTATATATATATACACATTACAAATATACAGTAATATTTATAATGTAATATATATATACATTATATATATATATATATATACAAATATACAGTAATATATATACATTATATATATATATACAAATATACAGTAATATATATAATGTAATATATACATATATACAGTAATATTTATAATGTATTATATATACAGTAATATTTATAATGTATTATATATACAGTAATATTTATAATGTATTATATATACAGTAATATTTATAATATATATATATACAGTAATATTTATAATGTAATATATATATACACATTACAAATATACAGTAATATTTATAATGTAATATATATACATATATATATATATATACAGTAATATATATAATGTAATATATACAGTAATATTTATAATGTATTATATATACAGTAATATTTATAATGTATTATATATACAGTAATATTTATAATGTATTATATATATACAGTAATATTTATAATGTAATATATATATATACACAGTAATATTTATAATGTATTATATATACAGTAATATTTATAATGTATTATATACATTATATATATACAGTAATATTTATAATGTATTATATACATTATATATATATACAGTAATATTTATAATGTATTATATACATTATATATATACAGTAATATTTATAATGTAATATATACAGTAATATTTATAATGTATTATATATACAGTAATATTTATAATGTAATATATACATTATATACAGTAATATTTTTAATGTATTATATACATTATATACAGTAATATTTATAATGTATTATATATACAGTAATATTTATAATGTAATATATACATTACATATACACAGTAATATTTATAAAAGACGATGTTAACTTTATTTTAAAACATTCATTGCTGGTTTTATAATGATCTGGATTGTTGTGATATTAATGTGATGTTTTGTTGTCCCTGGTCGTGTAAAGAGACGTCTCTGTTCTGTCTTTTAGTCTGAAAGGGGGGGACGTACACTTGCTGCTGCTTACACTCGCCTCGTACACAAACACTCGCACGTTACACACACACACACACACACTCGTTCCCGAACACTTGTACACGCACGCATACACACGTATCCGGAGCACAATTACATTCCTGAAGAACGAAGTTTTCTCTTCATTTTTTAAACATTTTTCTCTCTAAATGAAGACTCGACGTTTTATTTTTAATTTTTTTTGCTCATCCATGACCTTTCACCCCCTTAGGACACTAATTTAAAAACAATACCTGTTATCAATCTTGATTTCAAACTTATTGAAGCCATGTAAACAACTTTTAACATTTTAAACTTGCCAAATCCTCTCTACTGCACCATGCTTTGTCACCACACTGTGTTTTTGAAGAGATTTACTTAATATATATATATATTATCATTTAGCAGATGTAATTTATCCTCCAATATATTTATTGTTTTATCCTCAAATTATATTGTTGCTGAAGTAAGACGGAGATCTACAGTGTAGTATGAACCACTGACCTGCTTCTCTCTCTCTCTCTCTCTCTCTCTCTCTCTCTCTCTCTCTCTCTCTCTCTCTCTCTCTCTCTCTCTCTCTCTCTCTCTCGTTAAATCAGAACACAACATTACTACATTTTAACGGTGTTAAAGGCTGTATGACAGTGAGCTATTAAAATTATTCTGTTTTGATGATTGGGTAGCTGGAATGTGGAGTATGAATGTTTTTTTACATTTTTTTTTAATTAATTTTTTTTATCAATAAAACTTGGCAAACGTCTCGTAGACCCCTGACCATTTGTGTGTACTACTCATGTATTTGTGTGTACTACTCATGTATTCTTGAAGGAAAATATCTGTTTTTATTCCCCCCCCCCAGTGTATTTACACTTCCTGTCCTTTTTTAGTAAAGTATTTTGTTGTGATAAATAAGTTGCAAAAGCAAAATGTGTATTCAGACAGACCTGAGACTATCTGAGCAGACTGACCAGGTTAGATGCAGACTGACCAGGTTAGATGCAGACTGACCGGGTTAGATGCAGACTGACCGGGTTAGATGCAGACTGACCGGGTTAGATGCAGACTGACCGGGTTAGATGCAGACTGACCGGGTTAGATGCAGACTGACCGGGTTAGATGCAGACTGACCGGGTTAGATGCAGACTGACCGGGTTAGATGCAGACTGACCGGGTTAGATGCAGACTGACCGGGTTAGATGCAGACTGACCGGGTTAGATGCAGACTGACCGGGTTAGACTGCAGACTGACCGGGTTAGACTGCAGACTGACCGGGTTAGACTGCAGACTGACCGGGTTAGACGCAGACTGACCGGGTTAGACGCAGACTGACCGGGTTAGACGCAGACTGACCGGGTTAGACGCAGACTGACCGGGTTAGACGCAGACTGACTACGTTAGACGCAGACTGACTACGTTAGACGCAGACTGACTAGGTTAGACGCAGACTGACTAGGTTAGACGCTGACTGACTAGGTTAGACACAGACTGACTAGTTGTCTTTCTCCTCTCCCCTCCCCTGTCTATATACTAGTTGTCTTTCTCCTCTCCCCTCCCCTGTCTATATACTAGTTGTCTTTCTCCTCTCCCCTCCCCTGTCTATATACTAGTTGTCTTTCTCCCCTCCCCTGTCTATATACTAGTTGTCTTTCTCCCCTCCCCTGTCTATATACTAGTTGTCTTTCTCCCCTCCCCTGTCTATATACTAGTTGTCTTTCTCCCCTCCCCTGTCTATATACTCGTTGTCTTTCTCCCCTCCCCTGTCTATATACTAGTTGTCTTTCTCCCCTCCACTGTCTATATACTAGTTGTCTTTCTCCTCTCCCCTGTCTATATACTAGTTGTCTTTCTCCTCTCCCCTGTCTATATACTAGTTGTCTTTCTCCCCTCCCCTGTCTATATACTAGTTGTCTTTCTCCTCTCCTCTCCCCTGTCTATATACTAGTTGTCTTTCTCCCCTCCCCTGTCTATATACTAGTTGTCTTTCTCCCCTCCCCTGTCTATATACTAGTTGTCTTTCTCCCCTCCCCTGTCTATATACTAGTTGTCTTTCTCCCCTCCCCTGTCTATATACTAGTTGTCTTTCTCCTCTCCCCTGTCTATATACTAGTTGTCTTTCTCCCCTCCCCTGTCTATATACTAGTTGTCTTTCTCCTCTCCCCTGTCTATATACTAGTTGTCTTTCTCCTCTCCCCTGTCTATATACTAGTTGTCTTTCTCCTCTCCCCTGTCTATATACTAGTTGTCTTTCACCCCTCCCCTCCCCTGTCTATATACTAGTTGTCTTTCTCCTCTCCCCTCCCCTGTCTATATACTAGTTGTCTTTCTCCTCTCCCCTGTCTATATACTAGTTGTCTTTCTCCTCTCCCCTGTCTATATACTAGTTGTCTTTCTCCCCTCCCCTGTCTATATACTAGTTGTCTTTCTCCTCTCCCCTCCCCTGTCTATATACTAGTTGTCTTTCTCCTCTCCCCTGTCTATATACTAGTTGTCTTTCTCCTCTCCCCTGTCTATATACTAGTTGTCTTTCTCCTCTCCCCTGTCTATATACTAGTTGTCTTTCTCCCCTCCCCTGTCTATATACTAGTTGTCTTTCTCCCCTCCCCTGTCTATATACTAGTTGTCTTTCTCCCCTCCCCTGTCTATATACTAGTTGTCTTTCTCCCCTCCCCTGTCTATATACTAGTTGTCTTTCTCCCCTCCCCTGTCTATATACTAGTTGTCTTTCTCCTCTCCCCTGTCTATATACTAGTTGTCTTTCTCCTCTCCCCTGTCTATATACTAGTTGTCTTTCTCCTCTCCCCTGTCTATATACTAGTTGTCTTTCTCCCCTCCCCTGTCTATATACTAGTTGTCTTTCTCCCCTCCCCTGTCTATATACTAGTTGTCTTTCTCCCCTCCCCTGTCTATATACTAGTTGTCTTTCTCCCCTCCCCTGTCTATATACTAGTTGTCTTTCTCCCCTCCCCTGTCTATATACTAGTTGTCTTTCTCCTCTCCCCTCCCCTGTCTATATACTAGTTGTCTTTCTCCTCTCCCCTCCCCTGTCTATATACTAGTTGTCTTTCTCCTCTCCCCTGTCTATATACTAGTTGTCTTTCTCCTCTCCCCTGTCTATATACTAGTTGTCTTTCTCCCCTCCCCTGTCTATATACTAGTTGTCTTTCTCCCCTCCCCTGTCTATATACTAGTTGTCTTTCTCCCCTCCCCTGTCTATATACTAGTTGTCTTTCTCCTCTCCCCTGTCTATATACTAGTTGTCTTTCTCCCCTCCCTCCCCTGTCTATATACTAGTTGTCTTTCTCCCCTCCCCTGTCTATATACTAGTTGTCTTTCTCCTCTCCCCTGTCTATATACTAGTTGTCTTTCTCCCCTCCCCTGTCTATATACTAGTTGTCTTTCTCCCCTCCCCTGTCTATATACTAGTTGTCTTTCTCCCCTCCCCTGTCTATATACTAGTTGTCTTTCTCCTCTCCCTCCCCTGTCTATATACTAGTTGTCTTTCTCCCCTCCCCTGTCTATATACTAGTTGTCTTTCTCCCCTCCCCTGTCTATATACTAGTTGTCTTTCTCCCCTCCCCTGTCTATATACTAGTTGTCTTTCTCCTCTCCCCTGTCTATATACTAGTTGTCTTTCTCCCCTCCCCTGTCTATATACTAGTTGTCTTTCTCCTCTCCCCTCCCCTGTCTATATACTAGTTGTCTTTCTCCTCTCCCCTGTCTATATACTAGTTGTCTTTCTCCTCTCCCCTGTCTATATACTAGTTGTCTTTCTCCCCTCCCCTGTCTATATACTAGTTGTCTTTCTCCTCTCCCCTGTCTATATACTAGTTGTCTTTCTCCCCTCCCCTGTCTATATACTAGTTGTCTTTCTCCTCTCCCCTCCCCTGTCTATATACTAGTTGTCTTTCTCCCTCCCCTCCCCTGTCTATATACTAGTTGTCTTTCTCCCCTCCCCTGTCTATATACTAGTTGTCTTTCTCCCCTCCCCTGTCTATATACTAGTTGTCTTTCTCCCCTCCCCTGTCTATATACTAGTTGTCTTTCTCCTCTCCCCTCTCTATATACTAGTTGTCTTTCTCCTCTCCCCTGTCTATATACTAGTTGTCTTTCTCCTCTCCCCTGTCTATATACTAGTTGTCTTTCTCCTCTCCCCTGTCTATATACTAGTTGTCTTTCTCCTCTCCCCTGTCTATATACTAGTTGTCTTTCTCCTCTCCCCTGTCTATATACTAGTTGTCTTTCTCCCCTCCCCTGTCTATATACTGAAGTCCAATTAAGATCAAATTCTAATTTACAACGACGGCCTACACCTGCCAATCCCGGACGACGCTGGGCCAATTGTGCGCCGCCCTATGGGACTCCCAATCACGGCCTGTTGTGTGTGTGTGACAGCCTGGATTCGAACCAGGTTGTCTGTAGTGACGCCTCTAGCACTGAGATGCAGTGCCTTAGCCCACTTTCTCCCTTCCCCGTACTCCTATCCTCTCCCATTTCCTGGAGACTGATTCCTTGTGGTTTTTGCTCGAGGCATTCGCCAATATCTAGAAGCCTTGTTTGTTTTTCTGTGTCCTTTATGGGAAAGATCATTTCCAAGAGCTTTAGATGAGCAATACAGCCGAAAGCTACTTACCAACCTTAAACATCTTCTATTCCACCTAACGTAGTGAGGCTGGCACCAACCACTAGACACTCAGACTTGTTCTCATGCATTTGGCTGGTTGATCCTGTCTGGATGTTCCTGTCAGACCTCCCATTGACCAGCACCACCCAGGAGTCCTGTCTGGTTGATCCTGTCTGGTTGATCCTGTCTGGAGTCCCAGACGCAGGTTGCAGCAGCAGCTACCTCTTTACAGGATACAGGCTGTGTTTAGCAGGATGCTGCTGCTGCTGCAGCAGCTACCTCTTTACAGGATACAGGCTGTGTTTAGCAGGATGCTGCAGCAGCAACCTCTTTACAGGATACAGGCTGTGTTTAGCAGGATGCTGCAGCAGCAACAGCTACCTCTTTACAGGATACAGGCTGTGTTTAGCAGGATGCTGCTGCTGCTGCAGCAGCTACCTCTTTACAGGATACAGGCTGTGTTTAGCAGGATGCTGCAGCAGCTACCTCTTTACAGGATACAGGCTGTGTTTAGCAGGATGCTGCAGCAGCTACCTCTTTACAGGATACAGGCTGTGTTTAGCAGGATGCTGCAGCAGCAGCTACCTCTTTACAGGATACAGGCTGTGTTTAGCAGGATGCTGCAGCAGCAGCTACCTCTTTACAGGATACAGGCTGTGTTTAGCAGGATGCTGCAGCAGCAGCTACCTCTTTACAGGATACAGGCTGTGTTTAGCAGGATGCTGCAGCAGCAGCTACCTCTTTACAGGATACAGGCTGTGTTTAGCAGGATGCTGCAGCAGCAGCTACCTCTTTACAGGATACAGGCTGTGTTTAGCAGGATGCTGCAGCAGCAGCTACCTCTTTACAGGATACAGGCTGTGTTTAGCAGGATGCTGCTGCTGCAGCAGCTACCTCTTTACAGGATACAGGCTGTGTTTAGCAGGATGCTGCAGCAGCAGCTACCTCTTTACAGGATACAGGCTGTGTTTAGCAGGATGCTGCAGCAGCAGCTACCTCTTTACAGGATACAGGCTGTGTTTAGCAGGATGCAGCAGCAGCAGCTACCTCTTTATAGGATAGAGGCTGTGTTTAGCAGGATGCTGCAGCAGCAGCTACCTCTTTACAGGATACAGGCTGTGTTTAGCAGGATGCTGCTGCTGCAGCAGCTACCTCTTTACAGGATACAGGCTGTGTTTAGCAGGATGCTGCAGCAGCAGCTACCTCTTTACAGGATACAGGCTGTGTTTAGCAGGATGCAGCGTAGTCAGTGTTGCAGTTGGAAATACAATGGACAGAGCTGCTATTGAGAGTGACTTTGTTCCACGACGTTGTTCCCTGCTGAACACGGCCCCAGATAGAAATACCATGGATAGAGCTGCTGTTGAAGACTTCTTGTTCTACGTGTCAGAGAAACATGTCTGTTTTATACATTTCTATCTGACGTTGTTCCCTGCTGAACACGGACCCAGGGCGTCAAATCTAATTTTTATTGGTCACATGGTCAGCAGGTGTTAATGTGAGTGTAGTGAAATGCTTGTGCTTCTAGTTCCGACCGTGCAGTAATATCTAACATGTAATATAACCTAACAATTTCACAACAACTACCTTATACACACAAGGGTAAAGGAATGAATAAGAATATGTACATATAAATATATGGATGAGTGATGGCCGAACGGCATAGACAAGATGCAGTAGATGGTATAGAATACAGTATTTACACATGGGAAACAAAATACTGCATAGGAACGCGAAGCGAGGCGGTCATCTCTGCCTGCCTGCCTGCCTGCCTGCCTGCCTGTCTGTCTGTCTGTCTGTCTGTCTGTCCTCTTCCACCCCTGGTGTCTATCTAACTGTGTCGTATATCCTGCTGACATCATTTCCTGGAAACAGACGGGGAACCTGGCGGAGGCCAACGCCTCGGAGGACGACAAGATCAGAGCCATGATGTCACAGTCCAACCACGAGTACGACCCCATACAGTGAGTATTACCACCCAGTCCGAGTACGACCCCATACAGTGAGTATTACCACCCAGTCCGAGTACGACCCCATACAGTGAGTATTACCACCCAGTCCGAGTACGACCCCATACAGTGAGTATTACCACCCAGTCCGAGTACGACCCCATACAGTGAGTATTACCACCCAGTCCGAGTACGACCCCATACAGTGAGAATTACCACCCAGTCCGAGTACGACCCCATACAGTGAGTATTACCACCCAGTCCGAGTACGACCCCATACAGTGAGTATTACCACGCAGTCCGAGTACGACCCCATACAGTGAGTATTACCACCCAGTCCGAGTACGACCCCATACAGTGAGTATTACCACACAGTCTGAGTACGACCCCATACAGTGAGTACCAGGATGTAGCAGCAGCTCTATCCTGTAACTGAACCAGGATGTAACTGCAGCAGCTCTATCCTGTAACTGAACCAGGATGTAACTGCAGCAGCTCTATCCTGTAACTGAACCAGGATGTAACTGCAGCTCTATCCTGTAACTGAACCAGGATGTAGCAGCAGCTCTATCCTGTAACTGAACCAGGATGTAACTGCAGCAGCTCTATCCTGTAACTGAACCAGGATGTAGCAGCAGCTCTATCCTGTAACTGAACCAGGATGTAGCAGCAGCTCTATCCTGTAACTGAACCAGGATGTAACAGCAGCTCTATCCTGTAACTGAACCAGGATGTAGCAGCAGCTCTATCCTGTAACTGAACCAGGATGTAACAGCAGCTCTATCCTGTAACTGAACCAGGATGTAACTGCAGCAGCTCTATCCTGTAACTGAACCAGGATGTAACTGCAGCAGCTCTATCCTGTAACTGAACCAGGATGTAGCAGCAGCTCTATCCTGTAACTGAACCAGGATGTAACTGCAGCAGCTCTATCCTGTAACTGAACCAGGATGTAACTGCAGCAGCTCTATCCTGTAACTGAACCAGGATGTAACTGCAGCAGCTCTATCCTGTAACTGAACCAGGATGTAACTGCAGCAGCTCTATCCTGTAACTGCAGCAGCTCTATCCTGTAACTGAACCAGGATGTAGCAGCAGCTCTATCCTGTAACTGAACCAGGATGTAACAGCAGCTCTATCCTGTAACTGAACCAGGATGTAGCAGCAGCTCTATCCTGTAACTGAACCAGGATGTAGCAGCAGCTCTATCCTGTAACTGAACCAGGATGTAACTGCAGCAGCTCTATCCTGTAACTGAACCAGGATGTAACTGCAGCAGCTCTATCCTGTAACTGAACCAGGATGTAACTGCAGCAGCTCTATCCTGTAACTGAACCAGGATGTAACTGCAGCAGCTCTATCCTGTAACTGAACCAGGATGTAACTGCAGCAGCTCTATCCTGTAACTGAACCAGGATGTAACTGCAGCAGCTCTATCCTGTAACTGAACCAGGATGTAACTGCAGCAGCTCTATCCTGTAACTGAACCAGGATGTAACTGCAGCAGCTCTATCCTGTAACTGAACCAGGATGTAACTGCAGCAGCTCTATCCTGTAACTGAACCAGGATGTAACTGCAGCAGCTCTATCCTGTAACTGAACCAGGATGTAACTGCAGCTCTATCCTGTAACTGAACCAGGATGTAGCAGCAGCTCTATCCTGTAACTGAACCAGGATGTAACTGCAGCAGCTCTATCCTGTAACTGAACCAGGATGTAACTGCAGCAGCTCTATCCTGTAACTGAACCAGGATGTAACTGCAGCAGCTCTATCCTGTAACTGAACCAGGATGTAACTGCAGCAGCTCTATCCTGTAACTGAACCAGGATGTAACTGCAGCAGCTCTATCCTGTAACTGAACCAGGATGTAACTGCAGCAGCTCTATCCTGTAACTGAACCAGGATGTAACTGCAGCAGCTCTATCCTGTAACTGAACCAGGATGTAACTGCAGCAGCTCTATCCTGTAACTGAACCAGGATGTAACTGCAGCAGCTCTATCCTGTAACTGAACCAGGATGTAACTGCAGCAGCTCTATCCTGTAACTGAACCAGGATGTAACTGCAGCAGCTCTATCCTGTAACTGAACCAGGATGTAACTGCAGCAGCTCTATCCTGTAACTGAACCAGGATGTAACTGCAGCAGCTCTATCCTGTAACTGAACCAGGATGTAACTGCAGCAGCTCTATCCTGTAACTGAACCAGGATGTAACTGCAGCAGCTCTATCCTGTAACTGAACCAGGATGTAACTGCAGCAGCTCTATCCTGTAACTGAACCAGGATGTAACTGCAGCAGCTCTATCCTGTAACTGAACCAGGATGTAACTGTGTTGTGTTAATGTTGTATTAATGTTGTATTCGTGCTATTAGTTATGTGAAGAAGTTGACGGGTCCCCCTCCAGCCAACTACACCTGTTATCGCTGTGGGAAGAACGGACACCACATCAGGAACTGTCCTACCAACGGGGTAACACAGCACTACCTTGGTTTGTGTGTTATCGTTGTCCAGGGCAACCCAGTGTGTGTGTGTGTGTGTGTGTGTGTGTGTGTGTGTGTTCGTTGTCAAGAGCAACCCAGTGTGTGTGTGTGTCATCGTTGTCCATAGCAACCCAGTGTGTGTGTGTTATCGTTGTCCAGAGCAACCCAGTAAATGTGTGTGTGTGTGTGTGTTATCGTTGTCCAGAACAAGCCAGTAAGTGTGTGTGTGTGTGTTATCGTTGTCCAGAACAACCCAGTAAGTGTGTGTGTGTGTGTCAGAAGGAGAAAGGGTTTGAGCCGCCCCAGAGGATCAAGAAGAGCACCGGGATCCCCCGGTCCTTCATGAAGGAGGTGGACGACCCGTCTATAAAGGGGGCCATGCTGACCAACACCGGCCGCTACGCCGTCCCTACTATAGACGCGTGAGTTACTGCTGACCAACACCGGCCGCTACGCCGTCCCTACTATAGACGCGTGAGTTACTGTTGACCAACACCGGCCGCTACGCCGTCCCTACTATAGACGCGTGAGTTACTGTTGACCAACACCGGCCGCTACGCCGTCCCTACTATAGACGCGTGAGTTACTGCTGACCAACACCGGCCGCTACGCCGTCCCTACTATAGACGCGTGAGTTACTGCTGACCAACACCGGCCGCTACGCCGTCCCTACTATAGACGCGTGAGTTACTGCTGACCAACACCGGCCGCTACGCCGTCCCTACTATAGACGCGTGAGTTACTGCTGACCAACACCGGCCGCTACGCCGTCCCTACTATAGACGCGTGAGTTACTGTTGACCAACACCGGCCGCTACGCCGTCCCTACTATAGACGCGTGAGTTACTGCTGACCAACACCGGCCGCTACGCCGTCCCTACTATAGACGCGTGAGTTACTGCTGACCAACACCGGCCGCTACGCCGTCCCTACTATAGACGCGTGAGTTACTGTTGACCAACACCGGCCGCTACGCCGTCCCTACTATAGACGCGTGAGTTACTGCTGACCAACACCGGCCGCTACGCCGTCCCTACTATAGACGCGTGAGTTACTGTTGACCAACACCGGCCGCTACGCCGTCCCTACTATAGACGCGTGAGTTACTGCTGACCAACACCGGCCGCTACGCCGTCCCTACTATAGACGCGTGAGTTACTGCTGACCAACACCGGCCGCTACGCCGTCCCTACTATAGACGCGTGAGTTACTGTTGACCAACACCGGCCGCTACGCCGTCCCTACTATAGACGCGTGAGTTACTGTTGACCAACACCGGCCGCTACGCCGTCCCTACTATAGACGCGTGAGTTACTGTTGACCAACACCGGCCGCTACGCCGTCCCTACTATAGACGCGTGAGTTACTGTTGACCAACACCGGCCGCTACGCCGTCCCTACTATAGACGCGTGAGTTACTGCTGACCAACACCGGCCGCTACGCCGTCCCTACTATAGACGCGTGAGTTACTGCTGACCAACACCGGCCGCTACGCCGTCCCTACTATAGACGCGTGAGTTACTGCTGACCAACACCGGCCGCTACGCCGTCCCTACTATAGACGCGTGAGTTACTGTTGACCAACACCGGCCGCTACGCCGTCCCTACTATAGACGCGTGAGTTACTGCTGACCAACACCGGCCGCTACGCCGTCCCTACTATAGACGCGTGAGTTACTGCTGACCAACACCGGCCGCTACGCCGTCCCTACTATAGACGCGTGAGTTACTGCTGACCAACACCGGCCGCTACGCCGTCCCTACTATAGACGCGTGAGTTACTGCTGACCAACACCGGCCGCTACGCCGTCCCTACTATAGACGCGTGAGTTACTGCTGACCAACACCGGCCGCTACGCCGTCCCTACTATAGACGCGTGAGTTACTGTTGACCAACACCGGCCGCTACGCCGTCCCTACTATAGACGCGTGAGTTACTGCTGACCAACACCGGCCGCTACGCCGTCCCTACTATAGACGCGTGAGTTACTGTTGACCAACACCGGCCGCTACGCCGTCCCTACTATAGACGCGTGAGTTACTGCTGACCAACACCGGCCGCTACGCCGTCCCTACTATAGACGCGTGAGTTACTGCTGACCAACACCGGCCGCTACGCCGTCCCTACTATAGACGCGTGAGTTACTGCTGACCAACACCGGCCGCTACGCCGTCCCTACTATAGACGCGTGAGTTACTGTTGACCAACACCGGCCGCTACGCCGTCCCTACTATAGACGCGTGAGTTACTGCTGACCAACACCGGCCGCTACGCCGTCCCTACTATAGACGCGTGAGTTACTGCTGACCAACACCGGCCGCTACGCCGTCCCTACTATAGACGCGTGAGTTACTGCTGACCAACACCGGCCGCTACGCCGTCCCTACTATAGACGCGTGAGTTACTGCTGACCAACACCGGCCGCTACGCCGTCCCTACTATAGACGCGTGAGTTACTGCTGACCAACACCGGCCGCTACGCCGTCCCTACTATAGACGCGTGAGTTACTGCTGACCAACACCGGCCGCTACGCCGTCCCTACTATAGACGCGTGAGTTACTGCTGACCAACACCGGCCGCTACGCCGTCCCTACTATAGACGCGTGAGTTACTGTTGACCAACACCGGCCCCTACGCCGTCCCTACTATAGACGCGTGAGTTACTGCTGACCAACACCGGCCGCTACGCCGTCCCTACTATAGACGCGTGAGTTACTGCTGACCAACACCGGCCCCTACGCCGTCCCTACTATAGACGCGTGAGTTACTGCTGACCAACACCGGCCGCTACGCCGTCCCTACTATAGACGCGTGAGTTACTGTTGACCAACACCGGCCGCTACGCCGTCCCTACTATAGACGCGTGAGTTACTGCTGACCAACACCGGCCGCTACGCCGTCCCTACTATAGACGCGTGAGTTACTGCTGACCAACACCGGCCGCTACGCCGTCCCTACTATAGACGCGTGAGTTACTGTTGACCAACACCGGCCGCTACGCCGTCCCTACTATAGACGCGTGAGTTACTGCTGACCAACACCGGCCGCTACGCCGTCCCTACTATAGACGCGTGAGTTACTGCTGACCAACACCGGCCGCTACGCCGTCCCTACTATAGACGCGTGAGTTACTGCTGACCAACACCGGCCGCTACGCCGTCCCTACTATAGACGCGTGAGTTACTGCTGACCAACACCGGCCGCTACGCCGTCCCTACTATAGACGCGTGAGTTACTGCTCACCAACACCGGCCGCTACGCCGTCCCTACTATAGACGCATGAGTTACTGTTGACCAACACCGGCCCCTACGCCGTCCCTACTATAGACGCGTGAGTTACTGCTGACCAACACCGGCCGCTACGCCGTCCCTACTATAGACGCGTGAGTTACTGCTGACCAACACCGGCCGCTACGCCGTCCCTACTATAGACGCGTGAGTTACTGCTGACCAACACCGGCCGCTACGCCGTCCCTACTATAGACGCGTGAGTTACTGCTGACCAACACCGGCCGCTACGCCGTCCCTACTATAGACGCGTGAGTTACTGCTGACCAACACCGGCCGCTACGCCGTCCCTACTATAGACGCGTGAGTTACTGCTGACCAACACCGGCCGCTACGCCGTCCCTACTGTAGACGCGTGAGTTACTGCTGACCAACACCGGCCGCTACGCCGTCCCTACTGTAGACGCGTGAGTTACTGCTGACCAACACCGGCCGCTACGCCGTCCCTACTGTAGACGCGTGAGTTACTGTTGACCAACACCGGCCGCTACGCCGTCCCTACTGTAGACGCGTGAGTTACTGTTGACCAACACCGGCCGCTACGCCGTCCCTACTGTAGACGCGTGAGTTACTGCTGACCAACACCGGCCGCTACGCCGTCCCTACTATAGACGCGTGAGTTACTGTTGACCAACACCGGCCGCTACGCCGTCCCTACTATAGACGCGTGAGTTACTGTTGACCAACACCGGCCGCTACGCCGTCCCTACTATAGACGCGTGAGTTACTGTTGACCAACACCGGCCGCTACGCCGTCCCTACTATAGACGCGTGAGTTACTGCTGACCAAAACCGGCCGCTACGCCGTCCCTACTATAGACGCGTGAGTTACTGCTGACCAACACCGGCCGCTACGCCGTCCCTACTATAGACGCGTGAGTTACTGCTGACCAACACCGGCCGCTACGCCGTCCCTACTATAGACGTGTGAGTTACTGCTGACCAACACCGGCCGCTACGCCGTCCCTACTATAGACGCGTGAGTTACTGCTGACCAACACCGGCCGCTACGCCGTCCCTACTGTAGACGCGTGAGTTACTGCTGACCAACACCGGCCGCTACGCCGTCCCTACTGTAGACGCGTGAGTTACTGCTGACCAACACCGGCCGCTACGCCGTCCCTACTGTAGACGCGTGAGTTACTGTTGACCAACACCGGCCGCTACGCCGTCCCTACTGTAGACGCGTGAGTTACTGTTGACCAACACCGGCCGCTACGCCGTCCCTACTGTAGACGCGTGAGTTACTGCTGACCAACACCGGCCGCTACGCCGTCCCTACTATAGACGCGTGAGTTACTGTTGACCAACACCGGCCGCTACGCCGTCCCTACTATAGACGCGTGAGTTACTGTTGACCAACACCGGCCGCTACGCCGTCCCTACTATAGACGCGTGAGTTACTGTTGACCAACACCGGCCGCTACGCCGTCCCTACTATAGACGCGTGAGTTACTGCTGACCAAAACCGGCCGCTACGCCGTCCCTACTATAGACGCGTGAGTTACTGCTGACCAACACCGGCCGCTACGCCGTCCCTACTATAGACGCGTGAGTTACTGCTGACCAACACCGGCCGCTACGCCGTCCCTACTATAGACGTGTGAGTTACTGCTGACCAACACCGGCCGCTACGCCGTCCCTACTATAGACGCGTGAGTTACTGCTGACCAACACCGGCCGCTACGCCGTCCCTACTATAGACGCGTGAGTTACTGCTGACCAACACCGGCCGCTACGCCGTCCCTACTATAGACGTGTGAGTTACTGCTGACCAACACCGGCCGCTACGCCGTCCCTACTGTAGACGCGTGAGTTACTGTTGACCAACACCGGCCGCTACGCCGTCCCTACTGTAGACGCGTGAGTTACTGCTGACCAACACCGGCCGCTACGCCGTCCCTACTGTAGACGCGTGAGTTACTGCTGACCAACACCGGCCGCTACGCCGTCCCTACTGTAGACGCGTGAGTTACTGTTGACCTCTGACCCCCGTCCCCCCTGACTTCCACGTGGACGAGGGGAGAACTCCGTCCCTACTATAGAAAGAGCGTATTTTCATCAGAATCATAAAGCCTAGTCAAATCAAATCTTATTGGTCACAGTCACATGGTCAGCAGGTGTTAATGTGAGTGTAGTGAAATGCTTGTGCTTCTAGTTCCGACCGTGCAGTAATATCTAAACAGTAATATAACCTAACAATTTCACAACAACTACCTTATACACACAAGTATAAAGGAATGAATAAGAATATGTACATATAAATATATGGATGAGTGATGGCCGAACGGCATAGGCAAGATGCAGTAGATGGTATAGAGTACAGTATTTACATATGAGATGAGTAATGTAGGGTATGAAAACATTATATAAAGTGGAATTGTTTAAAGTGACTAGTGATACATTTAATTACATCCGATTTTTTTAATTATTAAAGTGGTCAGAGATTTGAGTCATCACCTCAGACATGAGCTTTAGAAAGGTTAAGGTTAGTCTGACCTTTAACCCCTGACGTCTAACCCGTAAACCTGTGTGTGTGTGTGTCCTCCACAGTGAGGCCTACGCTTTAGGTAAGAAGGAGAGGCCTCCGTTCGTCCCCAGGGACCAGTCCAGTTCCGAGGAGGACGAGGACCCGGTCCCTGATGAGCTGCTCTGTCTGCTGTGTAAAGACCTGATGACTGACGCTGTGGTCATACCCTGCTGCGGCAACTCCTACTGCGACGACTGTGAGTCAACAAACACACACCACTCTCCTCTCCTCAGGTATCCCTAGTGACTGATGCTGTCTCCTCAGGTATCCCTAGTGACTGATGCTGTCTCCTCAGGTATCCCTAGTGACTGATGCTGTCTCCTCAGGTATCCCTAGTGACTGATGCTGTCTCCTCAGGTATCCCTAGTGACTGATGCTGTCTCCTCAGGTATCCCTAGTGACTGATGCTGTCTCCTCAGGTATCCGTAGTGACTGATGCTGTCTCCTCAGGTATCCCTAGTGACTGATGCTGTCTCCTCAGGTATCCCTAGTGACTGATGCTGTCTCCTCTCCTCAGGTATCCGTAGTGACTGATGCTGTCTCCTCTCCTCAGGTATCCATAGTGACTGATGCTGTCTCCTCAGGTATCCGTAGTGACTGATGCTGTCTCCTCTCCTCAGGTATCCATAGTGACTGACGCTGTCTCCTCTCCTCAGGTATCCGTACGTCTCTGCTGGAGTCAGAGGAACATGTTTGTCCCACCTGTAGCCAATCGAATGTCTCCCCTGACGCCCTCATAGCCAATAAGTTCCTACGCCAGGTAAAACTCTCTCGGCACCGCCTGCTCAACCCTGGGCTTTATTTAGTGAGATAACGTGGAGGAAATATTTTCTACAATATATAGTGTCTTCAGAAAGTATTCAGACCCCTTGACTTTTCCCACATTTTGTTACTTTACAGCCTTATTCTAAAATGGATTAAATCTACACACAATGCCCATAATGACATCACAATGACCCATAATGACATCACAATGCCCCATAATGACAAAGTAAAAACAGATTTTGAGATTTTGGAAAATGTATTAAGAATAAATAAATAAAAAAATTAAATATTACATTTACATAAGTATTCAGACCCTTTACTCAGTACTTTGTTGAAACACCTTTGGCAGTGATTACAGCCTTGAGTCTTCTTTGGTATGACGCTACAAGCTTGGCACAACTGTATTTGGGGAGTTTCTCCCATTCTTCTCTGTAGATCCTCTCAAGCTCTGTCAGGTTGGATGGGGAGCGTCGCTGCACAGCTATTTTCAGGTCTCTCCAGAGATGTTTGATCGGGTTCAAGTCCGGGCTCTGGCTGGGCCACTCAAGAACATTCAGAGACGTGTCCTGAAGCCACTCCTGTGTTGTCTTGGCTGTGTGCTTAGGGTCGGTGTCCTGTTGGAAGGTAAAGCGTCACCCCAGTCTGAGGTGCGGAGCGCTCTGAAGCAGGTTTTCATCAAGGATCTCTCTGTACTTTGCTCCGTTCGTCTTTCCCTCGATCCTGACTAGTCTCCCAGTTCCTGCCGCTGAAAAACATCCCCACAGCATGATGCTGCCACCACCATGCTTCACCGTAGGGATGGTGCCAGGTTTCTTCCAGACATGATGCTTGGAATTCTTGCCAAGGAGTTCAATCTTGGTTAAAACAGACCAGAGAATCTTGTTTGGCCGGGCGGCCAGCTCTAGGAAGAGTCTTGGTGGTTCAAAACTTCTTCCATTTCAGAATGATGGAGGCCACTGTGTTCTTGGGGACCTTCAATACTGTATAAATGTTTTGGTACCCTTCCCCAGATCTGTGCCTTGACACAATCCTGTCTCTGAGCTCTACGGACAATTTCTTCAACCTCGTGGCTTGGTTTTTGCTCTGACATGCACTGTCAACTGTGGGACCTTATATAGACAGGTGTGTGCCTTTCCAAATCATGTCCAATCAATTTAATTTACCACAGGTGGACTCCAATCAAGTTGTAGAAACATCTCAAGGACGATCTATGGAAACAGGAAGCACCTGAGCTCAATTTCAACTCTCATAGCAAAATTTGCTAACATTTATTAAAACCTGTTTTCACTTTGTCATTATGGGGTGTTGCGATGTCATTATGGGGTGTTGCGATGTCATTATGGGGTGTTGCGATGTCATTATGGGGTGTTGCGATGTCATTATGGGGTGTTGCGATGTCATTATGGGGTATTGCGATGTCATTATGGGGTGTTGTGTGTAGATTGAGGGAACTTTTTTAATCCATTTTAGAATAAGGCTGGGGTCTGAATACTTTCGACTGCACTGTATATTCAATACTATGTACTGTTAAAAAAAGATTCAATAAAAATAAAATAAAATGACATACTGTTCATGTAACATACTATAGAAATATGTTGAATTCATTAGTAACATACTGTAGAAATATGTTGAATTCATTAGTAATATACTGTAGAAATATGTTGAATTCATTAGTAATATACTGTAGAAATATGTTGAATTCATTAGTAATATACTGTAGAAATATGTTGAATTCATTAGTAACATACTGTAGAAATATGTTGAATTCCTCTCCTCCTCTCCTCTCCTTCCCCCTCCCGTCCTCTCCCTCTCCCTCTTCTCTCCCTCTTCTCTCCCTCTTCTCTCCCTCTTCTCTCCCTCTTCTCTCCCTCTTCTCTCCCTCTTCTCTCCCTCTTCTCTCCCTCTTCTCTCCCTCTTCTCTCCCTCTTCTCTCCCTCTCCTTTTCCCTCTCCTTTTCCCTCTCCCCTGTTCCTCTCCTTCCCCCTCCCCTCCCTAGGCGGTAAATAACTTTAAGAACGAGACCGGTTACACCAACCGCATGATGACGAGAGTAGCCCAGCCCCCCGTCGTCCCCACCCCTCCTCTCCAGCCTCAATCCCGCCCTCAGTGCCCGCTCCAGCCTATCAGGAGCCAGCAGGACCCTCTCATGCCCCGCCCTCCAGCCTTAGACACGCCACCATTGGCTCAGCAGCAGCAGCAGGTTGGCCCGCCCCTCAGGTAAGATAAATGTAGTTGTCACTAGTGTTAAATGCTGAATAACCCCCCAGGTGTCTGGGTGACATTTTCCTCTCACGTCTATTGTGTTATTTACACCGTAGAGTCGGGAACCATAATAACTCCTCCCACATGGCTGCTGGCTCCTCCTATAACTCAACGGGGCCCTCCCCCCAGCACCCAACCAATCACAACAACACGCTTATTATAACAAAGTAAGATTCTCTCTCTTAAAATGGCTCTTTCTCTTTCTTTCTTTCTGTCTCGTTCTCTCTTTTTCTCTCTCCCTCTCTGCCTCTCTCTGTCTCCCTCTCTCTGTCTCTCTCTCTCATAGACACAGCCAGTGAAACAGAGGTGTCTGTGAGGTTGAGGTAGGCTTTTAGTAACGATGCTACATGTCTGTTTTTCCAGAGAGCCAGAGAGTGGAGGAGTTCAGTCTGTGGTGGTCTCAGCCGACCCCCCTCTAGCCAAGGTGAACAACACACACACACACACACACACACACACACACACACACACACACACACACACACACACCTTCCAAATGGATCGGGTCTGTAATATCAGACGTCACGTTGTTGTTGCTACCAGAGTGTGTGTGTGTTGTTGTCTATAGGGATATCGTGTTCCAGTGATGGGTCAACCCCAGTCTGACGGTCACTCCTCCCTGCAGAGGACAGGTAACCCCCCCCTCCTCCAATTCACACTAACCTGTTGAGGACAGACGTTCCGCCTAGCCAACAGCCAATGGCATCGCACGGCGCGAAATACAAAAACCAACTAAAATTACCACAATTCAATTTTCTCAAACAATCAACTATTTTACACCATTTTAAAGATAAGACTCTCGTTAATCTAACCACATTGTCCGATTTCAAAAAGGCTTTACAGCGAAAGCAAAACATTAGATTATGTCAGGAGAGTACCCATCCAAAAATATTCACACAGCTATTTTCAAGCTAGCATATATGTCACAAAAACCAAACCACAGCTAAATGCAGCACTAACCTTTGATGATCTTCATCAGATGACACACCTAGGACATTATGTTATACAATACATGCATGTTTTGTTCAATCAAGTTCATATTTATATAAAAAAACAGCTTTTTACATTAGCATGTGACGTTCAGAACTAGCATTCCCACCGCAAACTTCCGGTGAATTTACTAAATTACTCACGATAAACGTTCACAAAAAACATAATTACTTTAAGAATAATAGATAGAGAACTCCTTTATGCAATCGCTATGTCCGATTTTAAAATCGCTTTTCGGCGAAAGCACATTTTGCAATATTCTGAGTACATAGCTCAGCCATCATGGCTAGCTATTTTGACACCCACCAAGTTTGGTGCTCACTAAACTCAGTATTTATATATTAGAAAAATTGGATTACCTTTGCTGTTCTTCGTCAGAATGCACTCCCTGTCACGGTTGTCGTAGGGTCGAGTGGACCAAAACGCTGCAGGAATATGTCCTCCTCTTTTTATTATGGACAAAACAACCAAAAAAAACACAACGACGAATAACAGGCTGGCACAAAGCTATACACACAATCTCCCACAAAATCCCCATGACAAAACACACCCCTAATTATAGGACTATCCGAAGGGTAACGCGCGAGCGCATTTCGTGACAAAAAAAATTCAAAATATTCCATTACCGTACTTAGAAGCATGTCAAACGCTGTTTAAAATCAATTGTTATGCTATTTTTCTCGTAAAATAGCGATAATATTCCAACCGGGCAACGTTGTTATTCATTCAAAGACTGAAAGAAAAAAAATTGAAGTCTCGTGAACGCGCATCTCCAGTCTCACTGTCCCCTTTCTGACCACTTACAAACTCTGCTGCTGTTCTTTGCCCAGAGACAGCAGACACCCCATTCCACTTTCTGGCGGCTTTAGAGAGCCAATGGAAGCCTTAGAAAGTGTCACGTTACAGCACAGATGCTGTATTTTCGATAGAGATGCAACAGAAGGACAACAAATTGTCAGACAGGGCACTTCCTGTACAGAATCTTCTCAGGTTTTGGCCTGCCATATGAGTTCTGTTATACTCACAGACACCATTAAAACAGTTTTAGAAACTTTAGAGTGTTTTCTATCCAAATCTACTAATTATATGCATATTCTAGTTTCTGGGCAGGAGTAATAACCAGATTAAATCGGGTACGTTTTTTTTTATCTGGCCGTGAAAATACTGCCCCCTATCCCAAAGAAGTTAACGGTGTTGTTCTCCTCCTAAACGACAGGTCCTCCACCCAGGTCCAATCCTCCCAGACTTCCTGAAGGACCAGTCCATTGGGACAGATACAGGTGTGTGTGTTTTATCTCTGTGTTACCTGCATTTGCTCAGTCATCTCTTGCCTCACCTGACTAATGATGTCACGTCCTGTTCCTGTCTCTCTCCAGCCCCTCAGGTCGTGGCAGGAACCATAGCGACCGTGCCCCTCCCTCCCAGCCTCCACCGCCCTCCAACGTGCCGCCCCCTCTCTACAACCCTCCCTCCATTTTCTCCTCCCCTCTCCCCCATCCGCCAGGTGTCATACCCCCCCACTACCCGCCTCCCCACTTCCCCCCGGGGCAACAGCCCCCCTCCAGCTTCTCCCTGCCCCCTCCTGGCTACACCCCCACCCCAGGAGTCACCAACCCCCCCTGGGCGCCCCCCAACACCCAGCCCCCCCTCACCGGGAAGCCAATCCCCTCTTCCTTCCTGTCCAAGGATGAGTTCTACAGACAACAGAAGAGACTGAAGGATAAGTGAGTAGACTGACATTCTGCCTGTTTAGTGGGTGGTCTTCCTCTGTTCTGATGGACTGACTGTTAGCCCGCTGAACTAAAGTCTCAGGCCAAGTCTGTTTCGATCGCTCTAGTTTTATCGTTTCAAAACGGAAACCAAGGAAAACTTTTTTTTTTGAACGCTCGTTTAAACTTTTTTGCGGTATTGCTTCTCTCTCGTCTTACTCTCTCCTACTGTTGTCCAAATATGTTCCTCTTTCTTCCTGTCGTCCCCCCCACCCCCAGCTCCCACTGTCGCTACGGTAACCGGGAAAAGTCCAAGCTGGATGAGTTCACGAACGACTTCGCCAAAGAGCTGCTAGAGTACAGAAAGATCCAGAAGGAGAGGAGACGCTCTTATTCCAGGTATAATACTCATATAATACAGAATGAGAGGAAACACTCTTATTCCAGGTATAATACTCATATAATACAGAAGGAGAGGAGACGCTCTTATTCCAGGTATAATACTCATATAATACGGAAGGAGAGGAGACGCTCTTATTCCAGGTATAATACTCATATAATACAGAAGGAGAGGAGATGCTCTTATTCCAGGTATAATACTCATATAATACAGAATGAGAGGAAACACTCTTATTCCAGGTATTATACTCATATAATACAGAAAGATCCAGAAGGAGAGGAGACGCTCTTATTCCAGGTATAATACTCATATAATACAGAAGGAGAGGAGATGCTCTTATTCCAGGTATAATACTCATATAATACAGAAGGAGAGGAGATGCTCTTATTCCAGGTATAATACTCATATAATACGGAAGGAGAGGAGACGCTCTTATTCCAGGTATAATACTCATATAATACAGAATGAGAGGAAACACTCTTATTCCAGGTATAATACTCATATAATACAGAAAGATCCAGAAGGAGAGGAGATGCTCTTATTCCAGGTATAATACTCATATAATACAGAAAGATCCAGAAGGAGAGGAGACGCTCTTATTCCAGGTATAATACTCATATAATACAGAAGGAGAGGAGATGCTCTTATTCCAGGTATAATACTCATATAATACGGAAGGAGAGGAGACGCTCTTATTCCAGGTATAATACTCATATAATACAGAAAGATCCAGAAGGAGAGGAGACGCTCTTATTCCAGGTATAATACAGAAGGAGAGGAGACGATCTTATTCCAGGTATAATACTCATATAATACAGAAAGATCCAGAAGGAGAGGAGACGCTCTTATTCCAGGTATAATACTCATATAATACAGAAGGAGAGGAGACGCTCTTATTCCAGGTATAATACTCATATAATACAGAAGGAGAGGAGACGCTCTTATTCCAGGTATAATACTCATATAATACAGAAAGATCCAGAAGGAGAGGAGACGCTCTTATTCCAGGTATAATACTCATATAATACAGAAAGATCCAGAAGGAGAGGAGACGCTCTTATTCCAGGTATAATACTCATATAATACAGAAGGAGAGGAGATGCTCTTATTCCAGGTATAATACTCATATAATACAGAAGGAGAGGAGACGCTCTTATTCCAGGTATAATACTCATATAATACAGAAGGAGAGGAGACTCTTTTATTCCAGGTATAATACTCATATAATACAGAAGGAGAGGAGACGCTCTTATTCCAGGTATAATACTCATATAATACAGAAAGATCCAGAAGGAGAGGAGACGCTCTTATTCCAGGTATAATACTCATATAATACGGAAGGAGAGGAGACGCTCTTATTCCAGGTATAATACTCATATAATACAGAAAGATCCAGAAGGAGAGGAGACGCTCTTATTCCAGGTATAATACAGGAGAGGAGACGATCTTATTCCAGGTATAATACTCATATAATACAGAAAGATCCAGAAGGAGAGGAGACGCTCTTATTCCAGGTATAATACTCATATAATACAGAAGGAGAGGAGACGCTCTTATTCCAGGTATAATACTCATATAATACAGAAGGAGAGGAGACGCTCTTATTCCAGGTATAATACTCATATAATACAGAAAGATCCAGAAGGAGAGGAGACGCTCTTATTCCAGGTATAATACTCATATAATACAGAAAGATCCAGAAGGAGAGGAGACGCTCTTATTCCAGGTATAATACTCATATAATACAGAAAGATCCAGAAGGAGAGGAGACGCTCTTATTCCAGGTATAATACTCATATAATACAGAAGGAGAGGAGATGCTCTTATTCCAGGTATAATACTCATATAATACAGAAGGAGAGGAGACGCTCTTATTCCAGGTATAATACTCATATAATACAGAAGGAGAGGAGACTCTTTTATTCCAGGTATAATACTCATATAATACAGAAGGAGAGGAGACGCTCTTATTCCAGGTATAATACTCATATAATACAGAAGGAGAGGAGACACTCTTATTCCAGGTATAATACTCATATAATACGGAAGGAGAGGAGACGCTCTTATTCCAGGTATAATACTCATATAATACGGAAGGAGAGGAGACGCTCTTATTCCAGGTATAATACTCATATAATACAGAAGGAGAGGAGACGCTCTTATTCCAGGTATAATACTCATATAATACAGAAGGAGAGGAGACGCTCTTATTCCAGGTATAATACTCATATAATACGG
Source organism: Salmo salar (assembly GCF_965601325.2). Taxonomy (NCBI): domain Eukaryota; kingdom Metazoa; phylum Chordata; class Actinopteri; order Salmoniformes; family Salmonidae; genus Salmo; species Salmo salar. The sequence goes on along the minus strand of NC_138296.1, from coordinate 1,097,989 downwards.
AAGGAGAGGAGACGCTCTTATTCCAGGTATAATACTCATATAATACGGAAGGAGAGGAGACGCTCTTATTCCAGGTATAATACTCATATAATACAGAAGGAGAGGAGACGCTCTTATTCCAGGTATAATACTCATATAATACGGAAGGAGAGGAGACGCTCTTATTCCAGGTATAATACTCATATAATACAGAAAGATCCAGAAGGAGAGGAGACGCTCTTATTCCAGGTATTATACTCATGTAATACAGAAGGAGAGGAGATGCTCTTATTCCAGGTATAATACTCATATAATACAGAAGGAGAGGAGACGCTCTTATTCCAGGTATTATACTCATATAATACAGAAGGAGAGGAGACGCTCTTATTCCAGGTATAATACTCATATAATACAGAAAGATAATACTCGTTTAATACCTATGCAATTTTCACATAGTACTCATAACTGTAATAAAATACTCCTATAATACTTGTATAATAGTATTCTATACCTGCGTAGTAGTATTATATACTCACAATAGTATTGTATACTACTCACACTTAATCTCTTCCCCACCTCTCTCTCTCTCTCTGTCTCCATCTGTCCATCTCTCTCTCTCCCTCCATCTGTCCATCTCTCTCTCTCTCTCTCTTTTTCTCTCCCTCTCCATCTGTCCATTTCTCTCTCTCTCTTTCTCTCTCTCTCTCTCTCTCTCTCTCTCTCTCCAGGTCCAGGTCTTCCTACAGTAGCTCATCCTACTCCAAATCCCGTTCCCGTTCTCGTTCATACTCCCGTTCCTCCAGTCGTTCCAGATCCCGTTCCAGGTCCCGTTCCAGATCCCGTTCCAGGTCTTACTCCCGCTCCTCTCCGTACTCCCGCCGCCGCGGACGACCTCGCGGCTACCGCTCCCGTTCCCGTGGCTACCGCCGATCGCGCTCGCCGCCGCCTTTCAGGGACCGAGACGGTGCGGGACGGGGTAGAGGACGGGGACGAGGTTACCGGTCACGCTCTAAATCACCTGGCCAAGGTGGGTACCGAACCCACACTCCTCCACCCCCAAGCTCCAGGAAACCTGTCGTCGCTGGGCCTCCACCGGAAGGTGAGAGGAAATACCCGGGCCGGATCCGGGAGAGGGATCGGGAGCCGGCGGCGTACGACCGTGGTCCAGAGCACAATGACCCGTACGAGAGGGAGAGGTACCGGGAGTGGGAGAAGGAGTACAGAGAATGGTACGAGAAATACTTCAAAAACTACAACTCCCACGACCCTCCTCCTCCCAATAACCCCCCTCCCTACAGGGGCCGACCCGCCTTTAGTTTCACCCCGGTGCCACCCCAAGCCGGACGAGACAGAGACCCCTTCAACCCTCCTCCACCCTCTGACTTTTACCCCTCCCCTCGACACCGCCTGGGTCGTGGATCTTCCCCCTTCAGCCGTGAGAGGAGGCGAGGTGAAGACTATCCCCCTCCCTCCTCAAACCCTTCCCCCAGGGGCAGGAACCAGCCAATGACTTACCAGGAGAAGTGTGCCGAGCACTTTGGTAATCTGCCGGTGACCCGGTCAGCCAATCAGGATCCTCAGACGCCGTTGAAGGTCGCTAAGGGTGACAGAGATCCGTCGTCGAGCGTCGCCGCGACCTCCGACCTGAAAGAGCAGAAGCACAGGAAGAGGAGGAAGACTGAGCAAGGGAAAGAGGAAGAGGAGTCCTTCAGTGCATCGGACTCTACGGACGACGCTCGGAAAGAAGAGGAGGAGAAGAAGAAGAGAACCAGGAGTACTCCCGTTGGTTCGTCAAGCCATGATGACTCCACCCCCGTACGGGACGAGCCAATAGACAGCGACTCCTCAGACCTAGTCCCCCCGGACAAAGCTGACAGGTGGACCAGGGACGTTAAGGAGAAGGAAGTGAGGAGAAAGAGTGACAAGGTGTATAAACGCAGACCGGATTCCAGAGCAGCGAGGAAAGACTCATCGTCCAAGAGCTGGAAGACCGCAAGAGATAGAGACGTAGAGACGGACCAGGACAAGACCGGTACAGCCCGGGATAAGACCACCCCAGCCAGAACGGCCTACCAAGAGACTTCTCTAACAGAACCGTCAGTCAAACGGGTTAAAGATGAATCCATTCCCTTCCAACCAGACACTTCCACTTCCCCCCAAAGAGAGGTAGAACTCATATCCCCTGCACCTTTAGCATCAGCTCCCAAACGACCTCCTCCTAAACCCCACCCAGACTCATTCAAACCGGTTAGAACTGACCCAAACCAGTTTAAACCTGTCAGAACCGACCCAGACCAGTTCAACACAGTTCAAATCCACCCAGACTCATTCAAACCGGTTAGAACTGACCCAAACCGGTTTAACCCTGTCAGAACCGACCCAGACCAGTTCAACACAGTTAGAACTGACCTAAACCAGTTTAAACCAGTTAGAACCGGCCCAGACCAGTTTAAACCAGTTAGAACCGACCCAGACCAGTTCAACACAGTTAGAACTGACCTAAACCAGTTTAAACCAGTTAGAACCGACCCAGACCAGTTTAAACCGTTCAGAACCGACCTAAACCAGTTCAACACAGTTAGAACCGACCCAGACCAGTTTAAACCAGTTAGAACCGACCCAAACCAGTTTAAACCTGTCAGAACAGACCTGGACCATTCCAGACCAGCCAAGGAGGAGCAGAGAGGGAAGAGAGATACAGGGGTTCGGCAGGACAGGGGCTCAGGGAGAGAGGCCAAGCCCAGGAGAGAGGCTGACAACAGGCTGGGTAGAGAGCAGGAGAGAGCCTCTGGCAAAGCTCCAGACACCAAATCTGAGAAGAGGAGGAGGAAGGAGGAGGAGGAGGAGGAAGAGGGGAAACAGAGGAAAACAAGAAAGGAAGAGAGGAGTATGTCTGATAAAGAGATGGACGTGCCCCAAATCAAATCTCCCAGAGTGGAGCTCACCGACACCGTAAAAACCTGCAACCTCAAACGTGACGTAGAGAAGGAGACGGAAAGAGAGGACGAGAGAGCTTCCGTAAGGCCTCTGATGGAGAGTGGGATGAAAGGAGGAGAAACTCAGAGGAAGATCAAGACCAACAGAGAAGAAGGGAGGAGGACCGCTGGGGTTGTGAGCGTGGCCGGAGGAACAGAGGCAGCCAATCAGAGCAGCTGTATAAAGGGAAGCAAAGCCAAGAGGGTCCGTAAGGTCCTAGCGTCCGACGGACCAGGAACCGTAGTGGACTACACCAGGTGAGACTGGCTGTCTGGGGAACTGACTGTTTCCTCTAATAGTAACTAGTGTTTACCTGACTGGAATGACAGGAAGTCTCTCTGGGATAACACATGATACAGTCCTACTCAGTCCTCCAGGGGGCAGTAGTCCTGTGTGGTGGAGGAGGTGGTGTCTATATTAACTGTGTTGTTGTGTAATACAGCACCAGTCCTCCAGGGGGCAGTAGTCCTGTGTGGTGGAGGAGGTGGTGTCTATATTAACTGTGTTGTTGTGTAATACAGCACCAGTCCTCCAGGGGGCAGTAGTCCTGTGTGGTGGAGGAGGTGGTGTCTATATTAACTGTGTTGTTGTGTAATACAGCACCAGTCCTCCAGGGGGCAGTAGTCCTGTGTGGTGGAGGAGGTGGTGTCTATATTAACTGTGTTGTTGTGTAATACAGCACCAGTCCTCCAGGGGGCAGTAGTCCTGTGTGGTGGAGGAGGTGGTGTCTATATTAACTGTGTTGTTGTGTAATACAGCACCAGTCCTCCAGGGGGCAGTAGTCCTGTGTGGTGGAGGAGGTGGTGTCTATATTAACTGTGTTGTTGTGTAATACAGCACCAGTCCTCCAGGGGGCAGTAGTCCTGTGTGGTGGAGGAGGTGGTGCCTATATTAACTGTGTGTTGTTGTGTAATACAGCACCAGTCCTCCAGGGGGCAGTAGTGCTGTGTGTGGTGATGGAGCAGACGGCAGAGCAGAGCAGAGGAAGACTGTCGTTAAAACACTGGAGGAATACACCAACAACATCTCGACACCTGCTGACGGCCATATTGTACTCATACAGGTCAGAGACACACAGCTCTACACCTGTTAGACCAGATAGTACTCATACAGGAGACACACAGCTCTACACCTGTTAGACCAGATAGTACTCATACAGGTCAGAGACACACAGCTCTACACCTGTTAGACCAGATAGTACTCATACAGGTCAGAGACACACAGCTCTACACCTGTTAGACCAGATAGTACTCATACAGGTCAGAGACACACAGCTCTACACCTGTTAGACCAGATAGTACTCATACAGGTCAGAGACACACAGCTCTACACCTGTTAGACCAGATAGTACTCATACAGGTCAGAGACACACAGCTCTACACCTGTTAGACCAGATAGTACTCATACAGGCAGAGCACACAGCTCTACACCTGTTAGACCAGATAGTACTCATACAGGTCAGAGACACACAGCTCTACACCTGTTAGACCAGATAGTACTCATACAGGTCAGAGACACACAGCTCTACACCTGTTAGACCAGATAGTACTCATACAGGTCAGAGACACACAGCTCTACACCTGTTAGACCAGATAGTACTCATACAGGTCAGAGACACACAGCTCTACACCTGTTAGACCAGATAGTACTCATACCGGCAGACACTCACAGCTCTACACCTGTTAGACCAGATAGTACTCATACAGGAAACACACAGCTCTACACCTGTTAGACCAGATAGTACTCATACAGGAGACACACAGCTCTACACCTGTTAGACCAGATAGTACTCATACAGGTCAGAGACACACAGCTCTACACCTGTTAGACCAGATAGTACTCATACAGGAGACACACAGCTCTACACCTGTTAGACCAGATAGTACTCATACAGGAGACACACAGCTCTACACCTGTTAGACCAGATAGTACTCATACAGGAGACACACAGCTCTACACCTGTTAGACCAGATAGTACTCATACAGGAGACACACAGCTCTACACCTGTTAGACCAGATAGTACTCATACAGGAGACACACAGCTCTACACCTGTTAGACCAGATAGTACTCATACAGGAGACACACAGCTCTACACCTGTTAGACCAGATAGTACTCATACAGGGGAGACACACAGCTCTACACCTGTTAGACCAGATAGTACTCATACAGGGGAGACACACAGCTCTACACCTGTTAGACCAGATAGTACTCATACAGGAGACACACAGCTCTACACCTGTTAGACCAGATAGTACTCATACAGGAGACACACAGCTCTACACCTGTTAGACCAGATAGTACTCATACAGGAGACACACAGCTCTACACCTGTTAGACCAGATAGTACTCATACAGGTCAGAGACACACAGCTGTTAGACCAGATAGTACTCATACAGGAGACACACAGCTCTACACCTGTTAGACCAGATAGTACTCATACAGGACACACAGCTCTACACCTGTTAGACCAGATAGTACTCATACAGGAGAGACACACAGCTCTACACCTGTTAGACCAGATAGTACTCATACAGGTCAGAGACACACAGCTCTTCACCTGTTAGACCAGATAGTACTCATACAGGAGACACACAGCTGTTAGACCAGATAGTACTCATACAGGTCAGAGACACACAGCTCTACACCTGTTAGACCAGATAGTACTCATACAGGAGACACACACAGCTCTACACCTGTTAGACCAGATAGTACTCATACAGGAGACACACACAGCTCTACACCTGTTAGACCACATAGTACTCATACAGGAAACACACAGCTCTACACCTGTTAGACCAGATAGTACTCATACAGGAGACACACAGCTCTACACCTGTTAGACCAGATAGTACTCATACAGGAGACACACAGCTCTACACCTGTTAGACCAGATAGTACTCATACAGGGGAGACACAGCTCTACACCTATTAGACCAGATAGTACTCATACAGGAGACACACAGCTCTACACCTGTTAGACCAGATAGTACTCATACAGGAGACACACAGCTCTACACCTGTTAGACCAGATAGTACTCATACAGGAGACACACAGCTCTACACCTGTTAGACCAGATAGTACTCATACAGGAGACACACAGCTCTACACCTGTTAGACCAGATAGTACTCATACAGGAGAGACACAGCTCTACACCTGTTAGACCAGATAGTACTCATACAGGAAACACACAGCTCTACACCTGTTAGACCAGATAGTACTCATACAGGAAACACACAGCTCTACAACTGTTAGACCAGATAGTACTCATACAGGACACACAGCTCTACACCTGTTAGACCAGATAGTACTCATACAGGACACACAGCTGTTAGACCTGTTAGACCAGATAGTACTCATACAGGAGAGACACACAGCTCTACACCTGTTAGACCAGATAGTACTCATACAGGTCAGAGACACACAGCTCTACACCTGTTAGACCAGATAGTACTCATACAGGAGACACACAGCTCTACACCTGTTAGACCACATAGTACTCATACAGGAAACACACAGCTCTACACCTGTTAGACCAGATAGTACTACTACAGGAGAGACACAGCTCTACACCTGTTAGACCAGATAGTACTCATACAGGAGAGACACACAGCTCTACACCTGTTAGACCAGATAGTACTCATACAGGTCAGAGACACACAGCTCTACACCTGTTAGACCAGATAGTACTCATACAGGTCAGAGACACACAGCTCTACACCTGTTAGACCAGATAGTACTCATACAGGTCAGAGACACACAGCTCTTCAGCTGTTAGACCAGATAGTACTCATACAGGAGACACACAGCTGTTAAACCAGATAGTACTCATACAGGACACACAGCTCTACACCTGTTAGACCAGATAGTATTCATACAGGTCAGAGACACACAGCTGTTAGACCAGATAGTACTCATACAGGAGACACACAGCTCTACACCTGTTAGACCAGATAGTACTCATACAGGAGACACACAGCTCTACACCTGTTAGACCAGATAGTACTCATACAGGAGACACACAGCTCTACACCTGTTAGACCAGATAGTACTCATACAGGAGAGACACACAGCTCTACACCTGTTAGACCAGATAGTACTCATACAGGTCAGAGACACACAGCTCTACACCTGTTAGACCAGATAGTACTCATACTAGGAGACACACAGTTATTAGACCAGATAGTACTCATACAGGTCAGAGACACACAGCTCTTCACCTGTTAGACCAGATAGTACTCATACAGGAGACACACAGCTCTACACCTGTTAGACCAGATAGTACTCATACAGGGGAGACACAGCTCTACACCTGTTAGACCAGATAGTACTCATACAGGAGACACACAGCTCTACACCTGTTAGACCAGATAGTACTCATACAGGAGACACACAGCTCTACACCTGTTAGACCAGATAGTACTCATACAGGAGACACACAGCTCTACACCTGTTAGACCAGATAGTACTCATACAGGAGACACACAGCTCTACACCTGTTAGACCAGATAGTACTCATACAGGAGACACACAGCTCTACACCTGTTAGACCAGATAGTACTCATACAGGAGACACACAGCTCTACACCTGTTAGACCAGATAGTACTCATACAGGAGACACACAGCTCTACACCTGTTAGACCAGATAGTACTCATACAGGAGACACACAGCTCTACACCTGTTAGACCAGATAGTACTCATACAGGAGACACACAGCTCTACACCTGTTAGACCAGATAGTACTCATACAGGAGACACACAGCTCTACACCTGTTAGACCAGATAGTACTCATACAGGAGACACACAGCTCTACACCTGTTAGACCAGATAGTACTCATACAGGAGACACACAGCTCTACACCTGTTAGACCAGATAGTACTCATACAGGAGACACACAGCTCTACACCTGTTAGACCAGATAGTACTCATACAGGAGACACACAGCTCTACACCTGTTAGACCAGATAGTACTCATACAGGAGACACACAGCTCTACACCTGTTAGACCAGATAGTACTCATACAGGAGACACACAGCTCTACACCTGTTAGACCAGATAGTACTCATACAGGAGACACACAGCTCTACACCTGTTAGACCAGATAGTACTCATACAGGAGACACACAGCTCTACACCTGTTAGACCAGATAGTACTCATACAGGAGACACACAGCTCTACACCTGTTAGACCAGATAGTACTCATACAGGAGACACACAGCTCTACACCTGTTAGACCAGATAGTACTCATACAGGAGACACACAGCTCTACACCTGTTAGACCAGATAGTACTCATACAGGAGACACACAGCTCTACACCTGTTAGACCAGATAGTACTCATACAGGAGACACACAGCTCTACACCTGTTAGACCAGATAGTACTCATACAGGAGAGACACACAGCTCTACACCTGTTAGACCAGATAGTACTCATACAGGAGACACACAGCTCTACACCTGTTAGACCAGATAGTACTCATACAGGTCAGAGACACACAGCTCTACACCTGTTAGACCAGATAGTACTCATACAGGTCAGAGACACACAGCTCTACACCTGTTAGACCAGATAGTACTCATACAGGTCAGAGACACACAGCTCTACACCTGTTAGACCAGATAGTACTCATACAGGTCAGAGACACACAGCTCTACACCTGTTAGACCAGATAGTACTCATACAGGTCAGAGACACACAGCTCTACACCTGTTAGACCAGATAGTACTCATACAGGTCAGAGACACACAGCTCTACACCTGTTAGACCAGATAGTACTCATACCGGAGACACTCACAGCTCTACACCTGTTAGACCAGATAGTACTCATACAGGAGACACACAGCTCTACACCTGTTAGACCAGATAGTACTCATACAGGAGACACACAGCTCTACACCTGTTAGACCAGATAGTACTCATACAGGAGACACACAGCTCTACACCTGTTAGACCAGATAGTACTCATACAGGAGACACACAGCTCTACACCTGTTAGACCAGATAGTACTCATACAGGAGACACACAGCTCTACACCTGTTAGACCAGATAGTACTCATACAGGAGACACACAGCTCTACACCTGTTAGACCAGATAGTACTCATACAGGAGACACACAGCTCTACACCTGTTAGACCAGATAGTACTCATACAGGGGAGACACACAGCTCTACACCTGTTAGACCAGATAGTACTCATACAGGGGAGACACACAGCTCTACACCTGTTAGACCAGATAGTACTCATACAGGGGAGACACACAGCTCTACACCTGTTAGACCAGATAGTACTCATACAGGGGAGACACACAGCTCTACACCTGTTAGACCAGATAGTACTCATACAGGGGAGACACACAGCTCTACACCTGTTAGACCAGATAGTACTCATACAGGAGACACACAGCTCTACACCTGTTAGACCAGATAGTACTCATACAGGAGACACACAGCTCTACACCTGTTAGACCAGATAGTACTCATACAGGAGACACACAGCTCTACACCTGTTAGACCAGATAGTACTCATACAGGAGACACACAGCTCTACACCTGTTAGACCAGATAGTACTCATACAGGTCAGAGACACACAGCTGTTAGACCAGATAGTACTCATACAGGAGACACACAGCTCTACACCTGTTAGACCAGATAGTACTCATACAGGACACACAGCTCTACACCTGTTAGACCAGATAGTACTCATACAGGAGAGACACACAGCTCTACACCTGTTAGACCAGATAGTACTCATACAGGTCAGAGACACACAGCTCTTCACCTGTTAGACCAGATAGTACTCATACAGGAGACACACAGCTGTTAGACCAGATAGTACTCATACAGGTCAGAGACACACAGCTCTACACCTGTTAGACCAGATAGTACTCATACAGGAGACACACACAGCTCTACACCTGTTAGACCACATAGTACTCATACAGGAAACACACAGCTCTACACCTGTTAGACCAGATAGTACTCATACAGGAGACACACAGCTCTACACCTGTTAGACCAGATAGTACTCATACAGGAGACACACAGCTCTACACCTGTTAGACCAGATAGTACTCATACAGGGGAGACACAGCTCTACACCTGTTAGACCAGATAGTACTCATACAGGAGACACACAGCTCTACACCTGTTAGACCAGATAGTACTCATACAGGAGACACACAGCTCTACACCTGTTAGACCAGATAGTACTCATACAGGAGACACACAGCTCTACACCTGTTAGACCAGATAGTACTCATACAGGAGACACACAGCTCTACACCTGTTAGACCAGATAGTACTCATACAGGACACACAGCTCTACACCTGTTAGACCAGATAGTACTCATACAGGAGAGACACACAGCTCTACACCTGTTAGACCAGATAGTACTCATACAGGTCAGAGACACACAGCTCTTCACCTGTTAGACCAGATAGTACTCATACAGGAGACACACAGCTGTTAGACCAGATAGTACTCATACAGGTCAGAGACACACAGCTCTACACCTGTTAGACCAGATAGTACTCATACAGGAGACACACACAGCTCTACACCTGTTAGACCAGATAGTACTCATACAGGAGACACACACAGCTCTACACCTGTTAGACCACATAGTACTCATACAGGAAACACACAGCTCTACACCTGTTAGACCAGATAGTACTCATACAGGAGACACACAGCTCTACACCTGTTAGACCAGATAGTACTCATACAGGAGACACACAGCTCTACACCTGTTAGACCAGATAGTACTCATACAGGGGAGACACAGCTCTACACCTATTAGACCAGATAGTACTCATACAGGAGACACACAGCTCTACACCTGTTAGACCAGATAGTACTCATACAGGAGACACACAGCTCTACACCTGTTAGACCAGATAGTACTCATACAGGAGACACACAGCTCTACACCTGTTAGACCAGATAGTACTCATACAGGAGACACACAGCTCTACACCTGTTAGACCAGATAGTACTCATACAGGAGAGACACAGCTCTACACCTGTTAGACCAGATAGTACTCATACAGGAAACACACAGCTCTACACCTGTTAGACCAGATAGTACTCATACAGGAAACACACAGCTCTACAACTGTTAGACCAGATAGTACTCATACAGGACACACAGCTCTACACCTGTTAGACCAGATAGTACTCATACAGGACACACAGCTGTTAGACCTGTTAGACCAGATAGTACTCATACAGGAGAGACACACAGCTCTACACCTGTTAGACCAGATAGTACTCATACAGGTCAGAGACACACAGCTCTACACCTGTTAGACCAGATAGTACTCATACAGGAGACACACAGCTCTACACCTGTTAGACCACATAGTACTCATACAGGAAACACACAGCTCTACACCTGTTAGACCAGATAGTACTACTACAGGAGAGACACAGCTCTACACCTGTTAGACCAGATAGTACTCATACAGGAGAGACACACAGCTCTACACCTGTTAGACCAGATAGTACTCATACAGGTCAGAGACACACAGCTCTACACCTGTTAGACCAGATAGTACTCATACAGGTCAGAGACACACAGCTCTACACCTGTTAGACCAGATAGTACTCATACAGGTCAGAGACACACAGCTCTTCAGCTGTTAGACCAGATAGTACTCATACAGGAGACACACAGCTGTTAAACCAGATAGTACTCATACAGGACACACAGCTCTACACCTGTTAGACCAGATAGTATTCATACAGGTCAGAGACACACAGCTGTTAGACCAGATAGTACTCATACAGGAGACACACAGCTCTACACCTGTTAGACCAGATAGTACTCATACAGGAGACACACAGCTCTACACCTGTTAGACCAGATAGTACTCATACAGGAGACACACAGCTCTACACCTGTTAGACCAGATAGTACTCATACAGGAGAGACACACAGCTCTACACCTGTTAGACCAGATAGTACTCATACAGGTCAGAGACACACAGCTCTACACCTGTTAGACCAGATAGTACTCATACTAGGAGACACACAGTTATTAGACCAGATAGTACTCATACAGGTCAGAGACACACAGCTCTTCACCTGTTAGACCAGATAGTACTCATACAGGAGACACACAGCTCTACACCTGTTAGACCAGATAGTACTCATACAGGGGAGACACAGCTCTACACCTGTTAGACCAGATAGTACTCATACAGGAGACACACAGCTCTACACCTGTTAGACCAGATAGTACTCATACAGGAGACACACAGCTCTACACCTGTTAGACCAGATAGTACTCATACAGGAGACACACAGCTCTACACCTGTTAGACCAGATAGTACTCATACAGGAGACACACAGCTCTACACCTGTTAGACCAGATAGTACTCATACAGGAGACACACAGCTCTACACCTGTTAGACCAGATAGTACTCATACAGGAGACACACAGCTCTACACCTGTTAGACCAGATAGTACTCATACAGGAGACACACAGCTCTACACCTGTTAGACCAGATAGTACTCATACAGGAGACACACAGCTCTACACCTGTTAGACCAGATAGTACTCATACAGGAGACACACAGCTCTACACCTGTTAGACCAGATAGTACTCATACAGGAGACACACAGCTCTACACCTGTTAGACCAGATAGTACTCATACAGGAGACACACAGCTCTACACCTGTTAGACCAGATAGTACTCATACAGGAGACACACAGCTCTACACCTGTTAGACCAGATAGTACTCATACAGGAGACACACAGCTCTACACCTGTTAGACCAGATAGTACTCATACAGGAGACACACAGCTCTACACCTGTTAGACCAGATAGTACTCATACAGGAGACACACAGCTCTACACCTGTTAGACCAGATAGTACTCATACAGGAGACACACAGCTCTACACCTGTTAGACCAGATAGTACTCATACAGGAGACACACAGCTCTACACCTGTTAGACCAGATAGTACTCATACAGGAGACACACAGCTCTACACCTGTTAGACCAGATAGTACTCATACAGGAGACACACAGCTCTACACCTGTTAGACCAGATAGTACTCATACAGGAGACACACAGCTCTACACCTGTTAGACCAGATAGTACTCATACAGGAGACACACAGCTCTACACCTGTTAGACCAGATAGTACTCATACAGGAGAGACACACAGCTCTACACCTGTTAGACCAGATAGTACTCATACAGGAGACACACAGCTCTACACCTGTTAGACCAGATAGTACTCATACAGGTCAGAGACACACAGCTCTACACCTGTTAGACCAGATAGTACTCATACAGGTCAGAGACACACAGCTCTACACCTGTTAGACCAGATAGTACTCATACAGGTCAGAGACACACAGCTCTACACCTGTTAGACCAGATAGTACTCATACAGGTCAGAGACACACAGCTCTACACCTGTTAGACCAGATAGTACTCATACAGGTCAGAGACACACAGCTCTACACCTGTTAGACCAGATAGTACTCATACAGGTCAGAGACACACAGCTCTACACCTGTTAGACCAGATAGTACTCATACCGGAGACACTCACAGCTCTACACCTGTTAGACCAGATAGTACTCATACAGGAGACACACAGCTCTACACCTGTTAGACCAGATAGTACTCATACAGGAGACACACAGCTCTACACCTGTTAGACCAGATAGTACTCATACAGGAGACACACAGCTCTACACCTGTTAGACCAGATAGTACTCATACAGGAGACACACAGCTCTACACCTGTTAGACCAGATAGTACTCATACAGGAGACACACAGCTCTACACCTGTTAGACCAGATAGTACTCATACAGGAGACACACAGCTCTACACCTGTTAGACCAGATAGTACTCATACAGGAGACACACAGCTCTACACCTGTTAGACCAGATAGTACTCATACAGGGGAGACACACAGCTCTACACCTGTTAGACCAGATAGTACTCATACAGGGGAGACACACAGCTCTACACCTGTTAGACCAGATAGTACTCATACAGGGGAGACACACAGCTCTACACCTGTTAGACCAGATAGTACTCATACAGGGGAGACACACAGCTCTACACCTGTTAGACCAGATAGTACTCATACAGGGGAGACACACAGCTCTACACCTGTTAGACCAGATAGTACTCATACAGGAGACACACAGCTCTACACCTGTTAGACCAGATAGTACTCATACAGGAGACACACAGCTCTACACCTGTTAGACCAGATAGTACTCATACAGGAGACACACAGCTCTACACCTGTTAGACCAGATAGTACTCATACAGGAGACACACAGCTCTACACCTGTTAGACCAGATAGTACTCATACAGGTCAGAGACACACAGCTGTTAGACCAGATAGTACTCATACAGGAGACACACAGCTCTACACCTGTTAGACCAGATAGTACTCATACAGGACACACAGCTCTACACCTGTTAGACCAGATAGTACTCATACAGGAGAGACACACAGCTCTACACCTGTTAGACCAGATAGTACTCATACAGGTCAGAGACACACAGCTCTTCACCTGTTAGACCAGATAGTACTCATACAGGAGACACACAGCTGTTAGACCAGATAGTACTCATACAGGTCAGAGACACACAGCTCTACACCTGTTAGACCAGATAGTACTCATACAGGAGACACACACAGCTCTACACCTGTTAGACCACATAGTACTCATACAGGAAACACACAGCTCTACACCTGTTAGACCAGATAGTACTCATACAGGAGACACACAGCTCTACACCTGTTAGACCAGATAGTACTCATACAGGAGACACACAGCTCTACACCTGTTAGACCAGATAGTACTCATACAGGGGAGACACAGCTCTACACCTGTTAGACCAGATAGTACTCATACAGGAGACACACAGCTCTACACCTGTTAGACCAGATAGTACTCATACAGGAGACACACAGCTCTACACCTGTTAGACCAGATAGTACTCATACAGGAGACACACAGCTCTACACCTGTTAGACCAGATAGTACTCATACAGGAGACACACAGCTCTACACCTGTTAGACCAGATAGTACTCATACAGGAGACACACAGCTCTACACCTGTTAGACCAGATAGTACTCATACAGGAAACACACAGCTCTACACCTGTTAGACCAGATAGTACTCATACAGGAAACACACAGCTCTACAACTGTTAGACCAGATAGTACTCATACAGGACACACAGCTCTACACCTGTTAGACCAGATAGTACTCATACAGGACACACAGCTGTTAGACCTGTTAGACCAGATAGTACTCATACAGGAGAGACACACAGCTCTACACCTGTTAGACCAGATAGTACTCATACAGGTCAGAGACACACAGCTCTACACCTGTTAGACCAGATAGTACTCATACAGGAGACACACAGCTCTACACCTGTTAGACCACATAGTACTCATACAGGAAACACACAGCTCTACACCTGTTAGACCAGATAGTACTACTACAGGAGAGACACAGCTCTACACCTGTTAGACCAGATAGTACTCATACAGGAGAGACACACAGCTCTACACCTGTTAGACCAGATAGTACTCATACAGGTCAGAGACACACAGCTCTACACCTGTTAGACCAGATAGTACTCATACAGGTCAGAGACACACAGCTCTACACCTGTTAGACCAGATAGTACTCATACAGGTCAGAGACACACAGCTCTTCAGCTGTTAGACCAGATAGTACTCATACAGGAGACACACAGCTGTTAAACCAGATAGTACTCATACAGGACACACAGCTCTACACCTGTTAGACCAGATAGTATTCATACAGGTCAGAGACACACAGCTGTTAGACCAGATAGTACTCATACAGGAGACACACAGCTCTACACCTGTTAGACCAGATAGTACTCATACAGGAGACACACAGCTCTACACCTGTTAGACCAGATAGTACTCATACAGGAGACACACAGCTCTACACCTGTTAGACCAGATAGTACTCATACAGGAGAGACACACAGCTCTACACCTGTTAGACCAGATAGTACTCATACAGGTCAGAGACACACAGCTCTACACCTGTTAGACCAGATAGTACTCATACTAGGAGACACACAGTTATTAGACCAGATAGTACTCATACAGGTCAGAGACACACAGCTCTTCACCTGTTAGACCAGATAGTACTCATACAGGAGACACACAGCTGTTAGACCAGATAGTACTCATACAGGTCAGAGACACACAGCTCTACACCTGTTAGACCAGATAGTACTCATACAGGAGACACACACAGCTCTACACCTGTTAGACCAGATAGTACTCATACAGGAGACACACACAGCTCTACACCTGTTAGACCACATAGTACTCATACAGGAGACACACAGCTCTACACCTGTTAGACCAGATAGTACTCATACAGGAGACACACAGCTCTACACCTGTTAGACCAGATAGTACTCATACAGGGGAGACACAGCTCTACACCTGTTAGACCAGATAGTACTCATACAGGAGACACACAGCTCTACACCTGTTAGACCAGATAGTACTCATACAGGAGACACACAGCTCTACACCTGTTAGACCAGATAGTACTCATACAGGAGACACACAGCTCTACACCTGTTAGACCAGATAGTACTCATACAGGAGACACACAGCTCTACACCTGTTAGACCAGATAGTACTCATACAGGAGACACACAGCTCTACACCTGTTAGACCAGATAGTACTCATACAGGAGACACACAGCTCTACACCTGTTAGACCAGATAGTACTCATACAGGAGACACACAGCTCTACACCTGTTAGACCAGATAGTACTCATACAGGAGACACACAGCTCTACACCTGTTAGACCAGATAGTACTCATACAGGAGACACACAGCTCTACACCTGTTAGACCAGATAGTACTCATACAGGAGACACACAGCTCTACACCTGTTAGACCAGATAGTACTCATACAGGAGACACACAGCTCTACACCTGTTAGACCAGATAGTACTCATACAGGAGACACACAGCTCTACACCTGTTAGACCAGATAGTACTCATACAGGAGACACACAGCTCTACACCTGTTAGACCAGATAGTACTCATACAGGAGACACACAGCTCTACACCTGTTAGACCAGATAGTACTCATACAGGAGACACACAGCTCTACACCTGTTAGACCAGATAGTACTCATACAGGAGACACACAGCTCTACACCTGTTAGACCAGATAGTACTCATACAGGAGACACACAGCTGTCTAGACCTGTTAGACCAGATAGTACTCATACAGGAGAGACACACAGCTCTACACCTGTTAGACCAGATAGTACTCATACAGGTCAGAGACACACAGCTCTACACCTGTTAGACCAGATAGTACTCATACAGGAGACGCACAGCTGTTAGACCAGATAGTACTCATACAGGTCAGAGACACACAGCTGTACACCTGTTAGACCAGATAGTACTCATACAGGTCAGAGACACACAGCTCTTCAGCTGTTAGACCAGATAGTACTCATACAGGAGAGACACACAGCTCTACACCTGTTAGACCAGATAGTACTCATACAGGAGACACACAGCTGTTAAACCAGATAGTACTCATACAGGACACACAGCTCTACACCTGTTAGACCAGATAGTACTCATACAGGTCAGAGACACACAGCTCTACACCTGTTAGACCAGATAGTACTCATACAGGAGACACACACAGCTCTACACCTGTTAGACCAGATAGTACTCATACAGGAGACACACACAGCTCTACACCTGTTAGACCAGATAGTACTCATACAGGAGACACACACAGCTCTACACCTGTTAGACCAGATAGTACTCATACAAGAGACACACACAGCTCTACACCTGTTAGACCAGATAGTACTCATACAGGAGACACACAGCTGTTAGACCAGATAGTTCTCATACAGGAGACACACACCTGTTAGACCAGATAGTACTCATACAGGAGACACACAGCTGTTAGACCAGATAGTACTCATACAGGACACACAGCTCTACACCTGTTAGACCAGATAGTACTCATACAGGAGAGACACACAGCTCTACACCTGTTAGACCAGATAGTACTCATACAGGAGAGACACACAGCTCTACACCTGTTAGACCAGATAGTACTCATACAGGGGACACACAGCTCTACACCTGTTAGACCAGATAGTACTCATACAGGGGACACAGCTCTACACCTGTTAGACCAGATAGTACTCATACAGGGGACACAGCTCTACACCTGTTAGACCAGATAGTACTCATACAGGAGAGACACACAGCTCTACACCTGTTAGACCAGATAGTACTCATACAGGGGACACACAGCTCTACACCTGTTAGACCAGATAGTACTCATACAGGGGACACAGCTCTACACCTGTTAGACCAGATAGTACTCATACAGGAGACACACAGCTCTACACCTGTTAGACCAGATAGTACTCATACAGGAGACACACAGCTCTACACCTGTTAGACCAGATAGTACTCATACAGGGGACACAGCTCTACACCTGTTAGACCAGATAGTACTCATACAGGAGACACACAGCTCTACACCTGTTAGACCAGATAGTACTCATACAGGAGACACACAGCTCTACACCTGTTAGACCAGATAGTACTCATACAGGAAACACACAGCTCTACACCTGTTAGACCAGATAGTACTCATACAGGAAACACACAGCTCTACACCTGTTAGACCAGATAGTACTCATACAGGAGACACACAGCTCTACACCTGTTAGACCAGATAGTACTCATACAGGAGAGAGACATCTCACACATACAGATGTTCTCTTCTCTCCTCCTCCAGGTCCCTCGCTCCAAGTGGGAGAAGGAGGACTACGAATCAGAGGAAGAGGAAGGAGGGGTCAGGGTTCAACTACTCCGCCCCTTGCTCGCCCCCTCCCTCCCTTTCCCCCCCGGACCCCACGTCGCCGTGACAACGGAGACGGAGGCAGGGCGATGGAAAGAGAGGGACTGTACCTTTCCCAAGCCGGAGAGAACTATGTCCCCCTCTAGTGGCAGAGACAGAGAAGACGGCCTGCAGGATAGGAAACAGTCCGGAGACCACATACCTACTGAGAAAGACAGAGAGATGGAGAGGGAGAGAGATCGGTTAAAGGAAAAGATGCGGGAGAGAGAGAGGGAGACAGAGCGGGGGAAAGAGAGAGAGAGGGAACACAGCCGCGCTTCTGACAAAGATATGGACAGACCGAGAAAGGTTCTCTCTTCCTCTCAGCGTCCGGAGCGAGAGAGGAGAGAGAGAGAAGGAGAGAGGACTGGGGAGAGAGGGAGCGACCACAGCAGTGAGAAGAGCTCGTCTCAGCGGCCGGAGCGAGAGAGGAGGGAGAGAGGAGAGAGGACTGGGGAGAGGACTGGGGAGAGAGGAAGCGACCACAGCAGTGAGAAGAGCTCGTCTCAGCGGCCGGAGCGAGAGAGGAGAGAAGGAGAGAGGACTGGGGATAGAGGGAGCGACCACAGCAGTGAGAAGAGCTCGTCTCAGCGTCCGGAGAGGGAGAGGAGAGAGAGAGAAGGAGAGAGGACTGGAGAGAGAGGGAGCGACCACAGCAGTGAGAAGAGCTCGTCTCAGCGGCCGGAGCGAGAGAGGAGAGAAGGAGAGAGGACTGGGGATAGAGGGAGCGACCACAGCAGTGAGAAGAGCTCGTCTCAGCGGCCGGAGCGAGAGAGGAGAGAAGGAGAGAGGACTGGGGATAGAGGGAGCGACCACAGCAGTGAGAAGAGCTCGTCTCAGCGGCCGGAGCGAGAGAGGAGAGAAGGAGAGAGGACTGGAGAGAGAGGAAGCGACCACAGCAGTGAGAAGAGCTCGTCTCAGCGGCCGGAGCGAGAGAGGAGAGAAGGAGAGAGGACTGGAGAGAGAGGGAGCGACCACAGCAGTGAGAAGAGCTCGTCTCAGCGGCCGGAGCGAGAGAGGAGAGAAGGAGAGAGGACTGGAGAGAGAGGGAGCGACCACAGCAGTGAGAAGAGCTCGTCTTCCTCCTCACACTCTCACTCACGGGATCGTAAACCTTTATCTTCTTCCAGGGACCACAAAGCAACTTCTGACCGTAGACCACCGGACCCCAGAGCCAGGGAGCACAGAGACCACCTCCACCACAAACATGAAGACAACAACGACCAGATCTCATCCACCGTTGGCCGTAACACCGACTCTACTGACCGTAGACCACCGGGAGACCACCGGGAGACCACCGGGGAGCTAGGCGGTGCCTCGCCCGTCTCCAAGAGCGACCAACCCCCATCTGACCCTTCCTCTTCCTCCTCCTCCTCCACTCAGAGATCTCAGGGAGGGTCTGAGCCCACCAGACCCAGCGAGAGCAGCCCTGGCAGGGACACGACGCAGGATATATACGGCTCCATGGAGAACCAGCCCGGGAGGGGAAAGGCTGAGGGAGAAGAGCCCAGAGCAGAGAGCTTCTCGGCGGGGAGACAGAGCCAGCAGGCCAGCCTAGGAACCCTAGAGAAGGAGACGAGTGGTGGAAAGCCCCAACAACACCCGGCCTCACTCCTACAGCCCCCCAGGACTGACAACAGGGCAGGGGTGCCCCGAGCTGTCAGAGAGAGAGAGAGAAAGAAAGAGAGAGAGTGGCAGATACAAAAGATGAGGGAGAAGATGGAGAAGGAGAGAGAGAAAGGGGTGGATAGGGAGAAGGAGAGAGAGAAGGGGGTGGATAGGGAGAAGGAGAGAGAGAAAGGGGTGGCTAGGGAGAAGGAGAAAGGGGTGGATAGGGAGAAGGAGAGAGAGAAAGGGGTGGATAGGGAGAAGGAGAGAGAGAAGGGGGTGGATAGGGAGAAGGAGAGAGAGAAGGGGGTGGATAGGGAGAAGGAGAGAGAGAAAGGGGTGGATAGGGAGAAGGAGAGAGAGAAAGGGGTGGATAGGGAGAAGGAGAGAGAGAAGGGGGTGGATAGGGAGAAGGAGAGAGAGAAAGGGGTGGATAGGGAGAAGGAGAGAGAGAAAGGGGTGGATAGGGAGAAGGAGAGAGAGACAGAGCACCCTAAAGCCAGACCTCCTCCCTCGGTCCATTCTTCCAAACCTTCCACGTTCCATTCTTCCAAACCTCCTCCCTCGGTCCCTTCTTCTAGACCTCCTTCTGACCTGGTCAGAGAGACAGATGAGGCAGCCTTCGAACCGGACTACAGCGAGGGAGAGATCTCAGAGGGGGAGGAGGAGGAAGGAGAGAAAAAAGTGGGCGGACAGCGAGCGGTGGAGGGAGAGCCAGCGGTGCATGGGGGCAGCAGCAGAAGTCGTAGCAGCAGCGCCAGCTCTGTCGGTAGCCTGGGCAACAAGAAAGACAAGAAGAAGAAGAAAGATAAAAAAGAGAAGAAGAAAGAGAAGAAGAAACAGAAGAAAGACAGAAAGCAGAAGAGACTGGAGGCTGAGGAGGGAGAGATCGCAGGACTGAAACACAAACACAAGAAGAAGAAGAACAAGGACAATAACAGAGAGAGAGAAGAGGAGGAGGAGAGAAGAGGCGAAGACCAAATGTCTAGCGTAGCCTTATGAGACATTTCGTCGTGAAGCGTTTTTTTCCACACGTTTCAGCCCAAGGCTCGTGGCCCAAACCTTATTCCCTAACTAGTGCACGACTTTAAGGCTCGTGGCCCAAACCTAGTGCACTAAGAAGGGAATTGGGCGCCATTTCGGAGGAAAGATATTTGGTTTCCTTCCGAGCCTCCTGTCAGTGAACTGTAAAGGTCTCAAAGAGGCGTCACACAGCCTCTGCATTCCAAATACCATCCTATTCCCTATATAGGGCACTACTTTTGACGAGGGCCCATATTCCCTATAATAATAGGGCACTATGTAGGGAATGTGGGTGTCATTTGTGACGGGACCCCGTAGTGAAGACCATAAGAGGACTCTGCAAGCTTGTTCACTTTAGTTCAACACTTTGTTTGGGGGGTTTTGTTATTTTTTATTTTTTTGCTGAGGATTTGAATTAATTTAATGAATTTAAGGCTGATGTATAAAATATAAAAATTTTTAGACTCTGCTCAACATAGGCTGTTGCTTGGACGAGTCAATTTACTTGAATGATGCTTCGATTTTTATTTTTTGTGTTTAAAAAAAAAAAGTGTAATTGCTAAAACCTTGATTTGTCCCTGTCCCCCACCGTCCCCGTCCCCCCCCCCCAGGTTATTTTTGAAGAGTTTCTACGACCTGGGATGCATCCCAAATAGCAACCAGTTCCCGATGTTGTGGACTAGTGAACTAGAATAGTGAACTATTATGGACACACACAATATTCCATCTTTCATATCAGATTTGTATTCTCTAGAGTGAAAACGTGTAGGA
Source organism: Salmo salar (assembly GCF_965601325.2). NCBI lineage: Eukaryota > Metazoa > Chordata > Actinopteri > Salmoniformes > Salmonidae > Salmo > Salmo salar. The sequence goes on along the minus strand of NC_138296.1, from coordinate 1,075,660 downwards.
GGAGGAGGAGGGAAAAAAGCACTATCGAGATGTAAATGACTGTTACTCTGCTGTAAGCAGACTGAGCAAGAGTGACCTAGAGGTAGTTGTTGGCCTATGTTTTGCAAAATTACTTCCCCCCCCTAAAATTCACCAGATTTCCCAGAAATCCCAGGTTGTAGGATTCACAGATTTCCTTCTTGATTTCAGGAATCTGTGATTTTTTTTTTTTTTGATTTTTGTTGTTGTTGTAAAGTTACCAGAGTTGTTCAGCCCCTTAGTGGTAGTTGTGTCTTATGATACCTGAATTATATTTACACAATTCTGACAATATGTGAATATTGTTGTTCGTTGAGCGCGGACGGGGGTAGAGACACTGGAGGGTGTTAAAGGGCCATGTCTTGGGTTTAAAAGGTTCCGTGCACTGTGAAGATTCATCAAATTTGTTCCTTTTTGTTTTAATTTCAATTTTATTTTTATTTTTTGCAATGACCTCTATTTAATTTAAACTACCAGCTGAATGAACTGAACCGGAGGGACATTTTTTTATTTTATTTTTTTCTCTTGTTTTGAAGATAATAATAAAATTAATTCTTGCAACGAAAAAAAAAAAATGTTCTCCATTTTCTTGTTCTTTCCACCTTTTTTAGTTTTTACCCAGAAATCAAAAGGGTGCTTCAAATGTGGATAACTTTATATTAAAGGGTCTGTAATAAATTATTTATAAACAGTTTGCTCACCTTTTTTTAAATCATTGTTACTTCCACATTTGTTAATGTTTTACTAAAGCTAGTCACAAATGTATATTTGTGGGACTACAAAAATACTTTACAAATGATTAGTAAATGGTTAATACATTTGGGGTTGATGATTAGTACATGATGAACAAACACTTTTATAAATACTATATAAATGTTTTATACATTTGGAGTAATGATTAATAAATGATGAACAAACACTTTTATAAATACTATATAAATGGTTTATTACGGACCCTTAAAGTGTTATCCAGACGTGTCCAAGTGAAAAGTTTGCACTTTGACCTTCTTAATGTATTGTTCAGCTATACCTCGGCTAGGTTTTAGGAACTTTAATTGAAGTCGCCTACCATACTTAGTCAAGAGCAGGAACCGCAAGGAAGGTTGACGCCAAGATTAGGTTTTTAGGCCTCAGGCAAAAGAGGGAGATGGGGGAACAAGGTTAACAGAAGTCTGCAGCTTTATTTATTTATTTTAGTTATTTAACTAGGCAAGTCAGTTAAGAAAAAAATCTTATTTTCAATGACGGGCCTACCCCGGCCAAACTCCGGACGATGCTGGATCAGTTGTACGCCGCCCGTATGGGACTCCCGATCATGGCCGGTTGTGATGCAGTTAAACTAGTAGTAGGGAGATATACGTTTTTTAACTAGTTCGGTAAATGTTTTTAAATTAGTTGACTCATTGACCAAAGTGACAAACATGAGCTTCAATGATTCGCCCACTTTAATGCCCATTTTAATCGGATGGAAAATATGGACCACCAGTCGTCGACAAGAGAGCGGTCCCACCTGAGGAAAAAGGAAAAAGTATTGACATAACAGGTTTGAAACGGAAGGTTAATTTACCATGTTTGTCCTGCAAATAATTACATTTACGTTTAACCTAGCGTAGCAGGCTAGCTGGCTACAGGCACTATAACGCTAAGGCTGGCTATAAACTACATGTATTTAATGTACTGTAGACTACTAATCTAACGTAGCAGGCTAGCTGGCTACAGGCACTATAACGTTAATAAGGCTGGCTATAAACTACATGTATTTAATGTGCTGTGGAGCAAGTGTAACCGATGTGAAATGGCTAGCTAGTTAGCGGTGGTGTAACCAATGTGAAATGGCTAGCTAGTTAGCGGTGGTGTAACCGATGTGAAATGGCTAGTTAGTTAGTGGTGGTGTAACCAATGTGAAATGGCTAGTTAGTTAGCGGTGGTGTAACCGATGTGAAATGGCTAGTTAGCGGTGGTGTAACCGATGTGAAATGGCTAGTTAGTTAGCGGTGGTGCGCGCTAATAGCGTTTCAATCGGGTGACGTCACTCGCTCTGAGACCTTGAAGTAGTTGTTCCCCCTTTGCTCTGCAAGGGCCGCGGCTTTTGTGGCACGATGGGTAACGATGCTTCGTGGGGTGACTGTTGTCGATGTGTACAGAGGGTCCCTGGTTCGAGCCCAGGTAGGGGGCGAGGAGAGGGGACGCGAACCTATATACTGTTACACAGGGGCTCCCAAATCTTCTCCACTCAGGTCCCACTTCCAGCAGGGGGGGACATCCTATTTTGTCTGCAAGACAAAGGAGCTGATGGTGGACTACAGGAAACGGAGGGCAGAGCGGGACGTTCCCATCCACAGGACATGGTCCACATACACCCCCACGGTCATGAAGAGGGCACGGCAACACCTCTTCCCCCCTCAGGAGGCTGAAAAGATTTGTCATAAGGCTCTCGGATCCTCAAAGAGTTCTACAGCTGCACCATCGAGAGCATCTTGATTGGCTGCATCACCCAGCACATCACTGGGGCCAAGCTTCCTGCCTTCCAGGACGTCTTCCCTGTGGCTCAGTTGGTAGAGCATGGTGTGTGCAACGCCAGGGTTGTGGGTTCGATTCCCACGGGAAGCCAGTTCAAACAAAAAAATATATATATATACTTATTTTTTATTTTTTTTAATGCATGAAATGAAAATGAAATGTATGCATTCACTACTGTAAGTCGCTCTGGATAAGAGCGTCTGCTAAATGACTAAAATGTAAATGTAAATGTCTCAATACCAGGCGGCGTCAGAGGAAGGGCCTAAAAATGGTCAGACTCATGCCTCCCAAGTCCAGTTCTCTCTGCTACCACATGGCAAGCGGTACCGATGCACCACGTCTAGAACCAACAGGACCCTGGACATCTTCTACCCCGAATCCATAAGACTCCTAAACAGGACTGATAAATAGCTCATCAAATGGCTATTTGACTACCTACATTGACCTTTTTTTTTTTAACTAACTCTCTTGGGTAGAGTCCAGTGTGTGGGCCCTTTCCTGTTTCAGCATGACACTGCCCACATGCACAAAAGCGGCATCCATACAGAAATGGTTTATTCGAGATTGGTGTGGAAGAACTTGACTGGCCTGCACTGAGCCCTGACCTCAACCCCATCGAACACCTTTGGGATGAATTGGTACGCCACTAATGGTCACTAATGCTCGTGTGGCTAAATGGAAGCAAGTCCCCGCAGCAATGTTCCAACATCTCGTGGAAAGCCTTCCCTGAAGAGTGGAGGCTGTTATAGCAGCAAAGGGGGGGGGGACCAACTCCATATTAATGACCATGATTTTGGAATGAGATGTTGGACGAGCAGGTGTCCACATACTTTTGGCCACTCTCTGGTACTCTCTGTATATAGCCATGTTATTTTGACTTGTTATTGACTGTGTATTCATTACTAATGCAGGGGTACATGGACTCAGTACTGGTACTCTCTGTATATAGCCATGTTATTTTGACTTGTTATTGACTGTGTATTCATTACTAATGCAGGGGTACGTGGACTCAGTACTGGTACTCTCTGTATATAGCCATGTTATTTTGACTTGTTATTGACTGTGTATTCATTACTAATGCAGGGGTACATGGACTCAGTACTGGTACTCTCTGTATATAGCCATGTTATTTTGACTTGTTATTGACTGTGTATTCATTACTAATGCAGGGGTACGTGGACTCAGTACTGGTACTCTCTGTATATAGCCATGTTATTTTGACTTGTTATTGACTGTGTATTCATTACTAATGCAGGGGTACGTGGACTCAGTACTGGTACTCTCTGTATATAGCCATGTTATTTTGACTTGTTATTGACTGTGTATTCATTACTAATGCAGGGGTACGTGGACTCAGTACTGGTACTCTCTGTATATAGCCATGTTATTTTGACTTGTTATTGACTGTGTATTCATTACTAATGCAGGGGTACATGGACTCAGTACTGGTACTCTCTGTATATAGCCATGTTATTTTGACTTGTTATTGACTGTGTATTCATTACTAATGCAGGGGTACGTGGACTCAGTACTGGTACTCTCTGTATATAGCCATGTTATTTTGACTTGTTATTGACTGTGTATTCATTACTAATGCAGGGGTACATGGACTCAGTACTGGTACTCTCTGTATATAGCCATGTTATTTTGACTTGTTATTGACTGTGTATTCATTACTAATGCAGGGGTACATGGACTCAGTACTGGTACTCTCTGTATATAGCCATGTTATTTTGACTTGTTATTGACTGTGTATTCATTACTAATGCAGGGGTACGTGGACTCAGTACTGGTACTCTCTGTATATAGCCATGTTATTTTGACTTGTTATTGACTGTGTATTCATTACTAATGCAGGGGTACGTGGACTCAGTACTGGTACTCTCTGTATATAGCCATGTTATTTTGACTTGTTATTGACTGTGTATTCATTACTAATGCAGGGGTACATGGACTCAGTACTGGTACTCTCTGTATATAGCCATGTTATTTTGACTTGTTATTGACTGTGTATTCATTACTAATGCAGGGGTACGTGGACTCAGTACTGGTACTCTCTGTATATAGCCATGTTATTTTGACTTGTTATTGACTGTGTATTCATTACTAATGCAGGGGTACGTGGACTCAGTACTGGTACTCTCTGTATATAGCCATGTTATTTTGACTTGTTATTGACTGTGTATTCATTACTAATGCAGGGGTACGTGGACTCAGTACTGGTACTCTCTGTATATAGCCATGTTATTTTGACTTGTTATTGACTGTGTATTCATTACTAATGCAGGGGTACGTGGACTCAGTACTGGTACTCTCTGTATATAGCCATGTTATTTTGACTTGTTATTGACTGTGTATTCATTACTAATGCAGGGGTACATGGACTCAGTACTGGTACTCTCTGTATATAGCCATGTTATTTTGACTTGTTATTGACTGTGTATTCATTACTAATGCAGGGGTACGTGGACTCAGTACTGGTACTCTCTGTATATAGCCATGTTATTTTGACTTGTTATTGACTGTGTATTCATTACTAATGCAGGGGTACGTGGACTCAGTACTGGTACTCTCTGTATATAGCCATGTTATTTTGACTTGTTATTGACTGTGTATTCATTACTAATGCAGGGGTACGTGGACTCAGTACTGGTACTCTCTGTATATAGCCATGTTATTTTGACTTGTTATTGACTGTGTATTCATTACTAATGCAGGGGTACATGGACTCAGTACTGGTACTCTCTGTATATAGCCATGTTATTTTGACTTGTTATTGACTGTGTATTCATTACTAATGCAGGGGTACGTGGACTCAGTACTGGTACTCTCTGTATATAGCCATGTTATTTTGACTTGTTATTGACTGTGTATTCATTACTAATGCAGGGGTACGTGGACTCAGTACTGGTACTCTCTGTATATAGCCATGTTATTTTGACTTGTTACTGTTCCTATTTCTATATATTGTTATATATTTAACTCTGCCCTGTTGGGAAAAAAAACCCTGTAAGTAAAGCATTTCACTGTCGGTCTACAAAATGTGATTTGATCTCATTTAAAACACATTTATATTCTAGGTGTTTTTTTTTTCTTCTCTCCTGGTAATATTCAATCAACACAATACTCCACCTCTCTACCCCTCTACCTCATCAGATCTCCAGCTATCGGAAAGATCAGTCCATCCAGGACTTCCTGGTAATTTGTAATTTTTTTGTGATATTTGTGGACCAATTCTGATAAGTTTCTTGACTTGATTGAAACGTATTATGCGGTAAATGTGCCGTGATTGGTTGAAATTGCGAGCGCCTCTTTTTCTAGTGCGCTGATGGGTCAGTTTTACGCGACACAAATTTGCGACGATTTGACTGTTTTATGCAGTAATTGATCACATGTGTAAGCTCTTGCATTAATATGCGGGGAATTGTTGATTTTGGGAAGAAGAAGAAGAAAAAAAAAACATTTAAGATCGCAGAATCGTGGAGGAACTGGGACAGATGCAAGGAAAATAAACCTTATCCGACATAGCAGGTGACGTGGTGGTGCTATTTTTGTATAGTCTATTTTCAGTGTAGTTTATGACTGTTCCTTTTTCCTGTCTGTCTGTCTGTCCCACCGGTTTATAGTTGTAGGGTTGACTGTATAAAGACCAGTTTATAGTTGTAGTGTTGACAGTCTAAAGACCGGTTTATAGTTGTAGTGTTGACTGTATAAAGACCAGTTTATAGTTGTAGTGTTGACTGTCTAAAGACCAGTTTATAGTTGTAGTGTTGACAGTATAAAGACCGGTTTATAGTTGTAGTGTTGACAGTCTAAAGACCGGTTTATAGTTGTAGTGTTGACTGTCTGTCCGACCAGTTTATAGTTGTAGTGTTGACAGTCTAAAGACCAGTTTATAGTTGTAGGGTTGACAGTCTAAAGACCGGTTTATAGTTGTAGTGTTGACAGTTTATAGTTGTAGTGTTGACAGTCTAAAGACCAGTTTATAGTTGTAGTGTTGACAGTCTAAAGACCAGTTTATAGTTGTAGGGTTGACAGTCTAAAGACCGGTTTATAGTTGTAGTGTTGACAGTCTAAAGACCGGTTTATAGTTGTAGTGTTGACAGTCTAAAGACCAGTTTATAGTTGTAGGGTTGACAGTCTAAAGACCGGTTTATAGTTGTAGTGTTGACAGTCTAAAGACCGGTTTATAGTTGTAGTGTTGACAGTCTAAAGACCAGTTTATAGTTGTAGTGTTGACAGTTTATAGTTGTAGTGTTGACAGTCTAAAGACCGGTTTATAGTTGTAGTGTTGACTGTATAAAGACCGGTTTATAGTTGTAGGGTTGACTGTCTGTCCAACCAGTTTATAGTTGTAGTGTTGACAGTCTAAAGACCAGTTTATAGTTGTAGTGTTGACAGTCTAAAGACCAGTTTATAGTTGTAGTGTTGACAGTCTAAAGACCAGTCTATAGTTGTAGGGTTGACAGTTTATAGTTGTAGGGTTGACAGTTTATAGTTGTAGGGTTGACAGTCTAAAGACCAGTCTATAGTTGTAGGGTTGACAGTTTATAGTTGTAGGGTTGACAGTCTAAAGACCAGTTTATAGTTGTAGTGTTGACAGTCTAAAGACCAGTTTATAGTTGTAGTGTTGACAGTCTAAAGACCAGTTTATAGTTGTAGTGTTGACTGTATAAAGACCAGTTTATAGTTGTAGGGTTGACAGTCTAAAGACCAGTTTATAGTTGTAGTGTTGACAGTCTAAAGACCAGTTTATAGTTGTAGGGTTGACAGTCTAAAGACCGGTTTATAGTTGTAGTGTTGACTGTATAAAGACCGGTTTATAGTTGTAGTGTTGACAGTATAAAGACCGTCTGTCGCTCTCTCTACCCGTCTCCCTCTCCGTCCGTCTATCTGTGACACACTCACAGAGTTAATGAAGAGATGGTGAGAAGGCAGAGGAGTTGTTTTTGTTGCAGGCAGGTCAATGGTCACTTCATTGTGTTCTGTCACACACACACACACACACACACACACACACACACACACAGGGTCTGAGTTATACCATTCATAGATACGCTAACTACCTTTAGTTCCTATTAACGATAGTATCTTCTGACCGGGGCAGTGTTGCTAAGAGCCCCGATGCTAACTTCCCTTAGCGCCTATTAACGATAGTATCTTCTGATCGGGGGGGCAGTGTTGCTAACAGCCCCGATGCTAACTACCCTTAGCGTCTATTAACGATGGTATCTTCTGATCGGGGGGAGTGTTGCTAAGAGCCCCGATGCTAACTACCTTTAGCGCCTATTAACGATGGTATCTTCTGAGTGGGGCAGTGTTGCTAAGAGCCCCGATGCTAACTACATTTAGCGCCTATTAACGATAGTATCTTCTGATCGGGGGGGCAGTGTTGCTAACAGCCCCAATGCTAACTACCCTTAGCGCCTATTAACGATGGTATCTTCTGACCGGGGCAGTGTTGCTAAGAGCCCTGATGCTAACTACCCTTAGCGCCTATTAATGATAGTATCTTCTGATCGGGGAGGTGTTGCTAACAGCCCCGATGCTAACTACCCTTAGCGCCTATTAACGATGGTATCTTCTGATCGGGGGGAGTGTTGCTAAGAGCCCCGATGCTAACTACCTTTAGCGCCTATTAACGATGGTATCTTCTGAGTGGGGCAGTGTTGCTAAGAGCCCCGATGCTAGCTACATTTAGCGCCTATTAACGATAGTATCTTCTGACCGGGGCAGTGTTGCTAAGAGCCCCGATGCTAACTTCCCTTAGCGCCTATAATCGATAGTATCTTCTGATCGGGGGGGGGGGGCAGTGTTGCTAACAGCCCCGATGCTAACTACCCTTAGCACCTATTAACTAGTTAGCAAATTTCTTCGAACCTCACGCAGAGACATAAAAATGGTATCCGTGAGTTCGTCTGCTAGCATGCTAGTAGATACCATAGACTTCTAGTCATTGCGCTAATGCTAGTTAGCAACTTTCTTTGAACCTCACGCAGAGGCATAAAAATGGTAATCATAAGTTCATCTGCTAGCATGCTAGTAGATACCATAGACTTCTAGTCATTGCGCTAATGCTAGTTAGCAACTTTCTTCGAACCTCACGCAAAGACATAAAAATGGTATCCATGAGTTCATCTGCTAGCATGCTAGTAGATACCATAGACTTCTAGTCATTGCGCTAATGCTAGTTAGCAACTTTCTTCAAACCTCACGCAAAGACATAAAAATGGTATCCATGAGTTCATCTGCTAGCATGCTAGTAGATACCATAGACTTCTAGTCATTGCGCTAATGCTAGTTATCATTGGCTCGTGAAACTACCTTCTAACTTCCTTCATACTGGATACATAAAAATGGTATCCGTGAGTTCGTCTGCTAGCATGCTAGTAGATACCATAGACTTCTAGTCATTGCGCTAATGCTAGTTATCATTGGCTCGTGAAACTACCTTCTAACTTCCTTCATACTGGATACATAAAAATGGTATCCGTGAGTTCGTCTGCTAGCATGCTAGTAGATACCATAGACTTCTAGTCATTGCGCTAATGCTAGTTATCATTGGCTCATGAAACTACCTTCTAACTTCCTTCATACTGGATACATAAAAATGGTATCCGTGAGTTCGTCTGCTAGCATGCTAGTAGATACCATAGACTTCTAGTCATTGCGCTAATGCTAGTTATCATTGGCTTGTGAAACTACCTTCATACTGGATTCATACAAATGGTATCCGTGAGTTCGTCTGCTAGCATGCTAGTAGATACCATAGACTTCTAGTCATTGCGCTAATGCTAGTTATCATTGGCTTGTGAAACTACCTTCTAACTTCCTTCATACTGGATACATAAAAATGGTATCCGTGAGTTAATCTGACTCTCGGGAAGTAGATAAAGTCCGGGCCTCATTGCCAAAATCCCAAAGTATCCCTTTAAATAAACAACACACCTTTTTATAGGGTTAGGGTTCCCACTGGGGAAAATATTTCCATGTTAGAGCGTTTGTTTACGTAAAACAGACTGAAGACAAGAGTGGACAACCTGTGCTAATTAGCAATCTGCGTCTCCGAAACACCTGTGTGTGTAAACGGAAGACAAATGAGTTGTCATGGAAACATACTGTCAGCTGCAACTGTGATAAAACACTGTATTGTAAGTGTGTATTTAGCATTTGTGAGAATGTTTTTTTTTTTTGACGTTATATGAAAGTAGAGGGGTTTATGTTTTCTAGAAACAGTACCACAATTAGAGAAGCGATTCACGTTTAGATGGGGACTATTTGGCTGTTTTGGTTTCCCAGAGCCAATTCGTCTTTTAACAGCTGTCAGAGCAGATCACTGCACCTGTACATAGCCCATCTATAATTTAGCTCAAACAACTACCTCTTCCCCTACTGTATTTATTTATTTATTTTGCTCCTTTGCACCCCATTATTTCTATTTCTACTTTGCACTTTCTTCCACTACAAATCTACCATTCCAGTTTACCTTTTTTGCCTTTACCTCCCTTATCTCACCTCATTTTTTCACATTGTATATAGACTTATTTTTCTACTGTATTATTGACTGTGTGTTTGTTTTACTCCATGTGTAACTCTGTGTTGTTGTATGTTGTCGAACTGCTTTGCTTTATCTTGACCAGGTCGCAATTGTAAATGAGAACTTGTTCTCAACTTGCCTACCTGCTTAAATAAAGGTGAAATAAATACAAATAAAATAAATAAACATGTAATGTCCTTACATTTTTTTGGTCATTCAGACGACGCTCTTATCCAGAGCGACTTACAAGCATCGATTTTCATGCCACCAGAATAAGACCTTCGATATTTATTCGGAAAGAAGGAGCATCACTGTGTACTTTTATGAATGGGTTAGTTAAATGAATGGGTTAGTTAAATGAAAGGGTTAGTTAAATGAATGGGTTAGTTAAATTAATGCGTTAGTTAAGTGAAAGGGTTAGTTAAATGAATGGGTTAGTTAAATGAATGGGTTAGTTAAATGAAAGGCAAGTTGGTGGTGGGTTAATACTCTTTGAAGATTTCATCATGAACCTGCAGGAACAAGTCAGTGCTTTGATGTTTGCAGGTGTTGTCCAGGGTCACGCCAAGGTTTCATTGTACTCTTGGAGGGGAACAACGTGGAGTTGTTGTCAACCGTGATGATGGAGAGGTCTTGAAGCGGGCTGGCCTTCCAACGGGGAGGAAGAGCAGCTCTATCTTGTCGAGGTTGAGCTTACGGTGGGCCGACATCCATGTTGAGATATTTGACCCGGCACGCAGAGATGAGTGTCGCCATCTGGGTGTCAGAAAGGGGGGAAGGAGAAAAGTAGTTGAGTGTCATCCTCATAGGAATGATAGGCGAGACCATGTGAGGATATGACAGAGCTGAATGACTTGGTGTGTAGAGAGAAGAGGAGAGGGCCATCCTCATAGCAGTGATAGGAGAGACCATGTGAGGATATGACCAGTGACTTGGTGTATAGAGAGAAGAGGAGAGGGCCATCCTCATAGCAGTGATAGGAGAGACCATGATGGAGCTGAGTGACTTGGTGTGTAGAGAGACATCCACGAGTTCATCTGTCTCTGGGGAAGGAGATAAAAGGGTCCTCTGCCAAAATCCCAAAGTATCCCTTTAATCCTGGTTGATGCGTCAACAATCAGCTACAAGTTATGAGCAGTTCACACACCAAATAGGCCACTAGAAAGACAGACAGCTATTTTTTTTTTTACCTTTATTTAACGAGGCAAGTCAGTTAAGAACAAATTCTTATTTTCAATGACGGCCTTCTGGGGAACAGTGGGTTAACTGCCTCGTTCAGGGGGCAGAACGACAGATTTGTACCTTGTCAGGTCTGGGATTCGATCTTGCAACCTTTCGGTTACTAGTCCAACGCGCTAAACTAACCACTAGGCTACGCTACCGCCCCAAATTTAAAGAAGATGGGCCCCTAGTTTACAAAAAGACAATGACTAGACAACGACAGATTTCAGAAAATGATACTTCTCACTCCTGGAGATATCAGGAGACCTCTAGCTATAGATCGAACTATAAGGATTAACATTTAGGCTCCTTTAGTCCTGTCCTTTTTCTCTCCGTGTTTGTGTACTCTGTACAGCTCTCCCCTGGTCAGTTCTAAATCTGTGCTATATTGGCTCATACTTTAAGAGTTACACCAGGAAGTCATCTCTTTCCCAGCCCTCCCCCCTTTTCATCTATGATCTGAGTATTATCTTGTATTGACAGAATCTGTCACCATCTCTGTCTGACACCGGTCCTGAAAACTGAACTGCACACTAGTTTTAGGTTATTTTCCAGTGTTGGTAAAAGTACCTAAATGTCATTTTTGAGTAAAAGTATAGATACCTTAATAGAAAGTTACTTAAGTAAAAGTCAAAGTCACCCAGTAAAATACTACTTGAGTAAAAGTCTAAAAGTATTTGGTTGTAAATATACTTAAGTATCAAAAATAAAAGTATAAATACTTAAATAATTCCTTCTTTTAAACAGACGGCACCATTTTCTTGTTTTTAAATCGTATGGTTAGCCAGGTGCACACTTCAACACTCAGACATAATTGACCAAAGATGCATTTGTGTTTAGCGAGTCCGCCAGATCAGAGGCAGAAGGGATGGACCATGTGTTGTCTTCATAAGTGCGTGAATGGGACTATTTTCCTGTCCTGTCTAAGCATTCAAAATGTAACGAGTACTTTTGGTTGTCAGGTAAAATGTATGGAGTAAAAATTACATACTTTTCTTTAGGAATGTAGTGAAGTAAAAGTAGCGAAAATATAAATAGTAAAGATACTCCCCCCCAAAAAATATCTTAAGTAGTACTTTAAAGTATTTTAACTTAAGTACTTTACACCACTGGCTATTTCCCAATAACATTGAGAGCAGCCTGCAGGTGATCTGGAGTAGAGAGTTTATAAAGATCGCCTTTTATTTTTGACTTAACAGTTATTTTTCTGTACTGCATTGTTGCTTTAAGGGCTTGTAAAGAAGTAAGAATTTCACTGTCGTATTCGGAGCATGTGACATAATCAAATTGTGATTTGCGTTATTGTTTTGTTGTCAATAACTTACTGATAAGAACTTAACTCTTATCAACTGTTGGACTTTGGTAACCTTGTAACCTAAGTTGTGTGAATGATACTGTAATCAACTTAGTATTCAAAACAAACCCTCTTTTTAGAATTTGAAGTAGTGTATTTCTTCACTCAACACTAACTACCAGTATAAAACAGTGTCTAGCTACTATAAATAACTCAGGAGAAGAAGATAGACTTTTAGCACTCACTAAAGTCCTCTACTATAACTCAGGAGAAGAAGATAGACTTTTAGCACTCACTAAGTCCTCTACTATAACTCAGGAGAAGATAGACTTTTAGCACTCACTAAAGTCCTCTACTATAACTCAGGAGAAGATAGACTTTTAGCACTCACTAAGTCCTCTACTATAACTCAGGAGAAGAAGATAGACTTTTAGCACTCACTAAAGTCCTCTACTATAACTCAGGAGAAGAAGATAGACTTTTAGCACTCACTGAAGTCCTCTGCTATAACTCAGGAGAAGATAGACTTTTAGCACTCACTAAGTCCTCTACTATAACTCTGGAGAAGATAGACTTTTAGCACTCACTAAAGTCCTCTACTATAACTCAGGAGAAGAAGATAGACTTTTAGCACTCACTAAGTCCTCTACTATAACTCAGGAGAAGATAGACACTCACTAAAGTCCTCTACTATAACTCTGGAGAAGATAGACTTTTAGCACTCACTAAAGTCCTCTACTCCAAAGCCTCCATTTTGGGTCTGTGTGTGTCTCTGTGTGGCTTCTAGAGGAAGTGGTGCTCCAGCAAACTAGTTTCCTGCAGCCCCCCCTGAACACACACAGCGAGAAGAGGGGGAAAGCAACACAACACAGCGAGAAAGAAGAGGGAAAGCAACACACACACAACACACACAAAAAAAAGGTTAGCGAGTGAAGAAAATGGCGATGGTACAGGACAAATGGCTCCTCTCGTAAAAGCGGCAAATGCGTTGAATTTCTTTAGTCTTTAGCCTTACAGCCGGCTTCCATTTCCACTCTGTTGTTGCACTTTATATTGTATGAGGTAAGGCTTTTTTTCTTCTAGATTGTGTTATCGTGTTGTTTATTGTTTTAGCCAGTATATCGATGTGTTACGCAGGTAACCGGGGGAAAGCTTGTCGTAGTTCAGTTTGCCCGCTGGTTGGTTACCTAGCTAGCTTGTTAGCCCGTTTCTAATGAACATGTTATCTACATAAGTCGTAGTTCAGTTTGCCCGCTGGTTGGTTACCTAGCTAGCTTGTTAGCCCGTTTCTAATGAACATGTTAGCTACATAAGTCGTAGTTCAGCTTGCCCGCTGGTTGGTTACCTAGCTAGCTTGTTAGCCCGTTTCTAATGAACATGTTAGCTACATAAGTCGTAGTTCAGTTTGCCCGCTGGTTGGTTACCTAGCTAGCTTGTTAGCCCGTTTCTAATGAACATGTTAGCTACATAAGTCGTAGTTCAGTTTGCCCGCTGGTTGGTTACCTAACTAGCTTGTTAGCCCGTTTCTAATGAACATGTTAGCTACATAAGTCGTAGTTCAGTTTGCCCGCTGGTTGGTTACCTAGCTAGCTTGTTAGCCCGTTTCTAATGAACATGTTAGCTACATAAGTCGTAGTTACGCGGTACTGTGTGTGTTTTTCTTTCCATGGAAGAAAATAGCGAAACGACTGTGTTTAAAAAAAAAAAAAAGGATTGAAAGGCCACTGTACGATTTTGATTAGTTAATATTACCGGTATTGTGGATGACCCGGTGTGAAAGTTCTGTTGGCTAGCTAGCTAGTTAGCTAAATGTTGGCTACGTTGCCTTGCAGACAAGACGATGGTGCAGAATTAAAGGGCGTCAAATATAAGGCGATTTTTCTGGTAACTTAATTTCATCAACATTGCCAACACATAGATGTTAAGATTTCTGCTTAACTGTTTGATCGATTTGTGATTTCGTTTTTTTTTACCAATAGCTAGTTAAGAGAATGTTAGTTAGGCTAACTGCTAGTTAGCATAAATTCAACCAAGTTGTCGCTTGGATACGCGGCTGCAGAATGTCCTCACTGTAGCCACGGCACAGGTTTATTAACAAATAACTTTAGTGTACAAAAAATATCTTATTTGTCCTTGGGTTGTTTTGATAACCAGCAAGCTATTGTCCCGGTGTTTCAGACTGTATTTTGTTTTAGTTAGCCTGTTAGCTAGCTAAACAACCGAGATTTTATGCACAGGAGTAGCCTAGCGCTAACTAGTTACATTGCATTAGCTAGTTATCGATTTTGGCTGTTCTTCTTCTATCAAACCAAACAAGTGTTTCCTAAAGTAATACATATACATTTTAAACATGTGTGATGTTTACTAGTTAGCTGTTAACGCCGTGTGAATAAACACCTTTCGCAGAGCCAGCCAGTACAGTCAGTGGCCATGTTAAGCTGGTTAGCAAACCATCTAATGGCCGATCAACACCGATCAAAACCCTCTTATTTTCCTTTCAGGCTTAAACTCTTATTAACGTTTGGCTAGCTGACCGATAAGGGTGCACCTGCAGCCAGCAATTCGGGGCGTTCCTGTATCTGCAGGATCCCCTCTTTTATATACTTCTATTGGTCGAATTTTTTTTTAGGCTATGACTTCAGTACATAGGCGGGAGGCTGAGGCGCTCCAGTACAGTAGATGGCGGTAATGCGCCATAACATTGGATGCCAACTGCCGATAAACCCCACAGAAGAGGCGGGAAGCAATAACCGTAGCTAGCTATATGTAACCGATGTGAAATGGCTAGGTAGTTAGTGGTGGTGCGCGCTAATAGCGTTTCAATCGGTGACGTCACTCGCTCTGAGACCTTGAAGTAGTCGTTTCCCCCTTTGCTCTGCAAGGGCCGCGGATTTTGTGGAACGATGGGTAACGATGCTTCGTGGGGTGGCTGTTGTCGATGTGTGCAGAGGGTCCCTGGTTCGAGCCCAGGTAGGGGCGAGGAGAGGGATGGAAGCTATACTGTTACATATAGCTAGTACACATCTGTCGTGACCTTCGCCCCCGCCTGTCGGGCTCTGTTTTCCCACAGTTCTGTTAACGACGGTGACGGCAGGCGTGTGCTAGCTTAGCCGGGAGCAACACTGTCTTAGCTGACTAGCAAGCTAGCTGTCGGGCACGGTTTTCTCTGGTACACAGGATGCTGGGGGGGTGACACCGTGTGCTAACTAGAAGCTAGTACACAGTGTTGCTAGCGGGAGGCGGGGATGACCGGTAGACAGTGCCCATGGCCCCGACGGTACACGGCAGACGGGAGGCGGGGGCGACATCGTGTGCTAGCTAACAAGCAAGCTTGCACACGGTGTCGTTAGCTAGCTAGTTTGCGCGCGGTGTCGCTTGCTAGCTAGTTTGCGCGCGGTGTCGCTCGCTAGCTAGTTTGCGCTCGGTGTCGTTAGCTAGCTAGTTTGCGCTCGGTGTCGTTAGCTAGCTAGTTTGCGCGCGGTGTTGCTCCAGCCTCACGCCTGCTGTACTAGTGGGAGGTGGGGGCAACCGTTTTCCCACATTTCTTTTAACGTCTCTATGTGGTCAACATGCTCATTGGCTCTGCCCAGGCCCATAGTACATCATGTACTAGGTTACATGTAGTAGGCATGGCAAACCCGTTTTGGTCACTTCTGGTAAATCTTCAAAAATAAATAAATCGCAGTCAGGGCATAAAATGTACTTTTGGGTCCACCAGCCACTGTGGCAAGTAGATTTAAAAATAAATAATACCAGCCAAAATATTTTTGGGGGCCCTAAAATTATACCAGTGAAACACAAAAAAAAACAGATCAGCATGCATTGTAATGTTTCTAAAACAAATGTTTTACTAGTAAGAGGTAATGCGGTATATTGTTTAGTTTCATATTTTTTTGTCTATTAACCAAAATGTCACAGATGAGACAAAAAAAATGTGCCTGCCCCTTTAAGGGCAGCAGGTTACCATGGTAACATGACTTGTCATGTGACTAGTACAAGTGTTGTCTTCTCTTAACAGTTGAAACTCAAACATTTTGGAAAAACATCCTAGCTTGTAAACTAAACAATGTAAATAGACCAAGAAACACGAGGATAAAGTCTCAATTCAGTTGACTTTCTTTTCAAGTAAATTAGATGAACTTGCATGCCCACACTTCTAAAAAATGAATATTTCACTCTGCTCTTGACGTGCCCACAGCCCCCAACCAGGAAGTGTTGCAGCGTGAGGTGGAATAGGCTTATTTAAGATTTCTAGTCTACTTTGACTTTGTGCTATTAATTTACTAGCAATGAAAAAAAATGGCAAAAAAGACTTTGAAAACAGCTACTGCAGCATTCATTTGACTATAAATGTGATCATACTTGACTATTTTTATTCACAAATGTGAATGAAATGCTCGCACTGTAGAGCTCTGACCACCTGCCAACGTGGCTAGTGAAATAGACATCGTACCTGCCGTTGCCAAAATCTACCCGTATTTGGCAGGTGGTAGGTGTTAATGTGAGGCCCTGATTGCAGCATGTTTTTGGACTCATTCAGCAGTTTTTCCCCTCTGATATAAAAAAAAAAAGTACAATACCTTTTGGAAATTCATGTTGAAAATGATGCTGTTTCTGCTTCCTGTTGACAAGACGTTTGATAAATAGCCGAATGTCAAAACAAGTTTTTAACGTGTCCAGATCAATAACCGAATGTCAAAACAGTTTTAACGCGTCCAGATCAATAACCGAATGTCAAAACAGTTTTAACGTGTCCAGATCAATAACCAAATATGTGGAAACGGTTTGATATGTTGAAACCATAAACATAACATGTACTACCTGGTAATCACATGACTTCATTCACCAAAAACCCTGTTGTTTCAACTAGTGGCAATAAATCCCTGGTATCGATAAGGGGGGAAATCAGGTTGTACGTACGGATGAAACTAACACAACAGCAACAACCTCTCCAGTTTCCATCACAGGTTAGCGAACAACCTACAGAAGACAGTTCGCTACTAAAAACACAAAAGAGAAAAGCAACACCTAATAGCCAACTCATATCACGTTGAAATGTTACATTTTAGTCACTTAGCAGACGCTCTTATCCAGAGCGATTTACAGTAGTGAATGCATACATTTCATTTAAAAAAAAAATTATTCTCCGTACTAGTTCCCCGTGGGAATCGAACCCACAACCCTGGCGTTGCAAACACCATGCTCTACCAACTGAGCCACACGGGAAATCAATTGCGCGAGAGCGGGGAGATGAGGTTCAACCAACACAGTTTAACAACAACAACAAAAAACACACAGGATTCTGGGAATAATGTGTTTATCACTGTTTAGAGAACAATTTCCTAAAGGACTGCTAGCTTCATTTTGAAGTATTACGCTTTCCCCCCACTTTTTTTTCTTTAGTGGGTCGCCCAACGCAGTAAGAGTAACGCAACACTTTATTGTTGTTGTTGTTAATCACGTCCATCGACGTCACACTGAAATCAATAGAACAGGAAGCTAATGGTTTGGGGTTTAGCTCTGCTTAAACTAACACTATTCACAGGCCACAGGGACACTTGGAATAACCTTTAACCTTTACGCGGTTGCTTAGATGAGCTCCTGCGGAAGGGTTATAACCTTTACGTGGTTGGTTAGATGAGCTCTTGCGGAAGGGTTATAACCTTTACGTGGTTGGTTAGATGAGCTCTTGCGGAAGGGTTATAACCTTTACGTGGTTGGTTAGATGAGCTCTTGCGGAAGGGTTATAACCTTTACGTGGTTGGTTAGATGAGCTCTTGCGGAAGGGTTATAACCTTTACGTGGTTGGTTAGATGAGCTCTTGCGGAAGGGTTATAACCTTTACGTGGTTGGTTAGATGAGCTCTTGCGGAAGGGTTATAACCTTTACGTGGTTGGTTAGATGAGCTCTTGCGGAAGGGTTATAACCTTTACGTGGTTGGTTAGATGAGCTCTTGCGGAAGGGTTATAACCTTTACGTGGTTGGTTAGATGAGCTCTTGCGGAAGGGTTATAACCTTTACGTGGTTGGTTAAATGAGCTCTTGCGGAAGGGTTATAACCTTTACGTGGTTGGTTAGATGAGCTCTTGCTGAAGGGTTATAACCTTTACGTGGTTGGTTAGATGAGATCTTGCAGAAGGGTTATAACCTTTACGTGGTTGGTTAGATGAGCTCTTGCGGAAGGGTTATAACCTTTACGTGGTTGGTTAGATGAGATCTTGCGGAAGGGTTATAACCTTTACGTGGTTGGTTAGATGAGCTCTTGCGGAAGGGTTATAACCTTTACGTGGCTGGTTAGATGAGCTCCTGCAGAAGGGTTATATCTATATTCTGGAACATCGGATGTTGGTTTAGGAAGGCTGCCACGACAGTAAGGGTTATATCTATATTCTGGAACATCGGATGTTGGTTTAGGAAGGCTGCCACGACAGTAAGGGTTATATCTATATTCTGGAACATCGGATGTTGGTTTAGGAAGGCTGCCACGACAGTAAGGGTTATATCTATATTCTGGAACATCGGATGTTGGTTTAGGAAGGCTGCCACGACAGTAAGGGTTATATCTATATTCTGGAACATCGGATGTTGGTTTAGGAAGGCTGCCACGACAGTAAGGGTTATATCTATATTCTGGAACATCGGATGTTGGTTTAGGAAGGCTGCCACGACAGTAAGGGTTATATCTATATTCTGGAACATCGGATGTTGGTTTAGGAAGGCTGCCACGACAGTAAGGGTTATATCTATATTCTGGAACATCGGATGTTGGTTTAGGAAGGCTGCCACGACAGTAAGGGTTATATCTATATTCTGGAACATCGGATGTTGGTTTAGGAAGGCTGCCACGACAGTAAGGGTTATATCTATATTCTGGAACATCGGATGTTGGTTTAGGAAGGCTGCCACGACAGTAAGGGTTATATCTATATTCTGGAACATCGGATGTTGGTTTAGGAAGGCTGCCACGACAGTAAGGGTTATATCTATATTCTGGAACATCGGATGTTGGTTTAGGAAGGCTGCCACGACAGTAAGGGTTATATCTATATTCTGGAACATCGGATGTTGGTTTAGGAAGGCTGCCACGACAGTAAGGGTTATATCTATATTCTGGAACATCGGATGTTGGTTTAGGAAGGCTGCCACGACAGTAAGGGTTATATCTATATTCTGGAACATCGGATGTTGGTTTAGGAAGGCTGCCACGACAGTAAGGGTTATATCTATATTCTGGAACATCGGATGTTGGTTTAGGAAGGCTGCCACGACAGTAAGGGTTATATCTATATTCTGGAACATCGGATGTTGGTTTAGGAAGGCTGGCACGACAGTAAGGGTTATATCTATATTCTGGAACATCGGATGTTGGTTTAGGAAGGCTGCCACGACAGTAAGGGTTATATCTATATTCTGGAACATCGGATGTTGGTTTAGGAAGGCTGCCACGACAGTAAGGGTTATATCTATATTCTGGAACATCGGATGTTGGTTTAGGAAGGCTGCCACGACAGTAAGGGTTATATCTATATTCTGGAACATCGGATGTTGGTTTAGGAAGGCTGCCACGACAGTAAGGGTTATATCTATATTCTGGAACATCGGATGTTGGTTTAGGAAGGCTGCCACGACAGTAAGGGTTATATCTATATTCTGGAACATCGGATGTTGGTTTAGGAAGGCTGCCACGACAGTAAGGGTTATATCTATATTCTGGAACATCGGATGTTGGTTTAGGAAGGCTGCCACGACAGTAAGGGTTATATCTATATTCTGGAACATCGGATGTTGGTTTAGGAAGGCTGCCACGACAGTAAGGGTTATATCTATATTCTGGAACATCGGATGTTGGTTTAGGAAGGCTGCCACGACAGTAAGGGTTATATCTATATTCTGGAACATCGGATGTTGGTTTAGGAAGGCTGCCACGACAGTAAGGGTTATATCTATATTCTGGAACATCGGATGTTGGTTTAGGAAGGCTGCCACGACAGTAAGGGTTATATCTATATTCTGGAACATCGGATGTTGGTTTAGGAAGGCTGCCACGACAGTAAGGGTTATATCTATATTCTGGAACATCGGATGTTGGTTTAGGAAGGCTGCCACGACAGTAAGGGTTATATCTATATTCTGGAACATCGGATGTTGGTTTAGGAAGGCTGCCACGACAGTAAGGGTTATATCTATATTCTGGAACATCGGATGTTGGTTTAGGAAGGCTGCCACGACAGTAAGGGTTATATCTATATTCTGGAACATCGGATGTTGGTTTAGGAAGGCTGCCACGACAGTAAGGGTTATATCTATATTCTGGAACATCGGATGTTGGTTTAGGAAGGCTGCCACGACAGTAAGGGTTATATCTATATTCTGGAACATCGGATGTTGGTTTAGGAAGGCTGCCACGACAGTAAGGGTTATATCTATATTCTGGAACATCGGATGTTGGTTTAGGAAGGCTGCCACGACAGTAAGGGTTATATCTATATTCTGGAACATCGGATGTTGGTTTAGGAAGGCTGCCACGACAGTAAGGGTTATATCTATATTCTGGAACATCGGATGTTGGTTTAGGAAGGCTGCCACGACAGTAAGGGTTATATCTATATTCTGGAACATCGGATGTTGGTTTAGGAAGGCTGCCACGACAGGTAACAGACATCTGTTTTTTGTTTTGTTTGTTTTCTTAAACGAATTACGACGCGACATAGAGGATATCAACAGTGACAACGGTTGGCTGCTATTTTAAGGGATAGTTTGACTGTCAAATCCCATGTTGGTGTGTGGCCATCGGCCCTTCTACATTTTTCATTTTTTTTCCCCCTTCATTTTGTTTGACATTTTAGTCATTTAACAGATGCTCTTTATGCAGAGCCACTTACAGGAGCGTTTAGGGTTAAGTGCCTTGTTCAAGGGAACATCGATAATGTTTTTATTTTTTACGTGGCCAGCTCGGATTCGACCCAGCCACCTTTCGGTTACTGGCCCAACGCTGTCAATTCCAGTCTATCTCAGAAACCAAATTCCATTTTTAATTATGTTTTTTATTCTGAATCAAAAAACTTTTTCATGTATTTCCTGAATGAAATTGAATTAAAATGGAATTGACCCAAACCCTGGTAGACGGGTCCGTAGCTAGATAAATGGAATTGACCCAAACCCTGGTAGACGGGTCCGTAGCTAGATCTATATAATATTTACATTTCTGAAATAAGAAACTTATTTTAAACTCTTAACGCCTAGTGGTCTATTCCATACTAACTGAATGTAAAAAATAAATAAAAAATATTATTTCACCTTTATTTAACCAGGTAGGCAAGTAGAGAACAAGTTCTCATTAACAACTGCGACTTGGCCAAGATAAAGCAAAGCAGTTCGACAACATACAACAACACAGAGTTACACATGGAGTAAAACAAACATACAGTCAATAATACAGTAGAAAAATAAGTCTATGTACAATGTGAGCAAATGAGGTGAGATAAGGGAGGTAAAGGCAAAAAAGGCCATGGTGGCAAAGTAAACACAATATAGCAAGTAAAACTGGAATGGTAGATTTGTAGTGGAAGAAAGTGCAAAGTAGAAATACTGGGGTGCAAAGGAGCAAAATAAATAAATAAGACAACAAAAAAAAACTGTCTCTTAAAATGTATACCAAACAAAAAACCTTTGATTTTCAAAGTATTTTTAATTTTTTTTACAAGCGCCACTGAAAATTGTACCAAAAAAAAAATCACATTTTACAGTAAGATCCTTTTCAGATCCAAAGTTCTGTAGCAGAATTAAACGTGAGGGAGATTTTACTGTAATTCTGTTACCAAACTTTGCATCTGCAGTTTGTTCCACTAAAATGTAATTTATTTTACAGTGTTAATTGTTCTAAGTAGCCATTGTGCTTAGAGTTGTGTGGTTTGTTTTTAACCTATTAATTATTTTTTTTAAATCAATGGTTTTTATTTGGTATACAGTTTTACATTCTCTACATAGTTCTGTTATTGTAGAATTTCCCTAGTCTGCTGTGGTTATTCTTAGACTGGAGAGTTAATTAGTGACCAGGATAAATGATCTGACTGGTCTTTGACTGGAGAGTTAATTAGTGACCAGGATAAATGATCTGACTGGTCTTTGACTGGAGAGTTAATTAGTGACCAGGATAAATGATCTGACTGGTCTTTGACTGGAGAGTTAATTAGTGACCAGGATAAATGATCTGACTGGTCTTTGACTGGAGAGTTAATTAGTGATCAGGATAAATGATCTGTCTGGTCTTTGACTGGAGAGTTAATTAGCGACCAGGATAAATGATCTGACTGGTCTTTGACTGGAGAGTTAATTAGCGACCAGGATAAATGATCTGACTGGTCTTTGACTGGAGAGTTAATTAGTGACCAGGATAAATGATCTGACTGGTCTTTGACTGGAGAGTTAATTAGTGACCAGGATAAATGATCTGACTGGTCTTTGACTGGAGAGTTAATTAGCGACCAGGATAAATGATCTGACTGGTCTTTGACTGGAGAGTTAATTCATTTATTTATATGTTTTATTTAACCTTAACTTACTTGCCTAGTTAAATTAAAGATCAAATTCTTATTTACAATGACGGCCTACCCCGGGTCAAACCTGAACGACGCTGGGCCAATTGTGCGCCGACCTATGGGACTCCCAATCACAGCCGGATGTGATACAGCCTGGATTCGAACCGGGGTCTGTAGTGACGCCTCTTGCACTGAGACGCAGTGCCTTAGACCGCTGCGCCTCTCGGGAGCAGATTAGCGAGCTGGATAGATGAACTGACCTGTCTTTTTTTTAGAGCTCAATACAACACAATACAAGCTGTTACCAACGAAGAAACAAACTCAAGAGTCAAAACAGGTGAGGATTTATATAGAGCCCTGGATCTGGGAGTGGTTTATATAGAGCCCTGGATCTGGGAGGGGTTTATATAGAGCCCTGGATCTGGGAGGGGTTTATATAGAGCCCTGGATCTGGGAGGGGTTTATATAGAGCCCTGGATCTGGGAGTGGTTTATATAGAGCCCTGGATCTGGGAGGGGTTTATATAGAGCCCTGGATCTGGGAGTGGTTTATATAGAGCCCTGGATCTGGGAGAGGTTTATATAGAGCCCTGGATCTGGGAGGGGTTTATATAGAGCCCTGGATCTGGGAGGGGTTTATATAGAGCCCTGGATCTGGGAGGGGTTTATATAGAGCCCTGGATCTGGGAGTGGTTTATATAGAGCCCTGGACCTGGGAGTGGTTTATATAGAGCCCTGGATCTGGGAGGGGTTTATATAGAGCCCTGGATCTGGGAGGGGTTTATATAGAGCCCTGGACCTGGGAGTGGTTTATATAGAGCCCTGGATCTGGGAGTGGTTTATATAGAGCCCTGGATCTGGGAGGGGTTTATATAGAGCCCTGGATCTGGGAGGGGTTTATATAGAGCCCTGGATCTGGGAGGGGTTTATATAGAGCCCTGGATCTGGGAGGGGTTTATATAGAGCCCTGGATCTGGGAGGGGTTTATATAGAGCCCTGGATCTGGGAGGGGTTTATATAGAGCCCTGGATCTGGGAGGGGTTTATATAGAGCCCTGGATCTGGGAGGGGTTTATATAGAGCCCTGGATCTGGGAGGGGTTTATATAGAGCCCTGGATCTGGGAGTGGTTTATATAGAGCCCTGGATCTGGGAGGGGTTTATATAGAGCCCTGGATCTGGGAGTGGTTTATATAGAGCCCTGGATCTGGGAGGGGTTTATATAGAGCCCTGGATCTGGGAGTGGTTTATATAGAGCCCTGGATCTGGGAGAGGTTTATATAGAGCCCTGGATCTGGGAGGGGTTTATATAGAGCCCTGGATCTGGGAGGGGTTTATATAGAGCCCTGGATCTGGGAGGGGTTTATATAGAGCCCTGGATCTGGGAGTGGTTTATATAGAGCCCTGGACCTGGGAGTGGTTTATATAGAGCCCTGGACCTGGGAGGGGTTTATATAGAGCCCTGGACCTGGGAGTGGTTTATATAGAGCCCTGGACCTGGGAGTGGTTTATATAGAGCCCTGGATCTGGGAGGGGTTTATATAGAGCCCTGGATCTGGGAGGGGTTTATATAGAGCCCTGGATCTGGGAGGGGTTTATATAGAGCCCTGGATCTGGGAGTGGTTTATATAGAGCCCTGGACCTGGGAGTGGTTTATATAGAGCCCTGGATCTGGGAGGGGTTTATATAGAGCCCTGGATCTGGGAGGGGTTTATATAGAGCCCTGGATCTGGGAGGGGTTTATATAGAGCCCTGGATCTGGGAGGGGTTTATATAGAGCCCTGGATCTGGGAGGGGTTTATATAGAGCCCTGGATCTGGGAGGGGTTTATATAGAGCCCTGGATCTGGGAGGGGTTTATATAGAGCCCTGGATCTGGGAGGGGTTTATATAGAGCCCTGGATCTGGGAGGGGTTTATATAGAGCCCTGGATCTGGGAGGGGTTTATATAGAGCCCTGGATCTGGGAGGGGTTTATATAGAGCCCTGGATCTGGGAGGGGTTTATATACAGCCCTGGATCTGGGAGGGGTTTATATACAGCCCTGGATCTGGGAGGGGTTTATATACAGCCCTGGATCTGGGAGGGGTTTATATAGAGCCCTGGATCTGGGAGGGGTTTATATAGAGCCCTGGATCTGGGAGGGGTTTATATAGAGCCCTGGATCTGGGAGGGGTTTATATAGAGCCCTGGATCTGGGAGGGGTTTATATAGAGCCCTGGATCTGGGAGGGGTTTATATAGAGCCCTGGATCTGGGAGGGGTTTATATAGAGCCCTGGATCTGGGAGGGGTTTATATAGAGCCCTGGATCTGGGAGGGGTTTATATAGAGCCCTGGATCTGGGAGGGGTTTATATAGAGCCCTGGACCTGGGAGGGGTTTATATAGAGCCCTGGATCTGGGAGGGGTTTATATAGAGCCCTGGATCTGGGAGTGATTTATATAGAGCCCTGGACCTGGGAGGGGTTTATATAGAGCCCTGGATCTGGGAGGGGTTTATATAGAGCCCTGGATCTGGGAGGGGTTTATATAGAGCCCTGGATCTGGGAGGGGTTTATATAGAGCCCTGGATCTGGGAGGGGTTTATATAGAGCCCTGGATCTGGGAGGGGTTTATATAGAGCCCTGGATCTGGGAGGGGTTTATATAGAGCCCTGGATCTGGGAGGGGTTTATATAGAGCCCTGGATCTGGGAGTGGTTTATATAGAGCCCTGGATCTGTGTGCCTGCCTGCCCTTCTGGTCTTTTCCATTGTGGCCGTGCGTGTGTGTGCGTGTGCGTACTGGAGGTAAAGTCTGGTGACAGCAGCTGCTGCTTGTCAAAGCCCACCGCGGTTCCGTTGTAGCGTAGCGACCGAGCGGCCGGGCCCCGACTGCTGAGTAAGCGCTGCTGTTTTAAAGGCTGAATGAAAACCACTGCCACACTTTTGTTGTAGACGGCTGTTTGTGTAGCTCATTGTAGTCATACAGTTCATGCAGAGACAAAAGACCTGTGACCCCCCCCCCCCAGACCCCCGTTCCCCAGCTTCTACCCCGTCCCCAGACCCCCGTCCCCCAGCTTCTACCCCGTCCCCCAGCTTCTACCTCGTCCCCAGACCCCCATCTTCTACCCCGTCCCCAGACCCCCAGCTTGTACCCCGTCCCCCAGCTTCTACCCCGTCCCCAGACCCC
The DNA here is from genome assembly GCF_965601325.2 of Salmo salar. Classification (NCBI taxonomy): domain Eukaryota; kingdom Metazoa; phylum Chordata; class Actinopteri; order Salmoniformes; family Salmonidae; genus Salmo; species Salmo salar. The sequence continues at coordinate 1,049,369 of NC_138296.1, read as the reverse complement.
CAGCTTCTACCCCGTCACCCAGACCCCCAGCTTGTACCCCGTCCCCCAGCTTCTACCCCGTCCCCAGACCCCCAGCTTGTACCCCGTCCCCCAGTTTCTACCCTGTCCCCAGACCCCCAGCTTGTACCCCGTCCCCAGACCCCCAGCTTGTACCCCGTTCCCTAGCTTCTACCCCGTCCCCAGACCCCCAGCTTGTACCCCGTCCCCCAGTTTCTACCCCGTCCCCAGACCCCCAGCTTGTACCCCGTAATCTAGCTTCTACCCCGTTCCCCATCCTCTACCCTGACCCCATCCCCCACCTTTTAGTTGAATGAGGTGAATATATTTTAAATAAAACAGTTGGTAATATAAATAAATATACCGTTATAAAGTAATGATTTGTATTAATTGATGTCAGTAACAGTTGATGTAAAATACATTTGGCTGTCATGCTTATCGGTCTATATATATATATATATATATATATTAGTAATTTGGCATAATTTATTGGTGTTAAATTGGCCTGTGTATCTTTTTGGTTTAGTCATAGTTTTATTATTTATATAACACAGCTATCAACACAGCATACAGAGCGAGCCAAGTACTTCTATACCAGTGATCCATATAAACACATTGATATACCAGTGATCCATATAAACACATTGATATACCAGTGATCCATATAAACACATTGATATACCAGTGATTCATATAAACACATTGATACCCCAGTGATCCATATAAACACATTGATATACCAGTGATCCATATAAACACATTGATATACCAGTGATTCATATAAACACATTGATATACCAGTGATCCATATAAACACATTGATATACCAGTGATTCATATAAACACATTGATATACCAGTGATCCATATAAACACATTGATATACCAGTGATCCATATAAACACATTGATACCCCAGTGATCCATATAAACACATTGATACCCCAGTGATCCATATAAACACATTGATATACCAGTGATTCATTGGCGGCTAAAGAAATTAGCTCATGAAACTCCTAGCTTATAGGCTAGTTGCTAATTGCTAATTGCAGCAGTAGGCCTATAACTTCCATTGGTCTTTCACACTGAGGATTGGTGATTTATCGAAGTGGAGATTATTTATCTCCAAATAGCCTACTGTGAGGAACTATAGTTTCAATATATTATCATTCTCAATGGATGTTAAAAAAACAAACATTTTTTCTTCATTTCGGAGCAGCGGGCCAGGTACTTCTATGCAAAAACCCTCACAACGTTTATCAGGACAGAGAAACCAGACGACATGGAGCCACTACAAAACACCAGACCGATGAAAACACGTGACAAATCTCCTAAAAAACGATAGTTTATGAAATGAACCAAAAAGTGTAGCGGGTTCGTGAAACTCTGCAAACCAACGTGTTCCACTCTGAGAATGAGAAACGGTGAAAGGACTGTAATTAATACCTGCATTAACAGACATGAATGAAACCAAATGATGGGGATGAACAGTACATTTTCTAGTGGTGACGTAGTGGGGCAATTGATGTTTTATTTTTTAATTAAAACTTAAAGGCAAACGATTCACACAATGAAACGTTTTAATGCACAAGATTTGGCGGGAGACGGCAGAGCCGTTCTGGAGGGAGACTGGGCTTGTTTATCTCCCTCCCCTTCCTGTCTCGACATGTTTTTATTATTACTGAACACGCGTTATCTTCACACGGATATCTGAGATGTTTTTCACATGACGGCTGAACTCAGTAATCAGCTAGACCTACTGCTACACGCGCTCTGCCCAAATTACAGACTTCCCAAGCTGTTTTTTAAATAATTTATTTAAACAATCCACAGCTATTTTCATGCTTTCTGGTGAAATATTTTGAATTATTTTTATTTATTTCTGTACAAACTGGAGTAATTTTTATATATAATTTTGGCAAATATATTTTCCGTTTACTTCCCTATTAGACCCACCACTAAGGCATTTCTCTCCTTGTTCTATTGATTTACATAGCAACTTTATTTTTTGTTGTCCAGAAGGCGAAGCAACCCATCCTAGTTTTTGCATCTTTAGAGCTCCCTCTAAGTTTCTAACAGATTTTCTGATCTCTGTCACGTATGGAACTGCAATCTGGTTGATCTCCTCTCTCTACTAGAGCTCTGGTCTTGTCTCCTCAGCGATGACAGGCTGGCTGTTCTCCTCTCTCTACTAGAGCTCTGGTCTTGTCTCCTCAGCGATGACAGGCTGGCTGTTCTCCTCTCTCCACTAGAGCTCTGGTCTTGTCTCCTCAGCGATGACAGGCTGGTTGATCTCCTCTCTCTACTAGAGCTCTGGTCTTGTCTCCTCAGCGATGACAGGCTGGTTGATCTCCTCTCTCTACTAGAAGCCCTGCTGCCTCTGTTCTGCTGCTGCCTCTGTTCTGCTGCTGCCTCTGTTCTGCTGCTGCCTCTGTTCTGCTGCCGCCTCTGTTCTGTCAGGGAGGGAGGCCCCGCCGCCCTGTTCTGTGTACTGGCTACGGCATCTGAAAATGGACAAACTGTACTATTGCCGCTTTTAGTTGGGGCCCTCTTTTAGGCGAGTATATGGGCACACTGAAGCACGCTGATGCCTTTAGACAGCTATCTGCTGGAGCACTTCAAGGGTGGAGAGGAGGCCCCTGGGAGGGTGGAGAGGAGGCCCCTGGGAGGGTGGAGAGGAGGCCCCTGGGAGGGTGGAGAGGAGGCCCCTGGGAGGGTGGACTGGAGGCCCCTGGGAGGGTGGGGAGAGGAGGCCCCTGGGAGGGTGGAGAGGAGGCCCCTGGGAGGGTGGACGAGGAGGCCCCTGGGAGGGTGGAGAGGAGGCCCCTGGGAGGGTGTGCCTGTGGAGGCCCCTGGGAGGGTGGAGAGGAGGCCCCTGGGAGGGTGGACGAGGAGGCCCCTGGGAGGGTGGAGAGGAGGCCCCTGGGAGGGTGGAGAGGAGGCCCCTGGGAGGGTGTGCCTGTGGAGGCCGGCGGTTTGGTCCTCAATTCTCTGACGGAGAAACATTTCTCAGAATACAGTCCAATTCTTAAAAGGGACACTTTTTGGGATTTCGTCAGTGATGCCCCCTTTTTTTATCTACATCCCCAGAGTCAGATTAACTTCTTATGTCTCTGTGTCCGGTATGAAGTAAGTTGGATGTAGTTTCGTGAGCCATACTCTTAACTAGCGTTAGCACAATGACTGGAAGTCTATGGGTAACGCTAGCATTTAAAGTTAAAATAAATAAGCCAAATAAATAAACAACACAAGGCCTATAGTCTATGGTGCCTACTCTGTGTTGTAGGACTGTTTTCTTGAGTAAATCTGAGCTTTAAAAAATAAAACCCACATTTCATTCTGTTTAAACAACACGATAATTTTACGCTGCTGCTCCTCTCTGTTCATCCTATATATCTCTGTCTGTATATAGCCTCTCTGTTCATCCTATATATCTCTGTCTGTATATAGCCTCTCTGTTCATCCTATATATCTCTGTCTGTATATAGCCTCTCTGTTCACCCTATATATCTCTGTCTGTATATAGCCTCTCTGTTCATCCTATACATCTCTGTCTGTATATAGCCTCTCTGTTCATCCTATATATCTCTGTCTGTATATAGCCTCTCTGTTCATCCTATATATCTCTGTCTGTATATAGCCTCTCTGTTCATCCTATATATCTCTGTCTGTATATAGCCTCTCTGTTCATCCTATATATCTCTGTCTGTATATAGCCTCTCTGTTCATCCTATATATCTCTGTCTGTATATAGCCTCTCTGTTCATCCTATATATCTCTGTCTGTATATAGCCTCTCTGTTCATCCTATATATCTCTGTCTGTATATAGCCTCTCTGTTCACCCTATATATCTCTGTCTGTATATAGCCTCTCTGTTCATCCTATATATCTCTGTCTGCATATAGCCTCTCTGTTCATCCTATATATCTCTGTCTGTATATAGCCTCTCTGTTCACCCTATATATCTCTGTCTGTATATAGCCTCTCTGTTCATCCTATATATCTCTGTCTGTATATAGCCTCTCTGTTCATCCTATATATCTCTGTCTGTATATAGCCTCTCTGTTCATCCTATACATCTCTGTCTGTATATAGCCTCTCTGTTCATCCTATATATCTCTGTCTGTATATAGCCTCTCTGTTCATCCTATATATCTCTGTCTGCATATAGCCTCTCTGTTCATCCTATATATCTCTGTCTGTATATAGCCTCTCTGTTCATCCTATACATCTCTGTCTGTATATAGCCTCTCTGTTCATCCTATATATCTCTGTCTGTATATAGCCTCTCTGTTCATCCTATATATCTCTGTCTGTATATAGCCTCTCTGTTCATCCTATATATCTCTGTCTGTATATAGCCTCTCTGTTCATCCTATATATCTCTGTCTGTATATAGCCTCTCTGTTCATCCTATATATCTCTGTCTGTATATAGCCTCTCTGTTCATCCTATACATCTCTGTCTGTATATAGCCTCTCTGTTCATCCTATATATCTCTGTCTGTATATAGCCTCTCTGTTCATCCTATATATCTCTGTCTGTATATAGCCTCTCTGTTCATCCTATACATCTCTGTCTGTATATAGCCTCTCTGTTCATCCTATATATCTCTGTCTGTATATAGCCTCTCTGTTCATCCTATATATCTCTGTCTGTATATAGCCTCTCTGTTCATCCTATACATCTCTGTCTGTATATAGCCTCTCTGTTCACCCTATATATCTCTGTCTGTATATAGCCTCTCTGTTCATCCTATATATCTCTGTCTGTATATAGCCTCTCTGTTCATCCTATATATCTCTGTCTGCATATAGCCTCTCTGTTCATCCTATATATCTCTGTCTGTATATAGCCTCTCTGTTCATCCTATATATCTCTGTCTGCATATAGCCTCTCTGTTCACCCTATATATCTCTGTCTGTATATAGCCTCTCTGTTCATCCTGTATATCTCTGTCTGCATATAGCCTCTCTGTTCATCCTGTATATCTCTGTCTGTATATAGCCTCTCTGTTCATCCTATATATCTCTGTCTGCATATAGCCTCTCTGTTCATCCTATATATCTCTGTCTGTATATAGCCTCTCTGTTCATCCTATATATCTCTGTCTGTATATAGCCTCTCTGTTCATCCTATATATCTCTGTCTGTATATAGCCTCTCTGTTCATCCTATATATCTCTGTCTGTATATAGCCTCTCTGTTCATCCTATATATCTCTGTCTGTATATAGCCTCTCTGTTCATCCTATATATCTCTGTCTGTATATAGCCTCTCTGTTCATCCTATATATCTCTGTCTGTATATAGCCTCTCTGTTCATCCTGTATATCTCTGTCTGTATATAGCCTCTCTGTTCATCCTATATATCTCTGTCTGTATATAGCCTCTCTGTTCATCCTATATATCTCTGTCTGTATATAGCCTCTCTGTTCATCCTATATATCTCTGTCTGTATATAGCCTCTCTGTTCACCCTATATATCTCTGTCTGTATATAGCCTCTCTGTTCATCCTATATATCTCTGTCTGTATATAGCCTCTCTGTTCATCCTATATATCTCTGTCTGTATATAGCCTCTCTGTTCACCCTATATATCTCTGTCTGTATATAGCCTCTCTGTTCATCCTATATATCTCTGTCTGTATATAGCCTCTCTGTTCATCCTATATATCTCTGTCTGTATATAGCCTCTCTGTTCATCCTATATATCTCTGTCTGTATATAGCCTCTCTGTTCATCCTATATATCTCTGTCTGTATATAGCCTCTCTGTTCATCCTATATATCTCTGTCTGTATATAGCCTCTCTGTTCATCCTATATATCTCTGTCTGTATATAGCCTCTCTGTTCATCCTATATATCTCTGTCTGTATATAGCCTCTCTGTTCATCCTATATATATCTGTCTGTATATAGCCTCTCTGTTCATCCTATATATATCTGTCTGTATATAGCCTCTCTGTTCATCCTATATATCTCTGTCTGTATATAGCCTCTCTGTTCACCCTATATATCTCTGTCTGTATATAGCCTCTCTGTTCATCCTATATATCTCTGTCTGTATATAGCCTCTCTGTTCATCCTATACATCTGTCTGTATATAGCCTCTCTGTTCATCCTATATATCTCTGTCTGTATATAGCCTCTCTGTTCATCCTATATATCTCTGTCTGTATATAGCCTCTCTGTTCACCCTATATATCTCTGTCTGTATATAGCCTCTCTGTTCATCCTGTATATCTCTGTCTGTATATAGCCTCTCTGTTCATCCTATATATCTCTGTCTGTATATAGCCTCTCTGTTCATCCTATATATCTCTGTCTGTATATAGCCTCTCTGTTCATCCTATATATCTCTGTCTGTATATAGCCTCTCTGTTCATCCTATATATCTCTGTCTGTATATAGCCTCTCTGTTCATCCTATATATCTCTGTCTGTATATAGCCTCTCTGTTCATCCTATATATCTCTGTCTGTATATAGCCTCTCTGTTCATCCTATATATCTCTGTCTGTATATAGCCTCTCTGTTCATCCTATATATCTCTGTCTGTATATAGCCTCTCTGTTCATCCTATATATCTCTGTCTGTATATAGCCTCTCTGTTCATCCTATATATCTCTGTCTGTATATAGCCTCTCTGTTCATCCTATATATCTCTGTCTGTATATAGCCTCTCTGTTCATCCTATATATCTCTGTCTGCATATAGCCTCTCTGTTCATCCTGTATATCTCTGTCTGTATATAGCCTCTCTGTTCATCCTGTATATCTCTGTCTGTATATAGCCTCTCTGTTCATCCTATATATCTCTGTCTGTATATAGCCTCTCTGTTCATCCTATATATCTCTGTCTGTATATAGCCTCTCTGTTCATCCTATATATCTCTGTCTGTATATAGCCTCTCTGTTCATCCTATATATCTCTGTCTGTATATAGCCTCTCTGTTCATCCTATATATCTCTGTCTGTATATAGCCTCTCTGTTCATCCTATATATCTCTGTCTGTATATAGCCTCTCTGTTCATCCTATATATCTCTGTCTGTATATAGCCTCTCTGTTCACCCTATATATCTCTGTCTGTATATAGCCTCTCTGTTCATCCTATATATCTCTGTCTGTATATAGCCTCTCTGTTCATCCTATATATCTCTGTCTGTATATAGCCTCTCTGTTCATCCTATATATCTCTGTCTGTATATAGCCTCTCTGTTCACCCTATATATCTCTGTCTGTATATAGCCTCTCTGTTCATCCTATACATCTGTCTGTATATAGCCTCTCTGTTCATCCTATATATCTCTGTCTGTATATAGCCTCTCTGTTCATCCTATATATCTCTGTCTGTATATAGCCTCTCTGTTCACCCTATATATCTCTGTCTGTATATAGCCTCTCTGTTCATCCTATATATCTCTGTCTGTATATAGCCTCTCTGTTCATCCTATATATCTCTGTCTGTATATAGCCTCTCTGTTCATCCTATATATCTCTGTCTGTATATAGCCTCTCTGTTCATCCTATATATCTCTGTCTGTATATAGCCTCTCTGTTCATCCTATATATCTCTGTCTGTATATAGCCTCTCTGTTCATCCTATATATCTCTGTCTGTATATAGCCTCTCTGTTCATCCTATATATCTCTGTCTGTATATAGCCTCTCTGTTCATCCTATATATCTCTGTCTGCATATAGCCTCTCTGTTCATCCTATATATCTCTGTCTGTATATAGCCTCTCTGTTCATCCTATATATCTCTGTCTGTATATAGCCTCTCTGTTCATCCTATATATCTCTGTCTGTATATAGCCTCTCTGTTCATCCTATATATCTCTGTCTGCATATAGCCTCTCTGTTCATCCTATATATCTCTGTCTGTATATAGCCTCTCTGTTCATCCTATATATCTCTGTCTGTATATAGCCTCTCTGTTCATCCTATACATCTGTCTGCATATAGCCTCTCTGTTCATCCTATATATCTCTGTCTGTATATAGCCTCTCTGTTCATCCTATATATCTCTGTCTGTATATAGCATCTCTGTTCATCCTATATATCTCTGTCTGTATATAGCCTCTCTGTTCATCCTATATATCTCTGTCTGTATATAGCCTCTCTGTTCATCCTATATATCTCTGTCTGTATATAGCCTCTCTGTTCATCCTATATATCTCTGTCTGTATATAGCCTCTCTGTTCATCCTATATATCTCTGTCTGTATATAGCTTCTCTGTTCATCCTATATATCTCTGTCTGTATATAGCCTCTCTGTTCATCCTATATATCTCTGTCTGTATATAGCCTCTCTGTTCATCCTATATATATCTGTCTGTATATAGCCTCTCTGTTCATCCTATATATCTCTGTCTGCATATAGCCTCTCTGTTCATCCTGTATATCTCTGTCTGTATATAGCCTCTCTGTTCATCCTATATATCTCTGTCTGTATATAGCCTCTCTGTTCATCCTATATATCTCTGTCTGTATATAGCCTCTCTGTTCATCCTATATATCTCTGTCTGTATATAGCCTCTCTGTTCATCCTATATATCTCTGTCTGTATATAGCCTCTCTGTTCATCCTATATATCTCTGTCTGTATATAGCCTCTCTGTTCATCCTATATATCTCTGTCTGTATATAGCCTCTCTGTTCATCCTATATATCTCTGTCTGTATATAGCCTCTCTGTTCATCCTATATATCTCTGTCTGTATATAGCCTCTCTGTTCATCCTATATATCTCTGTCTGTATATAGCCTCTCTGTTCATCCTGTATATCTCTGTCTGTATATAGCCTCTCTGTTCATCCTATATATCTCTGTCTGTATATAGCCTCTCTGCTGCTGCTCTCTGTTTATCATATATACATAGTCACTTTAACCATATGTACATACTACCTCAATCAGCCTGACTAACCGGCTGTCTATAGCCTCTGTTTCCTGTCTATAGCCTCTGTTTCCTGTCTATAGCCTCGGTTTCCTGTCTATGGCCTCGGTTTCCTGTCTATGGCCTCGGTTTCCTGTCTATGGACTCGGTTTCCTGTCTATGGCCTCGGTTTCCTGTCTATGGCCTCGGTTTCCTGTCTATGGCCTCGGTGCCCTGTCTATGGCCTCGGTGCCCTGTCTATGGCCTCGGTGCCCTGTCTATGGCCTCGGTGCCCTGTCTATGGCCTCGGTGCCCTGTCTATGGCCTCGGTGCCCTGTCTATGGCCTCGGTGCCCTGTCTAGGGCCTCGGTGCCCTGTCTATAGGGCCTCGGTGCCCTGTCTATAGGGCCTCGGTTTCCTGTCTATAGGGCCTCGGTGCCCTGTCTATAGGGCCTCGGTGCCCTGTCTATAGGGCCTCGGTGCCCTGTCTATAGGGCCTCGGTGCCCTGTCTATAGGGCCTCGGTTTCCTGTCTATAGGGCCTCGGTTTCCTGTCTATAGGGCCTCGGTTTCCTGTCTATAGGGCCTCGGTTTCCTGTCTATAGGGCCTCGGTGCCCTGTCTATAGGGCCTCGGTGCCCTGTCTATAGGGCCTCGGTGCCCTGTCTATAGGGCCTCGGTGCCCTGTCTATAGGGCCTCGGTGCCCTGTCTATAGGGCCTCGGTGCCCTGTCTATAGGGCCTCGGTGCCCTGTCTGTATATAGGGCCTCTCTACTGTTGTTTTTTATTTCCTTACTATTGTTCACCTAATACCTTTTTTTAACTTAAAAATGGCACTGTTGGTTGTATATAGTAATTACCTGTTGAGGCGTTCAAGTGGATTTCACACAGTCGATTGCGATAAATTCCCCACGTCCATCTTGATTTATGAATGTAAGCATTATACTGTATGTTCTACACCTGTTGTATTCTGCGCACGTAACAAATCAAAATTCATATCTTTTTTTAATTGGTTCATTTCAAAATTCTAATCATAATTGGTTCGTTTTTGTTTTCTGAGGCCCAACCAGGAAACGAGTTCTGTGCTGTGATGGAATTGATCTAAAACCAGGAGGATTCTCCTCCATAGTTTTTTTAATTAAATCTCCCAGTTTGGGAACATTTAGTCTCGACGACGACGGTAAATTGACAGCGTTAGTAGTGTGTCGTCACGCTCGACGTGGTGACTTGTCAAACACCTCAAAATACGCTGACACATTTTTACGCTGACGTCGCCCCGGGGTAGCGGGACAAAGACGGGAACAGCAATGAAACCACATGACGTCGTTTCCCCCCCTCAGCGTTCAACCTTCACAGCTGATTTTTCTGACCGGGTTTTTTTGTACTGGTTAATGTACCCTGTGCTGCGTTTTGACTTGACCGCGTTACAGACCAAAACACGCCCTCTTGCTGAGAGACAAACGACGTGCTCATCTGGTCCTGAAGAAAGGCAACGGGATTCTGCGTTCATGAATCAACATGGACGTGGGGAATTTATCACACGCGACTGTGTGAAATCCACTTGGAACGCCTCTCCAACTTGTAATAACTAACTAATAATAACTGACCTCACCTACTAACGAAATGACATCTATAACAGCATTTTATTTTTTTATTTGTTGGTTATTAGTCATTTCGGCCCCATGAGTTCATATCTCACGAACGCATTCAACTGGTATTTATGACTTCACTACTGGTAAATTCCCACCTCCCACGTGGTTACGAACACAACATCAGAGTGGAAACTCTAAGAGGTCCAACATAACAATTCTGTCACAACAGACAATGCCAGGAACATTGTGAATTCCATTTTAATTTCCCTGCTGTTCCCCCGAAACCAAACCATGACCCCAAAACCACTTTTAACTACTGAACCATGGATTTGGTGAACCCTGGAGCAGCTAGCCGGTATGACTTTACCGTTATGAACCCCCTGGAGCAGCTAGCCGGTATGACTTTACCGTTATGAACCCCCTGGAGCAGCTAGCCGGTATGACTTTACCGTTATGAACCCCCTGGAGCAGCTAGCCGGTATGACTTTACCGTTATGAACCCCCTGGAGCAGCTAGCCGGTATGACTTTACCGTTATGAACCCCCTGGAGCTGCTAGCCGGTATGACTTTACCGTTATGAACCCCCTGGAGCAGCTAGCCGGTATGACTTTACCGTTATGAACCCCCTGGAGCAGCTAGCCGGTATGACTTTACCGTTATGAACCCCCTGGAGCAGCTAGCCGGTATGACTTTACCGTTATGAACCCCCTGGAGCAGCTAGCCGGTATGACTTTACCGTTATGAACCCCCTGGAGCAGCTAGCCGGTATGACTTTACCGTTATGAACCCCCTGGAGCAGCTAGCCGGTATGACTTTACCGTTATGAACCCCCTGGAGCAGCTAGCCGGTATGACTTTACCGTTATGAACCCCCCTGCTCCAGACCAGAACCTAGTATCGTGCACTACGTGGGGAGTAGGGTGCACTAGGTGGGGAGTAGGGTGCACTAGGTGGGGAGTAGGGTGCACTACGTCGGGAGTAGGGTGCACTACGTGGGGAGTAGGGTGCACTACATGGGGAGTAGGGTGCACTGCGTGGGGAGTAGGGTGCACTGCGTGGGGAGTAGGGTGCACTGCGTGGGGAGTAGGGTGCACTAGGTGGGGAGTAGGGTGCACTAGGTGGGGAGTAGGGTGCACTACATGGGGAGTAGGGTGCACTAGGTGGGGAGTAGGGTGCACTAGGTGGGGAGTAGGGTGCACTAGGTGGGGAGTAGGGTGCACTACGTCGGGAGTAGGGTGCACTACGTGGGGAGTAGGGTGCACTACGTGGGGAGTAGGGTGCACTACGTGGGGAGTAGGGTGCACTGCGTGGGGAGTAGGGTGCACTACGTGGGGAGTAGGGTACGTGGGGAGTAGGGTGCACTACGTGGGGAGTAGGGTGCACTACGTGGGGAGTAGGGTGCACTACGTGGGGAGTAGGGTGCACTACGTGGGGAGTAGGGTGCACTACGTGGGGAGTAGGGTGCACTACGTGGGGAGTAGGGTAGGGTACGTGGGGAGTAGGGTGCACTACGTGGGGAGTAGGGTGCACTACGTGGGGAGTAGGGTGCACTACGTGGGGAGTAGGGTGCACTACGTGGGGAGTAGGGTGCACTACGTGGGGAGTAGGGTGCACTACGTGGGGAGTAGGGTGCACTACGTGGGGAGTAGGGTGCACTAGGTGGGGAGTAGGGTGCACTAGGTGGGGAGTAGGGTGGACTAGGTGGGGAGTAGGGTGGACTAGGTGGGGAGTAGGGTGGACTAGGTGGGGAGTAGGGTGCACTAGGTGGGGAGTAGGGTGCACTAGGTGGGGAGTAGGGTGCACTAGGTGGGGCGTAGGGTGCACTAGGTGGGGAGTAGGGTGCACTAGGTGGGGAGTAGGGTGCACTAGGTGGGGAGTAGGGTGCACTAGGTGGGGAGTAGGGTGCACTACGTGGGGAGTAGGGTGCACTACGTGGGGAGTAGGGTGCACTACGTGGGGAGTAGGGTGGACTAGGTGGGGAGTAGGGTGCACTACGTGGGGAGTAGGGTGCACTAGGTGGGGAGTAGGGTGGGGAGTAGGGTGCACTAGGTGGGGAGTAGGGTGCACTAGGTGGGGAGTAGGGTGCACTAGGTGGGGAGTAGGGTGGACTACGTGGGGAGTAGGGTGCACTACGTGGGGAGTAGGGTGCACTAGGTGGGGAGTAGGGTGCACTAGGTGGGGAGTAGGGTGGACTAGGTGGGGAGTAGGGTGCACTACGTGGGGAGTAGGGTGCACTACGTGGGGAGTAGGGTGCACTACGTGGGGAGTAGGGTGCACTACGTGGGGAGTAGGGTGCACTACGTGGGGAGTAGGGTGCACTAGGTGGGGAGTAGGGTGCACTAGGTGGGGAGTAGGGTGCACTAGGTGGGGAGTAGGGTGCACTACATGGGGAGTAGGGTGCACTGCGTGGGGAGTAGGGTGCACTGCGTGGGGAGTAGGGTGCACTGCGTGGGGAGTAGGGTGCACTACGTGGGGAGTAGGGTGCACTAGGTGGGGAGTAGGGTGCACTAGGTGGGGAGTAGGGTGCACTAGGTGGGGAGTAGGGTGCACTACGTCGGGAGTAGGGTGCACTACGTGGGGAGTAGGGTGCGGTACGTGGGGAGTAGGGTGCACTACGTGGGGAGTAGGGTGCACTACGTGGGGAGTAGGGTGCACTACGTGGGGAGTAGGGTGGACTACGTGGGGAGTAGGGTGGACTACGTGGGGAGTAGGGTGCACTAGGTGGGGAGTAGGGTGCACTAGGTGGGGAGTAGGGTGGACTAGGTGGGGAGTAGGGTGGACTAGGTGGGGAGTAGGGTGGACTAGGTGGGGAGTAGGGTGGACTAGGTGGGGAGTAGGGTGCACTAGGTGGGGCGTAGGGTGCACTAGGTGGGGCGTAGGGTGCACTAGGTGGGGCGTAGGGTGCACTACGTGGGGAGTAGGGTGGACTACGTGGGGAGTAGGGTGCACTACGTGGGGAGTAGGGTGCACTACGTGGGGAGTAGGGTGCACTACGTGGGGAGTAGGGTGCACTACGTGGGGAGTAGGGTGCACTAGGTGGGGAGTAGGGTGGTACGTGGGGAGTAGGGTGCACTAGGTGGGGAGTAGGGTGCACTAGGTGGGGAGTAGGGTGCACTACGTGGGGAGTAGGGTGGACTAGGTGGGGAGTAGGGTGCACTACGTGGGGAGTAGGGTGCACTACGTGGGGAGTAGGGTGCACTAGGTGGGGAGTAGGGTGCACTAGGTGGGGAGTAGGGTGCACTAGGTGGGGAGTAGGGTGCACTAGGTGGGGAGTAGGGTGCACTAGGTGGGGAGTAGGGTGCACTAGGTGGGGAGTAGGGTGCACTAGGTGGGGAGTAGGGTGCACTAGGTGGGGAGTAGGGTGCACTAGGTGGGGAGTAGGGTGCACTAGGTGGGGAGTAGGGTGCACTAGGTGGGGAGTAGGGTGCACTAGGTGGGGAGTAGGGTGCACTAGGTGGGGAGTAGGGTGCACTACGTGGGGAGTAGGGTGCACTACGTGGGGAGTAGGGTGGACTAGGTGGGGAGTAGGGTGCACTACGTGGGGAGTAGGGTGCACTACGTGGGGAATAGGGTGGACTAGGTGGGGAGTAGGGTGCACTAGGTGGGGAGTAGGGTGCACTACGTGGGGAGTAGGGTGCACCTTATTAGGGAATAGAAACATGATCCAGTCCTGCTCCAGAGGCAGGACCCAGTAGTCGGGGCTCCCCCAGTAACATGTTCCAGTCCTGGTCAGGAGCCCCAGAGGCAGGACCCAGTAGTCGGGGCTCCCCCAGTAACATGTTCCAGTCCTGGTCAGGAGCCCCAGAGGCAGGACCCAGTAGTCGGGGCTCCCCCAGTAACATGTTCCAGTCCTGGTCAGGAGCCCCAGAGGCAGGTCGGCGCTCCCCCCAGTAACACAAGGCCCTTGTGTGGTGTATATAGATGGACCTAACGTCTCCCCACTCTGCCTCTACAGGAAACCAGCCCATAGAAGACAGAACAGTGGATGGACCAGCGAGAGACAGACAGTGAAGAGGAAGGAGAATAAGATAAAGAGGGCTGGTCAACAGGTAAGAAGAACCTTTTTAGATATTTAACATCGTCGACATTTACATAATACACTGGTTTTAGAAATCTGTTGATGTCTAATCTACCAGGACTGACACTGACTGTCCTCTGTTTGAAAACCTCCTGAGCCAATAGATTCTCTGCTGTTGTGGACTGAACCGTTTTAGAGAGATTTGAAACCCTGACGTGATGTAGAAACGTGTTGTTCTCTGAACATGGTCTTACACAACAACAAGAACAACAACAACACAATGCTGCTACTATCTGGAGGTTTCCAGGGTAACACAAGTAGCCTTGGTCCTCCCCGGCGGCTCAGCCCGGTAGCCTTGGTCCCCCCTGGCGGCTCAGCCCGGTAGCCTTGGTCCCCCCCCCGGCGGCTCAGCCCGGTAGCCTTGGTCCCCCCCCGGCGGCTCAGCCCGGTAGCCTTGGTCCCCCCCCGGCGGCTCAGCCCGGTAGCCTTGGTCCCCCCCCGGCGGCTCAGCCCGGTAGCCTTGGTCCCCCCCCGGCGGCTCAGCCCGGTAGCCTTGGTCCCCCCCCGGCTGCTCAGCCCGGTAGCCTCGGTCCCCCGGCGGCTCAGCTCTTGTGTTTTACCCTACATCGTTTCCCAGGCAGGCGAAGTGCCACAGCACGGCCCCCTGAGACAACATGGTGGGCTGCAATGTCAACACAACAAAAAGCGAGAATCTCAATTTAATTTCCTTGATTTAAAAAAATATATAAATAAAATGGTGTCCTTTTACCGCTGCCTCAAAACCCATTGGATGAGAAGATCAGAGGGGGGAGGGACATCTAACCTTCTCATCCAATGGGTTTTGAGAAGGTGGTGAGGAAAGAGAACGTGAGTAATCAAGGAAATGATATTTTAAAAAGAGGCCTACTTCCTTTTTTAATTGAGGAAATAGAACAGAGTTGACCTATTGAACTCTGGTGGGGGAACCAGTGGAGCGGGGCAGTGTGCCCAGACCAGGAAATTGGGTTGTTTTTACTGGCAGGAGTGAAACAGTTGATAGTCAGGCAGGGTTTTAGTCAGGACTGGGTCTCAGTAGCAGGGTTAAATCACCTCCTGCCCTAGACAGCCACAGCCGGGTCCCCAGCACAGAGTAGCTACTAGCTAGTTACATGTTAGCCTAGCTGTTCTGCAGGGTAGCTACTAGCTAGTTACATGTTAGCCTAGCTGTTCTGCAGGGTAGGTAGTAGCTAGTTACATGTTAGCCTAGCTGTTCTGCAGGGTAGCTACTAGCTAGTTACATGTTAGCCTAGCTGTTCTGCAGGGTAGGTGCTAGCTAGTTACATGTTAGCCTAGCTGTTCTGCAGGGTAGCTACTAGCTAGTTACATGTTAGCCTAGCTGTTCTGCAGTGTAGCTACTAGCTACTTATATGTTAGCCTACCTGTTCTGCAGGGTAGCTACTAGCTAGTTACATTTTGTTATCTACCCTGCAGAACAGCTAGGCTACTATATGTTGTTTAGCCTAGCTGTTCTGCAGGGTAGCTACTAGCTAGTTACATGTTGTTAGCCTAGCTGTTCTGCAGGGTAGATAGTAGCTCGTTACATGTTGTTAGCCTAGCTGTTCTGCAGGGTAGCTACTCGCTAGTTACATGTTGTTAGCCTAGCTGTTCTGCAGGGTAGCTACTCGCTAGTTACATGTTGTTAGCCTAGCTGTTCTGCAGGGTAGCTACGCGCTAGTTACATGTTGTTTAGCCTAGCTGTTCTGCCGGGTAGCTACTAGCTCGTTACATGTTGTTAGCCTAGCTGTTCTGCAGGGTAGCTACGCGCTAGTTACATGTTGTTTAGCCTAGCTGTTCTGCCGGGTAGCTACTAGCTCGTTACATGTTGTTAGCCTAGCTGTTCTGCAGGGTAGCTACTCGCTAGTTACATGTTGTTTAGCCTAGCTGTTCTGCAGGGTAGCTACTCGCTAGTTACATGTTGTTTAGCCTAGCTGTTCTGCAGGGTATCTACTAGCCAGTTACATGTTGTTAGCCTAGCTAGTCAGAGGACAGACCAGGCTATCCACCTCTTTCCTGTCGGTGTATTTTAGTACAGGGTTGTTTATATAAGTTGTAAGAGACTGAACCAAGCACTTCCTTTCCCTGGAGGACAATAAAGTTAGTTTCCTGTTGTAGTCGTGTTCTCTCCTCTGTCACTCTGTCGATTACCTGTTAGGCTAACCCACGCTGGTCCTGACGAGCCACAGGGGGTTGCAGGCTTTCATTCCAACTCTCTCGCCCCCCCCCCCTCTCTCTCTCGCTCCCCCCCTCTCTCTCTCGCTCCCCCCCCTCTCTCTCTCGCTCCCCCCCTCTCTCTCTCGCTCCCCCCCCTCTCTCTCGTGCTCCCCCCTCTCTCGCGCTCCCACCCCCTCTCAAGCGCTCCCCCCCTCTCTCGCGCCTCCCCCCCCCCTCTCCCCCCTCTCTCTCGCTTCCCCCCTCTCTCTCTCGCTTCCCCCCTCTCTCTCTCTCGCTTCCCCCCCTCTCTCTCTCTCGCTTCCCCCCTCTCTCTCTCTTGCCCCCCCCTCTCTCTCTCTCCTCGCCCTCTCCCCGCTCTCTGCTCGCTCTCTCCTCGCTCTCTCTCCCCGCTCTCTCCTCGCCCTCTCTTCTCTCTCTCTCTCCAACAACTATTTCCCGGGTGCTGATGACATGGACGTCCCCCTCAGGCACCAGCAGTAGAGATCAGTTATAGAGACGATCACCATGGTGATCTGAACTTCTAGTCCACATAACCAACACCTAGTCCACATACCAACACCTAGTCCACATACCAACACCTAGTCCACATACCAACACCTAGTCCACATACCAACACCTAGTCCACATACCAACACCTAGTCCACATACCAACACCTAGTCCACATACCAACACCTAACCCAACACCTAGTCCACATACCAACACCTAGTCCACATACCAACACCTAGTCCACATACCAACACCTAGTCCACATACCAACACCTAGTCCACATACCAACACCTAACCCACATACCAACACCTAACCCAACACCTATTCCACATACCAACACCTATTCCACATACCAACACCTATTCCACATACCAACACCTAGTCCACATACCAACACCTAGTCCACATACCAACACCTAGTCCACATACCAACACCTAGTCCACATACCAACACCTAGTCCACATACCAACACCTAACCCAACATACCAACACCTAACCCAACACCTATTCCACATACCAACACCTAGTCCACATACCAACACCTAGTCCACATACCAACACCTAACCCAACACCTAGTCCACATACCAACACCTAACCCAACATACCAACACCTAACCCAACACCTATTCCACATACCAACACCTAGTCCACATACCAACACCTAGTCCACATACCAACACCTAACCCAACACCTAGTCCACATACCAACACCTAACCCAACACCTAGTCCACATACCAACACCTAGTCCACATGCCAGCACCTCGTCCACATGCCAGCACCTCGTCCACATGCCCGCACCTCGTCCACATGCCCGCACCTCGTCCACATGCCCGCACCTAGTCCACATGCCCGCACCTAGTCCACATGCCCGCACCTCGTCCACATGCCCGCACCTAGTCCACATGCCCGCACCTAACCCAACACCTAGTCCACATGCCCGCACCTAACCCAACACCTAGTCCACATGCCCGCACCTAACCCAACACCTAGTCCACATGCCCGCACCTAACCCAACACCTAGTCCACATACCAACACCTAACCCAGCACCTAGTCCACATACCAACACCTAGTCCACATACCAACACCTAGTCCACATACCAACACCTAGTCCACATACCAACACCTAGTCCACATACCAACACCTAACCCAACACCTAGTCCACATAGCCAACACCTAACCCAACACCTATTCCACATGCCAGCACCTCGTCCACATGCCAGCACCTCGTCCACATGCCAGCACCTCGTCCACATGCCCGCACCCCGTCCACATGCCCGCACCTAGTCCACATGCCCGCACCTAGTCTACATGCCCGCACCTAACCCAACACCTAGTCCACATGCCCGCACCTAACCCAGCACCTAGTCCACATACCAACACCTAACCCAGCACCTAGTCCACATACCAACACCTAGTCCACATACCAACACCTAGTCCACATACCAACACCTAGTCCACATACCAGCACCTAGTCCACATACCAACACCTAGTCCACATACCAGCACCTAGTCCACATACCAACACCTAGCTCTCTCCTACCTAGCTTCTCTCTCTGTCTCTGAGGTTTTGTTGCCATGGAGTCAGGTCTTTTCCTAAGCCTGTTGTATAACAGTGACTAGAGTTCCCTGTTCTCACAGTCGTCAGAGTCGAGGAGGGAAGTAACACACTTGTGACTGTAATGTTATCTCTCCTCTCTGGGCTCTCGGCCATGTTTACAAAACAGACACACACACATTCTGTTCTCCTGGAAGCGGTGTGGAATTACCAGGCTGACGCTACACTGCCTGGTGTCC
Organism: Salmo salar; assembly: GCF_965601325.2. Classification (NCBI taxonomy): domain Eukaryota; kingdom Metazoa; phylum Chordata; class Actinopteri; order Salmoniformes; family Salmonidae; genus Salmo; species Salmo salar. The sequence continues at coordinate 1,030,394 of NC_138296.1, read as the reverse complement.
ATGATATTCTCCAGGGAGGGAGGGAGGGAGAGGGAGAGGGAGGGAGGGAGAGGGAGGGAGGGAGAGAGAGGGAGGGAGGGAGGGAGAGAGGGAGGGAGAGGATCACTGTCACTAAGTGTGTAGTGTCTGTGTTAGTCAGTGGCTGGATCAGGAGAAGTGTGCAGGCAGCCGAAAGGTTTTAGAAAAGAATACCAGAGGAAAGGGGAAGTAGGAGAAGTTCTGGTGTCTGACACTCACATAAAAGTACACAGGGAGGTATCCAACCTAACTCCTTTCTCTCCTCCTCTTCCCCTCCTCCTCTTCCTCCTCCCTCCTCCTCTCCCCTCCTCTCTCCTCCTCTTCCTCTACAGCGTCAGAACATATCAAATCCAGGCAGACTCCTCCTCCTTGGCCTGCCAATCTGAACGAAAACGTCCCCACTACACACACACACACACACACACACACACACACTGCTCCGAGCATCTTCAGAGATGCCAACAGGGTCCCAGCCAGCTGCCAGCCCCTCTCCCAGCCTGCCCCTGTGTGCCCGGCCCTGAGCCCTGACCACAAGCTGACCCCGTGGCTGTAGGAGCCCCACCCCCCAGTGCAGCTGTCCTCCACACAGCCAGGCGGCGGCCCTCTGACCCGGACAGGCAGCGCTACTAACAGGTAATACAATGTAGATTTAGATTACTGTAAACGTACCTGGACTACATCTGAAATGGATCTCTGTTTAGTCCCCTAACTGTTATAAACATTACCTCACCTGGACCTACATCTGGATCTCTGTTTAGTCCACTAACTGTCAACACTAAGGTCCTCTATGCCTCAGTGGGTTAGTACTGTCAACACTAAGGTCCTCTATGGCTCAGTAGGTTAGTACTGTCAACACTAAGGTCCTCTATGGCTCAGTAGGTTAGTACTGTCAACACTAAGGTCCTCTATGTCTCAGTAGGTTAGTACTGTCAACACTAAGGTCCTCTATGGCTCGGTAGGTTAGTCACTGTCAACACTAAGGTCCTCTATGGCTCAGTAGGTTAGTACTGTCAACACTAAGGTCCTCTATGGCTCAGTAGGTTAGTACTGTCAACACTAAGGTCCTCTATGGCTCAGTAAGTTAGTACTGGCAACACTAAGGTCCTCTATCAGTAGGTTAGTACTGTCAACACTAAGGTCCTCTATGGCTCAGGATGGTGGTCTGTTTGAAACATGTTGGTATTACAGACTCGGTCAGCGAGTGGTTTGAAAATGTCAGTGAAGACCAGTTTGCCAGTTTGTCCGCGCACACTCTGAGTCCACGTTCCTGGTAATCCGTCTGGCCCCTGCGTCCTTGGGAATGTTGACCTGTTTAAAAGTGTTGCTCACGTCGGCTACGGAGAGCGTGATCACACAGTCATCCGGAACAGCTTGTGCTCTCATGCATGCTTCAGTGTTGCTTGCCTCGAGGCGAACATCAAAGGCATTTAGCTCGTCTGGTAGGATCGCTTCACTGGGCAGCTCGCGGCCGGGTCTCCCTTCGTCGTCCGTAATAGTTTGCAAGCCCCCTGCCTCATCCGACGAGCGTCAGAGACGATTTCTTATAACGCGTCCGGATTAGTGTCGCGCTCCTTGAAAGCGGCAGCTCCTAGCCTTTAGCTCGACAGTAGTAGTGTCTGGGGGTGGTGGTAGTGTCTACGGGTGGTGGTAGTGTCTGGGGGTGGTGGTAGTGTCTGCGGGTGGTGGTAGTGTCTGCGGGTGGTGGTAGTGTCTGCGGGTGGCGGTAGTGTCTGCGGGTGGCGGTAGTGCCTGCGGGTGGGGGTAGTGCCTGCGGGTGGCGGTAGTGTCTGCGGGTGGCGGTAGTCTCTGCGGGTGGCGGTAGTGTCTGCGGGTGGCGGTAGTCTCTGCGGGTGGCGGTAGTGTCTGCGGGTGGCGGTGGTGGTAGTGTCTGCGGGTGGCGGTGGTGGTAGTGTCTGCGGGTGGCGGTGGTGGTAGTGTCTGCGGGTGGCGGTGGTGGTAGTGTCTGCGGGTGGCGGTGGCGGTAGTGTCTGCGGGTGGCGGTGGTGGTAGTGTCTGCGGGTGGTGGTGGTAGTGTCTGCGGGTGGCGGTGGTGGTAGTGTCTGGGGGTGGCGGTGGTGGTAGTGTCTGGGGGTGGCGGTGGTGGTAGTGTCTGGGGGTGGCGGTGTCTGGGGGTGGCGGTGTCTGGGGGTGGCGGCGGTAGTGTGTCTGCGGGGGGCGGCGGTAGTGTGTCTGCGGGGGGCGGCGGTAGTGTGTCTGCGGGGGGCGGCGGTAGTGTGTCGGCGGTAGTGTGTCTGCGGGTGGCGGCGGTAGTGTGTCTGCGGGGGGGCGGCGGTAGTGTCGGCGGGTGGCGGCGGTAGTGTGGCGGCGGTAGTGTCTGCGGGTGGCGGCGGTAGTGTGTCTGCGGGTGGCGGCGGTAGTGTGTCTGCGGGGGGCGGCGGTAGTGTGTCTGCGGGTGGCGGCGGTAGTGTGTCTGCGGGTGGCGGCGGTAGTGTGTCTGCGGGGGGCGGCGGTAGTGTCTGCGGGTGGCGGCGGTAGTGTCTGCGGGTGGCGGCGGTAGTGTCTGCGGGTGGCGGCGGTAGTGTCTGCGGGTGGCGGCGGTAGTGTCTGCGGGTGGCGGCGGTGGTAGTGTTCTGCGGGTGGCGGTGGCGGTAGTGTCTGCGGGTGGCGGTAGTGTCTGCGGGTGGCGGTAGTGTCGGTGCGGGGTGGCGGTAGTGTCTGCGGGTGGCGGTGGTGGTAGTGTCTGCGGGTGGCGGTGGTGGTAGTGTCTGCGGGTGGCGGTGGTGGTAGTGTCTGCGGGTGGTGGTAGTGTCTGCGGGTGGCGGTGGTGGTAGTGTCGGGGGTGGCGGTGGTGGTAGTGTCTGGGGGTGGCGGTGGCGGTAGTGTCTGCGGGTGGCGGTGGTGGTAGTGTCTGGGGGCGGTAGTGTTGGCGGTGGCGGTGGTGGTGGTGTCTGGCGGGTGGCGGTGGTGGTAGTGTCTGGGGGTGGCGGTGTCTGGGGGTGGCGGCGGTAGTGTCTGCGGGGTGGCGGCGGTAGTGTGTCTGCGGGTGGCGGCGGTAGTGTGGCGGCGGTAGTGTGTCTGCGGGTGGCGGCGGTAGTGTGTCTGCGGGGGGCGGCGGTAGTGTGGCGGCGGTAGTGTGTCTGCGGGTGGCGGCGGTAGTGTGGCGGCGGTAGTGTGTCTGCGGGTGGCGGCGGTAGTGTGTCTGCGGGTGGCGGCGGTAGTGTGGCGGCGGTAGTGTGTCGGCGGCAGTGTGTCTGCGGTGGTGTGTCGGCGGTGGTGTGTCGGCGGTAGGTGTCGGCGGTAGTGTGTCGGCGGTAGTGTGTCGGCGGTAGTGTGTCGGCGGTAGTGTGTCGGCGGTAGTGTGTCGGCGGTAGTGTGTCGGCGGTAGTGTGTCTGCGGTAGTGTGGCGGCGGTAGTGTGTCTGCGGTAGTGTGGCGGCGGTAGTGTGTCTGCGGTAGTGTGGTGGTGGTAGTGTCTGGGGGTGGCGGTGGTGGTAGTGTCTGGGGGTGGCGGTGGTGGTAGTGTCTGCGGGCTGGCGGTGGTGGTAGTGTCTGGGGGTGGTAGTGTCTGGGGGTGGCGGTGGTGGTAGTGTCTGGGGGTGGCGGTGGTGGTGAGTGTCTGGGGGTGGCGGTGTCTGGGGGTGGCGGCGGTAGTGTCTGCGGGTGGCGGCGGTAGTGTGTCTGCGGGTGGCGGCGGTAGTGTGGCGGCGGTAGTGTGTCTGCTGGGTGGCGGCGGTAGTGTGTCTGCGGGTGGCGGCGGTAGTGTGTCTGCGGTGGCGGCGGTAGTGTGTCTGCGGGTGGCGGCGGTAGTGTGGCGGCGGTAGTGTGTCTGCGGGTGGCGGCGGTAGTGTGTCTGCGGGTGGCGGCGGTAGTGTGGCGGCGGTAGGTGTGTCTGCGGTAGGGTGGCGGCGGTAGTGTGGCGGCGGTAGTGTGTCGGCGGTAGTGTGTCGGCGGTAGTGTGTCGGCGGTAGTGTGTCGGCGGTAGTGTGTCGGCGGTAGTGTGTCGGCGGTAGTGTGTCGGCGGTAGTGTGTCTGCGGTAGTGTGTCGGCGGTAGTGTGTCTGCGGTAGTGTGTCGGCGGTAGTGTGTCTGCGGTAGTGTGTCGGCGGTAGTGTGGCGGCGGTAGTGTGGCGGCGGTAGTGTGTCTGCGGGAGCGTGGCGGCGGTGCGGGCGGCGGTAGTGTGTCTGCGGCAGTGTGTCTGCGGTAGTGTGTCGGCGGTAGTGTGGCGGCGGTAGTGTGTCTGCGGTAGTGTGTCGGCGGTAGTGTGTCTGCGGTAGTGTGTCGGCGGTAGTGTGTCTGCGGGTGGTGTGTCTGCGGTAGTGTGGCGGCGGTAGTGTGTCTGCGGTAGTGTGTCTGCGGTAGTGTGTCTGCGGTAGTGTGTGCGGTAGTGTGTCTGCGGTAGTGTGTCTGCGGTAGTGTGGCGGCGGTAGTGTGTCGGCGGTAGTGTGGCGGCGGTAGTGTGGCGGCGGTAGTGTGTCTGCGGTAGTGTGTCGGCGGTGGTGTGGCGGCGGTAGTGTGTCGGCGGTAGTGTGTCTGCGGTAGTGTGGCGGCGGTAGTGTGTCTGCGGTAGTGTGGCGGCGGTAGTGTGTCTGCGGTAGTGTGTCGGCGGTAGTGTGTCTGCGGTAGTGTGGCGGCGGTAGTGTGTCTGCGGGGTGGCGGTTGTCTCTTCCTGTAAACCCTGCTTTATGTCTTTGGCTGCTTGTCTTCCTGACGCTGTTTTAACATTTAATTGTTTTTCTTCTCTCTCTCTCTCTCGCTCTCGCTCTCCCTCTCTCTCCCTCTTTCTCTCTCGCTATCCCCTCTCTCCCTCTTTCTCGCTCTCCCTCTCTCTCCCTCTTTCTCTCTCGCTATCCCCTCTCTCCCTCTTTCTCTCTCGCTATCCCCTCTCTCCCTCGCCCTCTCTCTCGCTCTCGCCTCTCTCTCTCGCCCTCTCTCTCTCTCGCCATCCCCTCTCTCTCTCTCGCTATCCCCTCTCTCTCTCTCGCTATCCCCTCTCTCTCCCTCTCTCTCGCCATCCCCTCTCTCTCTCTCGCCATCCCCTCCCTCTCTCGCTCGCCATCCCCTCTCTCCTCTTTCTCTCTCGCTATCCCCTCTCGCTATCCCCTCTCTCTCTCTCTCTCGCTATCCTCTCTCTCTCTCTCTCTCTCTCTCTCTCGCTATCCCCTCTCTCCCTCTCTCTCGCTATCCCCTCTCTCTCGCCCTCTCTCTCTCTCGCCCTCTCTCTCTCTCGCCATCCCCTCTCTCTCGCTATCCCCTCTCTCCCTCTTTCTCTCTCGCTATCCCCTCTCTCCCTCTCTCTCGCTATCCCCTCTCTCTCGCCCTCTCTCTCGCTCGCCATCCCTCTCTCTCTCTCGCCATCCCTCTCTCTCGCTCGCCATCCCCTCTCTCTCTCTCGCCATCCCCTCTCGCTCTCTCGCCATCCCCTCTCTCTCGCTCGCCATCCCCTCTCTCTCTCTCGCGCCATCCCCTCTCTCTCTCTCTCGCGCCATCCCCTCTCTCTCTCTCTCTCTCGCCATCCCTCTCTCTCTCTCTCTCGATCGCCATCCCCTCTCTCTCTCTCTCTCTCGCCATCCTCTCTCTCTCTCTCTCTCGCTATCCCCTCTCTCTCCCTCTCTTCTCGCTATCCCCTCTCCCTCTCTCTCGCTCTCCCCTCTCTCTCGCTATCCCCTCTCTCTCGCTATCCCCCTCTCTCTCTCTCTCTCTCTCTCTCGCTATCCCCTCTCTCTCCCTCTCTCTCGCCATCCCCTCTCTCTCCTCTCTCTCTCGCCATCCCTCTCTCTCTCTCTCTCGCCATCCCCTCTCTCTCTCTCTCTCGCCATCCCCTCTCTCTCTCTCTCTCGCCATCCCCTCTCTCTCTCTCTCGCCATCCTCTCTCTCTCTCGCTATCCCCTCTCGCTCTCTCGCTATCCCCTCTCTCTCTCTCTCTCTCTCTCTCGCCATCCCCTCTCTCTCTCTCTCTCTCTCTCGCTATCCCTCTCTCTCGCCCTCTCTCTCTCTCGCTATCCCCTCTCTCTCGCCCTCTCTCTCTCTCGCCATCCCTCTCTCTCGCTATCCCCTCTCTCGCTATCCCCTCTCTCCCTCTTCTCGCTATCCCCTCTCTCTCGCCCTCTCTCTCTCTCGCCATCCCCTCTCTCTCGCTATCCCCTCTCTCCCTCTCTCTCTCTCGCTATCCCCCCTCTCTCCCTCTTTCTCTCTCGCTATCCCCTCTCTCCCTCTTTCTCTCTCGCTATCCCTCTCTCTCCCTCTTTCTCGCTATCCCTCTCTCTCGCCCTCTCTCTCTCTCGCCCTCCTCTCTCTCTCGCCATCCCCTCTCTCTCGCTATCCCCTCTCTCCCTCTTTCTCTCTCGCTATCCCTCTCTCTCCCTCTCTCTCGCTATCCCCTCTCTCTCGCCCTCTCTCTCTCTCGCCATCCCCTCTCTCTCTCTCGCCATCCCCTCTCTCTCTCTCGCCATCCCCTCTCTCTCTCTCGCCATCCCCTCTCTCTCTCTCGCGCTATCCCCTCTCTCTCTCTCGCCATCCTCCCTCTCTCTCTCTCGCGCCATCTCTCTCTCTCTCTCTCTCTCGCGCGCTATCCCCTCTCGCTCTCTCTCGCGCCATCCCCTCTCTCTCTCTCTCTCTCGCCATCCCCCTCTCTCTCTCTCTCTCTCGCCATCCTCTCTCTCTCTCTCTCTCGCTATCCCCTCTCTCTCTCTCTCTCGCTATCCCCTCTCTCTCGCTATCCCCTCTCTCTCTCTCTCTCTCTCTCGCTATCCCCTCTCTCTCTCGCTCTCTCGCCAACCCCTCTCTCTCTCTCTCTCTCGCCATCCCCTCTCTCTCTCTCTCTCTCGCCATCCCCTCTCTCTCTCTCTCTCGCCATCCCCTCTCGCTCTCTCTCGCCATCCCCTCTCTCTCTCGCTCGCCATCCCCTCTCTCTCTCTCGCTATCCCCTCTCTCTCTCTCTCGCTATCCCCTCTCTCTCTCTCTCTCTCTCGCTCTCGCCATCCCTCTCTCTCTCTCTCTCTCTCTCGCTATCCCCTCTCTCTCTCTCTCTCTCTCTCTCTCTCTCTCTCTCGCTATCCTCTCTCTCTCTCGCGCATCCCTCTCTCTCTCTCTCTCTCTCTCTCGCTATCCTCTCTCTCTCTCTCGCCATCCCCTCTCTCTCTCTCTCGCTCTCGCTCTCTCTCTCTCTCTCTCTCTCTCGCTATCCCCTCTCTCTCTCTCTCTCTCGCCATCGCCTCTCCCCTCTCTCTCTCTCGCCATCCCCTCTCTCTCTCTCTCGCCATCCCTCTCTCGCTCTCTCGCCTCCCTCTCTCTTCTCTCGCCATCCTCTCTCTCTCTCGCTATCCCCTCTCTCTCTCTCGCTATCCCCTCTCTCTCTCTCTCGCTATCCCCTCCTCTCTCTCTCTCTCTCTCTCTCTCGCCATCCCCTCTCTCTCTCTCTCTCTCTCGCTATCCCCTCTCTCTCGCTCATCCCTCTCTCTCTCTCTCTCTCGCTATCCTCTCTCTCTCTCGCCATCCCCTCTCTCTCTCTCTCTCTCTCTCTCGCTATCCTCTCTCTCTCTCGCCATCCCCTCTCTCTCTCTCTCGCTATCCGCTCTCTCTCTCTCTCTCGCCATCCCCTCTCTCAGTTTCGTCTCTCTTCTGTCCTTTATCCTAGGCATGGCTCCAATTCGGGACTCGGTCAGCCACTCCCCTAACCAAACAGGTGACAAACTTTTTTTTTTTTTTTTTTTTTTTACCCTTTGACCTTGACTCTTCTTCTCTCTGCCTTCCTGGACCTCTGCCTATACTACTCCAGTCAGACAACAAGGTCATTCCTGGACCTCTGCCTATACTACTCCAGTCAGACAACAAGGTCATTCCTGGACCTCTGCCTATACTACTCCAGTCAGACAACAAGGTCATTCCTGGACCTCTGCCTATACTACTCCAGTCAGACAACAACGTCACCTTGCTATTCAACTTTTAAAACTACTTTTGTCACAGCATGGGCTCCTTCAAAGGTAGGGTTAGGGTACAACGGGGGAGAGGAGGTGGTAGAGGGAGAGGAGGAGGGGGAGAGGGTGGGAGGAGGAGAAGGGTGGGACATTCTGACTTAGTAGGCAGACTAGACAACATTCTAGGAGAATTGGCAGCCGCCGTGTGTGTGTGACTGGTGAGAAGGAGCGAGTCTTTACAGAAAAGCAGGGTGGCTAATTGCCAGAAGAGAAGAACGGATACAGGAGACATGAAAGGGTTAGTTTAGTACGGAGGAAGAGGTTCTCGTCGTAAAAGAATAAACAGCCCCCCCCCCCCCACCTCTCCCCTCCCTTTCCCGTCTCTCCCTCCCCCGTCTCCCCTCCCTTTCCCGTCTCTCCCCTCCCCCCGGGTTAGAGACACTGGGACTGGGTTAGAGACACTGGGACTGGGTTAGAGACACTGGGCCGGGCCGGGTTGGAGACACTGGGCCGGGCCGGGTTGGAGACACTGGGCCGGGCCGGGTTGGAGACACTGGGCCGGGCCGGGTTGGAGACACTGGGCCGGGCCGGGTTGGAGACACTGGGCCGGGCCGGGTTGGAGACACTGGGCCGGGTTAGAGAGACACTGGGCCGGGCCGGGTTAGAGGGACACTGGGCCGGGCCGGGTTAGAGGGACACTGGGCCGGGCTAGAGGGACACTGGGAGAGTACTCGTGTTATTGAGATCAGAGAGACATTGGAGCACTTCTACAAGGCACCTTTCCTTCTTCTCGCTCAGTAACAGGTGAACGTCTGGGTTCCACCCCTCCCGTTTCCACCAATCCACACGTCAGATCAATGATTAGTGAAAGAACGTCCTGGTTTGTGTTTGTGTTCTCTTGTGAGCTAACCAAACTTCCACCACCACCCCTTTCGTCTCTCCCCCTTTCTGTCCCCAGGTTTGGACCACCCTGGCCTGGATTCGCAGTATGAGAATTGCCCGTGGAGCTCTGGTTCTCCCTGCAGCAGTGACACCAACAGTAACTGGGGCAAGGTGAGGATTCTCTGAGCTTCTCCAAGTGTATATACCGCCATGTTTGTTGTTTTTTTGGGGGGGGGGGTTTCACTTGTATTTTAATCTTGGAACGTTATAATGTGAGGCGGTTTACGAGAAACCCGTTCGGATGTCTCGAAAAAAAAATGGAACGGAAATCTAGTTTTTTTTTTTCTGGTTGTTTTTGAAATCATTTCAATCTTTTACTGTAATGTAAAGAAAGGGAAAAAAACTATTGTATGATTTTACTTCAGGAACATTTCCAAGTTTAGTTAGCATGCCCAATGTGAAAACGCTAGCTCAAACTTCCCTGACCTGAGACTGTCGCAGCTAACTGGTTTAGACCAAATAATGAACTAGCTAGTTAGTAATGAAATCAGACTGGTTTTAGACAGAATAGTGAACTAGCTAGTTAGTAATGAAATCAGACTGGTTTAGACCGAATAATGAACTAGCTAGTTAGTAATGAAATCAGACTGGTTTTAGACAGAATAGTGAACTAGCTAGTTAGTAATGAAATCAGACTGGTTTAGACTGAATAATGAACTAGCTAGTTAATGAAATCAGACTGGTTTAGACTGAATAATGAACTAGCTAGTTAGTAATGAAATCAGACTGGTTTTAGACAGAATAGTGAACTAGCTAGTTAGTAATGAAATCAGACTGGTTTAGACAGAATAGTGAACTAGCTAGTTAGTAATGAAATCAGACTGGTTTAGACAGAATAGTGAACTAGCTAGTTAGTAATGAAATCAGACTGGTTTAGACAGAATAGTGAACTAGCTAGTTAGTAATGAAATCAGACGGGTTTAGACCGAATAATAAACTAGCTAGTTAGTAAAGTTGTCAGTCAACAACGTGGTTCTGAATACAAGTGGGTCGGCTTGTCATTTGAATCAACAAGTAGTCGTACGCTGTAGCTTGCGTTCATTAAAGCTGTTCACACTTCCTTCCGATGTTGCTTCATCAGTGGGTAGGACTGGGGAAAAAATGACATGAAAATATATTAACAGTATTGCAGTAATTTCAGCAGTTCAGAATTACTTTGGTTTTGGGTAGCAAAGCAATCGCTATCCTATCTTTAATTTGCTGGAAGCGAGAAGCGTCTTGCTCAGTCGTTAGCTGTGTTGGAAGCGAGAAGCGTCTTGCTCTCAGTCGTTAGCTGTGTTGGAAGCGAGAAGCGTCTTGCTCTCAGTCGTTAGCTGTGTTGGAAGCGAGAAGCGTCTTGCTCTCTGTCGTTAGCTATGTTGGAAGCGAGAAGCTTCTTGCTCTCTGTCGTTAGCTGTGTTGGAAGCGAGAAGCTTCTTCCTCTCAGTCGTTAGCTATGTTGGAAGCGAGAAGCTTCTTGCTCTCTGTCGTTAGCTGTGTTGGAAGCGAGAAGCTTCTTCCTCTGTCGTTAGCTGTGTTGGAAGCGAGAAGCTTCTTCCTCTCTGTCGTTAGCTGTGTTGGAAGCGAGAAGCTTCTTCCTCTCTGTCGTTAGCTGTGTTGGAAGCGAGAAGCTTCTTGCTCTGTCGTTAGCTGTGTTGGAAGCGAGAAGCTTCTTGCTCTCTGTCGTTAGCTGTGTTGGAAGCGAGAAGCTTCTTGCTCTCAGTCGTTAGCTGTGTTGGAAGCGAGAAGCTTCTTGCTCTCAGTCGTTAGCTATGTTGGAAGCGAGAAGCTTCTTGCTCTCAGTCGTTAGCTGTGTTGGAAGCGAGAAGCTTCTTGCTCTCAGTCGTTAGCTATGTTGGAAGCGAGAAGCTTCTTGCTCTCAGTCGTTAGCTATGTTGGAAGCGAGAAGCTTCTTGCTCTCAGTCGTTAGCTATGTTGGAAGCGAGAAGCTTCTTGCTCTCAGTCGTTAGCTGTGTTGGAAGCGAGAAGCTTCTTGCCCGTTCCCCTACCCGTTCTGTAACCCGTTCCGCAACGCGTTCCCCTACCCGTTCCCCTACCCGTTCTGTAACCCGTTCCGCAACGCGTTCCCCTACCCGTTCTGTAACCCGTTCCGCAACCCGTTCTGTAACGCGTTCCCCTACCCGTTCCGCAACGCATTCCGCAACGCGTTCCCCTACCCGTTCTGTAACCCGTTCTGTAACCCGTTCCGCAACCCGTTCCGCAACGCGTTCCCCTACCCGTTCTGTAACCCGTTCTGTAACCCGTTCCGCAATCCGTTCCGCAACGCGTTCCCCTACCCGTTCTGTAACCCGTTCCGCAACCCGTTCTGTAACCCGTTCCGCAACCCGTTCCTGCTGAATTGAAATGATTGTCATTGTTTTTGTTGTTGTCGTGTTTCATCCAGTGTTGAATATAGTGAAATCAAAAGCATATTTCTTTTAGTGTTTTAATATTTTTGAAGGAATTTAGTCTCCAATTCAAATATATGTATCCTATTGTAAAGTAATTCAAACATTCAATCTCATTGGTGTTTTTCCTCCTAAACCTTTGCGGCTGAAGTCAACTTTAAAAGCCCGTTAAAAACTGGTTCTGATAAAGATATGATTTTAAAAAGATCAGAATTTGGGACCGTTTTTTTTTTAGTTTTCAGACGCAATATCCATGTATTTCAGTATCTCTGACTGCCATGTGGATGTTTATACAAGTGTAAAGCGAATTTGGGTCCCTTTTTTAAATTTGTAAATTTTTTTAAAGGCTCGATTTTTATAAATAACGTTTTATTTCTTAATAAAAATTGATTTTTCTTTTCAAGGTGCTGGTAGACTCGGTCTGCAGTGACGCGCCTTCCTCCTCGTCCAACTCGGCATCCGGCAGCAGCTCCGGCAGCGACCCCGAGCTCACCTCAGAATGCATGGACACAGACTCCGCCTCTAGCTCTGGCGGCTCGGAGAAGAACTTGGTCACCGTGATGACGTTGTCGTCGCCGCCCGGCGTTAACGGAGACCGTAACGGGAACCACTTCTCCCCCCTGACGGTGACTAACGGCTGCGCCCCTCCTCCCTGTAGCAGCAGCAATAACGTCATAATGTGTAACGGGGCGGTGAAAAGCCCGTGGGGGGGCGTGACCAACGGCTCGGCGATGAACGCCGGCCCCGACGACAACGACGCCTCCGCCCCCGCCGACGGTAGCCGCGGCAACAAGCCGAGCCACCGGGCGTCGGCCAACGGAGCTGGTGTGAACCCCAGCACTTTGAACCCAAATGTTAACCACAGTGCCTGGCCTGGTCCCCAGGGACCCTCTGGCTGTAAGATTGGCCAGCAGGGAGGCTCTCTGGGCTGGGGAGCGATACAGCCGGACAGCCTCTCTCCGTCTCTATCAGAACAACAGCACCACCTCCTGAATGATACTACTGTCAAGACTCACCACCTTAACACTGAAGCGACCAACGGACCAAATAACACTACTAACGCCATAAACACCTCTAGTTTACCAAACTCTACGGGCGGCTCAGTGCAGAGGAACGAATCCGGCTCGGGGCAGCGTTCCTGGGGAGCTGGAGGAGGAGGAGGAGGAGGAGGAGGGTCAGAGCCTGGAGATCAGCTCTCCAACGGGACCCTCTATGGCGCCCAGCACCCCTACAGCGACGGCCTGGCAGGGGGCTTCTCTAAGCCCTGGGGGGTTTCGGGCCCTGGAGACACTGTGAACGGCCAGGGACAGGGCCAGCCCTCCTCCCCTGCTGCTGCTGCTGCTGTTTACAACAGTAAAAATAACAGCAAGACCCCTGTAGGGAGGTGGGACTCTGGCCCCGCTGCTTCCTCCTCTCCTCACAACCTGTCCTTGGGGACTGGAGGAGGTGGGATCAACGGGAACGGAGTGGGTCCTGCTGGCATCCCCCGACCGTGGGGCAGCGCCTCCTCCTCTTCCTCCTGTTCTTCATCTGGCTCCTCCTCCAACAGGCAACCCCCCAATGGGGAGTGGAGCTCGTTGCCCGGCAACAAATCTCAGGATTCCAGCGACGGACGGAAGTCGGGGGGAGGAGCCAACGGCTGGAAGAGTCTTGAAGATGATGCCCTCAGGATGGGAGGAGGAGGAGGAGTGCAGGGACATGCGAGCGGGTGCTGGGGTACGTCTGGAGGCAGTGAGGGGAGCGGGGAGAGCTCTGTAGGCCGTAGCTTAGACCGGGACAGGAACGATCCCCGTCGAAGAGTCCCCCTCCCTGGGTCAACTCAGCAAGTCCTCTCCTGTACAGACGTGGACCCCCGTGTCCTCTGCAACACCGGCTGGGGTCAGACCCCCATACGCCAGAACACAGCCTGGGACGTCACCTCTCCTGCCCCCAGACCCGATGACAGGAAGCCCGGTAACGGAGGCCCTGGCTGGGGATCGAAAAGCCACGCAGCCCGTTCTCAGACCTCCAGCTCTGGAGGATGGGGGGACGGGCCGGGAAATACAAGCCCAGAGTCAGGAGGGCCTGCCTGGGCAGAGCAGAAGACCTTGTCTGGGTGTGGAGACAGAGACAACAAAGGCCCTGGAGGAGAGCGAGGATGGGAGAACAGCAACTCTTCCTCTACCTGGGGTAACAGCCAGAAGGAAGATCAGTCCAACACCTGGACGAACCCTCCTAAACCCCAAAAGCAGCAGAGCTGGGGCGCCCCTAGTGGTGGTGGAGACCGCTCCAGAGGAGGAGGGAGCAGCTACTGGGGCCAGCCCCAGAAGACTAGCGGGTCTGGGGGATGGGACAACGACAGCGACCGTTCGGGGTCTGGAGGATGGGGTGAACCCGGCCACCCGGTCAACACCAACACACACACCGACGACAGCAGCAGCACCTGGGGTGGCAGCGGAGGGTCCAACACCCCTGAACGCCCCAACAACCCTCACTCTGGCTGGGGAGAGCCCTCCGTATCCATCCCCGGACCCAAGCCCCAGAACCACCAGACCCAAGGGGGATGGGGCGAGTCGGCCATGAAGCCCAACCACCCTTCTCAGAACTGGGGAGACCCGGCGCCCCCTTCCGATTGGGGTAAAAGCCCAGACTCTAATTCCAACCCTGGCCAGGACCCTAGAGGACTTCCACCAGGTGGTCCCCAACCCTCAGGTCCCGGAGGTTCCAAACCCAGCGGCTGGACTGGAGGGGCGGTCCCTGTTGGATCCTCCCACAAAGAGGAGGAGCCTACCGGGTGGGAGGAGCCTAGTCCAGAGTCGGTGAGGAGACGGATGGAGATCGACGACGGGACGTCGGCATGGGGAGACCCCAACAAATACAACTGTAGCGGGGTTAATATGTGGAACAAGACCAGCCAATCAGAGCAGGATGCCATGGTCATGACCAAACCCCTGCAGACCCAGCAGCCCCCACCACCCCTGAACAACATGGCCGACAAGGACAAGACCTGCAGCCCTGGTGAGTGGAGGGAGCTTTACACACACACACACTAAGGGGAGGTGGAGGACACTGTGTGTGTGTGTGTGTGTGTGTGTTTGGGTTGCGTCATCCTTCTGGAATGTTCTACAGCATTGATTTTTCTCTCTGCGCTGTGAGAGCAGGCAGAAACACAGACCTTTGTTTGGTCTGAAATACAGAGAGTTCCAGGGGGGGTGGGGACTGAGAGAAAGGGGGATGACTGAGACAGAAAGGGGGGAGACTGAGAAAGAGACAGAAAGGGGGGAGACAGAAAGGGCTCTATATAAACCCCTCCCAGATCCAGGGCTCTATATAAACCACTCCCAGATCCAGGGCTCTATATAAACCCCTCCCAGATCCAGGGCTCTATATAAACCCCTCCCAGATCCAGGGCTCTATATAAACCACTCCCAGATCCAGGGCTCTATATAAACCACTCCCAGATCCAGGGCTCTATATAAACCACTCCCAGATCCAGGGCTCTATATAAACCACTCCCAGATCCAGGGCTCTATATAAACCCCTCCCAGGTCCAGGGCTCTATATAAACCACTCCCAGATCCAGGGCTCTATATAAACCACTCCCAGATCCAGGGCTCTATATAAACCCCTCCCAGGTCCAGGGCTCTATATAAAACCACTCCCAGATCCAGGGCTCTATATAAAACCACTCCCAGATCCAGGGCTCTATATAAACCACTCCCAGATCCAGGGCTCTATATAAATCCCTCCCAGATCCAGGGCTCTATATAAATCACTCCCAGATCCAGGGCTCTATATAAACCACTCCCAGATCCAGGGCTCTATATAAACCACTCCCAGATCCAGGGCTCTATATAAACCACTCCCAGATCCAGGGCTCTATATAAACCACTCCCAGATCCAGGGCTCTATATAAACCACTCCCAGATCCAGGGCTGTATATAAACCCCTCCCAGATCCAGGGCTGTATATAAACCCCTCCCAGATCCAGGGCTCTATATAAACCACTCCCAGATCCAGGGCTCTATATAAACCCCTCCCAGATCCAGGGCTGTATAAAACCACTCCCAGATCCAGGGCTGTATAAAACCACTCCCAGATCCAGGGCTCTATATAAACCACTCCCAGATCCAGGGCTCTATATAAACCACTCCCAGATCCAGGGCTCTATATAAACCACTCCCAGATCCAGGGCTCTATATAAATCCCTCCCAGATCCAGGGCTCTATATAAACCACTCCCAGATCCAGGGCTCTATATAAAACCACTCCCAGATCCAGGGCTCTATATAAACCACTCCCAGATCCAGGGCTCTATATAAACCCCTCCCAGATCCAGGGCTCTATATAAACCACTCCCAGATCCAGGGCTCTATATAAATCACTCCCAGATAGCCTCATGCTAGGCGCTAAACGCTAGCCTCATGCTAGGCGCTAAACGCTAGCCTCATGCTAGGCGCTAAACGACTGTTATTGATCCGTCTGAGACTAGAAGCCCAGCTCGTCTGTTATTGATCAGTACAACAGCAGAGTTCAGAAGGTACAAAGTTACCTGCCATTTAGGAATCTCCATCTCACATACCTCCGCCTCTCTCCCCCATCTTTCCTCTCCCCCCCTCTCCTGCCTCCAGGCTGGGGTGAACAGTACGGAGGTCCCCAGAAGATGGAGTCAGGAACGTGGTGTGAGCCGTCAGGCCCCCCTGTCTCTGTGGACAACGGGACATCGGCCTGGGGGAAACCCATGGACACCAGCTCCACCTGGGAGGAGCTGGGACACAGAGGGGACAACTCTGGGACGGGAGGCTGGGAAGGACCTGGACCACAGAACCACCACAAACCTGGTGAGACACACACACACACATCCCCCCGTCTCCCTCCAGGTCCCCCCCCCGTCTCCCTCCAGGTCCCCCCCCGTCTCCCTCCAGGTCCCCCCCCCCGTCTCCCTCCAGGTCCCCCCCCGTCCCCCCCCCGTCTCCCTCCAGGTCCCCCCCCAGGTCCCCCCCCGTCTCCCTCCAGGTCCCCCCCCCCGTCTCCCTCCAGGTCCCCCCCCCCGTCTCCCTCCAGGTCCCCCCCCCCGTCTCCCTCCAGGTCCCCCCCCCCGTCTCCCTCCAGGTCCCCCCCCCCCGTCTCCCTCCAGGTCCCCCCCCCGTCTCCCTCCAGGTCCCCCCCCCGTCTCCCTCCAGGTCCCGGTCCCCCCTCGTCTCCCCCCGGGTCCCGTCTCCCCCCGGGTCCCGTCTCCCCCCGGGTCCCGTCTCCCCCCGGGTCCCGTCTCCCCCCGGGTCCCGTCTCCCCCCGGGTCCCGTCTCCCTCCGGGTCCCGTCCCCCCTCGTCTTCCCCCGGGTCCCGTCTCCCTCCGAGTCCCGTCTCCCCCCGGGTCCCGTCTCCCTCCGAGTCCCGTCTCCCCCCGGGTCCCGTCCCTCCGAGTCCCGTCTCCCCCCGGGTCCCGTCCCCCCGGGTCTCGTCTCCCCGAGGGGCCCGTCCCCCCTCGTCTCCCCCCGGGTCCCATCTCCCTCCGAGTCCCGTCTCCCCCCGGGTCCCGTCTCCCCCCGGGTCCCGTCTCCCCCCGGGTCCCGTCTCCCCCCGGGTCCCGTCTCCCCCCGGGTCCCGTCTCCCCCCGGGTCCCGTCTCCCCCCGGGTCCCGTCTCCCCCCGGGTCCCGTCTCTCCCCGGGTCTCGTCTCCCCGAGGGGCCCGTCCCCCCTCGTCTCCCCCCGGGTCCCGTCCCCCCTTGTCTCCCCCCGGGTCCCGTCCCCCCTTGTCTCCCTGTTCTCTCTCCAGGGTTTCATCCCTTTCGTCCTCTCTCCCCTCCTCTCTCCAGGTCCCAAGCCCATGCACCAGCAGGAGAGTAATACCTGGTGTGGTGAGGAGGTGTCGTGCCAGTCCAGTTGGGAACCAGAGGAGGAGGTGGAGATCGGGATGTGGAGCAACGCCCCAAGTCACCGAGACCGGGAGAGAGACGGTCACAGAGAGAACCACAGAGACCGGGAGAGAGACGGCCACGGTCAGGACAACAGGAACAATGGGCCCCAGCAACACAGCTGGAACTACATGAAGAAAATCCCTCCTAAGGTATTACTGTGAAGGTCATTAACCAGGTCTCTCTGTGTAGGATATTAACCAGGTCTCTCTGTGTAGGATATTAACCGGGTCTCTCTCTCTGTGTAGGATATTAACCGGGTCTCTCTCTCTGTGTAGGATATTAACCGGGTCTCTCTCTCTGTGTAGGATATTAACCAGGTCTCTCTCTCTGTGTAGGATATTAACCGGGTCTCTCTCTCTGTGTAGGATATTAACCGGGTCTCTCTCTCTGTGTAGGATATTAACCGGGTCTCTCTCTCTGTGTAGGATATTAACCGGGTCTCTCTCTCTGTGTAGGATATTAACCGGGTCTCTCTCTCTGTGTAGGATATTAACCGGGTCTCTCTCTCTGTGTAGGATATTAACCGGGTCTCTCTCTCTGTGTAGGATATTAACCGGGTCTCTCTCTCTGTGTAGGATATTAACCGGGTCTCTCTCTCTGTGAAGGATATTAACCGGGTCTCTCTCTCTGTGAAGGATATTAACCGGGTCTCTCTCTCTGTGAAGGATATTAACCGGGTCTCTCTCTCTGTGAAGGATATTAACCGGGTCTCTCTCTCTGTGTAGGATATTAACCGGGTCTCTCTCTCTGTGTAGGATATTAACCGGGTCTCTCTCTCTGTGAAGGATATTAACCGGGTCTCTCTCTCTGTGTAGGATATTAACCGGGTCTCTCTCTCTGTGAAGGATATTAACCGGGTCTCTCTGTGAAGGATATTAACCGGGTCTCTCTCTCTGTGAAGGATATTAACCGGGTCTCTCTCTCTGTGTAGGATATTAACCGGGTCTCTCTCTCTGTGTAGGATATTAACCGGGTCTCTCTCTCTGTGTAGGATATTAACCGGGTCTCTCTCTCTGTGTAGGATATTAACCGGGTCTCTCTGTGTAGGATATTAACCGGGTCTCTCTCTGTGTTTCAGATGAACAAATCAGTGAACAAGCAGGAGGATGCCTGGATGACCCAGTTTGTTAAACAGTTCAACAACATGAACTACGTTGTGAGTATGCAGCCTTGAACCTTGAACCCTCAAAATCAAATGCTGTTTTTTGTAACAACTCACCGAATACAACAGGCGTAGTAGAACTTTACCGTGAAACGCTGACTGACGAGCCCTTCCCCCGACGACCGACGGAGCCCTTCCCCCCCCCCGACGGAGCCCTTCCGGCCCGACGGAGCCCTTCCCCCCCCCCCCCCCGACGGAGCCCTTCCCCCCCCCCCCCGACGGAGCGCTTCCCCCCGACGACCCGACGGAACCCTTCTCCCCCGACGACCCGACGGAGCCCTAGCACTACGCAGCTGATTTTTAATAACCAACTCTTCATCAAACTTTTTGATTTATTTCAATCAGCTGGTTTCTCCACTTTGGGATGTGAAGTCCTAAATGGAGGTTAGGAATTGTCCTTCTGTTGGTCCAGAAGTGCTTGGTGGTCACATGAGATAATAGTATGATCTTTCTGCACCAAAAATAAAGATAGAAACTCAAGAAAAGTTGTTAAATAGCGAAGAGGGGTTGGAACTCGTCAGATGTCGCCCTTCAGGGTAATCTGTTCCCTGAACCCGACCCTTCAGGTGGGACTGTAACCGGTCTTGGGTTTTCTGTTCCCTGAACCCAACCCTTCAGGTGGGACTGTAACCGGTCTTGGGTTTTCTGTTCCCTGAACCCGACCCTTCAGGTGGGACTGTAACCGGTCTTGGGTTTTCTGTTCCCTGAACCCAACCCTTCAGGTGGGACTGTAACCGGTCTTGGGTTTTCTGTTCCCTGAACCCGACCCTTCAGGTGGGACTGTAACAGGCCTTGGGTGGACTTATGTGTAACAGATCTGCCTGCTAGGACCTGAGAGCGAGATGATAAATAATTGTACAATTTCTGCTGCTGCACTTGCAAACCTCTGCCTCCAGGGGCAGCAGCACTACCACTAGACCAGCCCCCAGCACATTAGTGGACTCTCTCTCTTTCTCGCTCTCTCTTTCGCTCTCTCTTTCGCTCTCTCTTTCGCTCTCTCTCTCTCTCTCTCTCTCGCCTCTCTCTCGTCTCTCTCTCTCTCGTCTCTCTCTCGTCTCTCTCTCTCTCGTCTGACCTATCTTTCCCTCTCTCTGTCCATCCCCTAGAGGGACTCTCCTGAAGACTTGTCGAAGAGCAATAAGATGGAGATGGGAGGAGGGATGATGTCAGACAAGCGTATGGATGTGAACATGGGAGAGTACAGTGGAGTGATGGGGAAAAACCCTGCCTCCAGGCACCAGATTCACAAAGAGCCTTCCATGGAGAGAAGCCCTTACTACGACAAGGTACTGTCTTGTGTGTTGCTCTTTCCTCTGTCTGTGTGGTGTACCGTCTCCCAGCGCTGCACTGCCCCCTGGTGGTAGCTCAGTGTTATATCAGAATGTAGCCCCCTGGTGGTAGCTCAGTGATATATCAGAATGTAGCCCCCTGGTGGTAGCTCAGTGATATATCAGAATGTAGCCCCCTGGTGGTAGCTCAGTGTTATATCAGAATGTAGTCCCCTGGTGGTAGCTCAGTGTTATATCAGAATGTAGTCCCCTGGTGGTAGCTCAGTGTTATATCAGAATGTAGTCCCCTGGTGGTAGCTCAGTGATATATCAGAATGTAGTCCCCTGGTGGTAGCTCAGTGTTATATCAGAATGTAGTCCCCTGGTGGTAGCTCAGTGATATATCAGAATGTAGTCCCCCTGGTGGTAGCTCAGTGACATATACAGAATGTAGTCCCCCTGGTGGTAGCTCAGTGATCATATACAGAATGTAGTCCCCCTGGTGGTAGCTCAGTGTTATATCAGAATGTAGTCCCCTGGTGGTAGCTCAGTGATATATCAGAATGTAGTCCCCTGGTGGTAGCTCAGTGTTATATCAGAATGTAGTCCCCTGGTGGTAGCTCAGTGATATATCAGAATGTAGTCCCCTGGTGGTAGCTCAGTGTTATATCAGAATGTAGTCCCCTGGTGGTAGCTCAGTGTTATATCAGAATGTAGTCCCCTGGTGGTAGCTCAGTGATATATCAGAATGTAGCCCCCTGGTGGTAGCTCAGTGATATATCAGAATGTAGTCCCCTGGTGGTAGCTCAGTGATATATCAGAATGTAGTCCCCTGGTGGTAGCTCAGTGATATATCAGAATGTAGTCCCCTGGTGGTAGCTCAGTGTTATATCAGAATGTAGTCCCCTGGTGGTAGCTCAGTGTTGTTACAGAATGTAGTCCCCTGGTGGTAGCTCAGTGTTATATCAGAATGTAGTCCCCTGGTGGTAGCTCAGTGATATATCAGAATGTAGTCCCCTGGTGGTAGCTCAGTGATATATCAGAATGTAGTCCCCTGGTGGTAGCTCAGTGATATATCAGAATGTAGTCCCCTGGTGGTAGCTCAGTGATATATCAGAATGTAGTCCCCTGGTGGTAGCTCAGTGTTATATCAGAATGTAGTCCCCTGGTGGTAGCTCAGTGTTATATCAGAATGTAGTCCCCTGGTGGTAGCTCAGTGATATATCAGAATGTAGTCCCCTGGTGGTAGCTCAGTGTTATATCAGAATGTAGTCCCCTGGTGGTAGCTCAGTGTTATATCAGAATGTAGTCCCCTGGTGGTAGCTCAGTGTTATATCAGAATGTAGTCCCCTGGTGGTAGCTCAGTGTTATATCAGAATGTAGTCCCCTGGTGGTAGCTCAGTGTTATATCAGAATGTAGTCCCCTGGTGGTAGCTCAGTGTTATATCAGAATGTAATCCCCTGGTGGTAGCTCAGTGATATATCAGAATGTAGTCCCCCTGGTGGTAGCTCAGTGTTATATCAGAATGTAGTCCCCTGGTGGTAGCTCAGTGTTATATCAGAATGTAGTCCCCTGGTGGTAGCTCAGTGATATATCAGAATGTATTCCCCTGGTGGTAGCTCAGTGATATATCAGAATGTAGTCCCCTGGTGGTAGCTCAGTGTTATATCAGAATGTAGTCCCCTGGTGGTAGCTCAGTGTTATATCAGAATGTAGTCCCCTGGTGGTAGCTCAGTGATATATCAGAATGTAGTCCCCTGGTGGTAGCTCAGTGTTATATCAGAATGTATTCCCCTGGTGGTAGCTCAGTGTTATATCAGAATGTAGTCCCCTGGTGGTAGCTCAGTGTTATATCAGAATGTAGTCCCCTGGTGGTAGCTCAGTGACATAAAAAAGCTTTGGCTTTCTTTCTCCTGTCGCTTCTCTGGCTTCCTCTCCTCCTGTTGTCTTTCTCCCTCCATCCTCTGGGGCCTCCTCTCTCCTCCCTCCTTCTCTTTCTCCCTCCATCCTCTGGGGCCTCCTCTCCTCCCTCCTCTCTTCTCCCTCCATCCTCTGGGGCCTCCTCTCCTCCTGCTGTCTTTCTCTCTCCTCCCCTTGATTTCCACGATGTCATGCCTCTTCCTCATCTGTCCTTGCCTCTGCAGCTCTCCCTGCCGCTCTCTGCTTACGATAGATCCGCCTCGGAGGAGCTCTCCTCCAATCACGGCATGAGCTTTTCCCCCTCCCACTCTGCTCAGCCTATCCCCTCTCTCTGCTCAGGGCAGGCTCCCACCCCCTCTGTCTCTGAGGCTGGTAGGCAGGTGAGTGGTTACTGCTGCTCTTGAATATAGTGTGTGTGTGAACAATCTGTCTGAAGTGTGTGTATCCTGTGTGTTTGTCTTCTTAACGTGTGTGTGTGTGTGTGTGTGTTTTCAGAATGTAAATTCCATGTACGGCAGCAGTGTAGCCCCGTCTCATAACGCTCCCCAGCCCCTCAACTCAGCCCAGAACAATCTCCGTAACCAAGTGCCTCCACCCGTCCTGTCCTCTCAGGTACACACACACACACACACACACACACACACACACACACACACACACACACACACACCTGGTGTGATTATCTAAAAATGTGAACCAGAAGGTCCCTTTTAAAGGGGATGTGAACCAGGGGGTCCCTTTTAAAGGGGATGTGAACCAGGGGGTCCCTTTTAAAGGGGATGTGAACCAGGGGGTCCCTTTTAAAGGGGATGTGAACCAGGGGGTCCCTTTTAAAGGGGATGTGAACCAGGGGGTCCCTTTTAAAGGGGATGTGAACCAGGGGGTCCCTTTTAAAGGGGATGTGAACCAGGGGGTCCCTTTTAAAGGGGATGTGAACCAGGGGGTCCCTTTTTAAAGGGGATGTGAACCAGGGGGTCCCTTTTTAAAGGGGATGTGAACCAGGGGGTCCCTTTTTAAAGGGGATGTGAACCAGGGGGTCCCTTTTAAAGGGGATGTGAACCAGGGGGTCCCTTTTTAAAGGGGATGTGAACCAGGGGGTCCCTTTTTAAAGGGGATGTGAACCAGGGGGTCCCTTTTTAAAGGGGATGTGAACCAGGGGGTCCCTTTTTAAAGGGGATGTTCAGCCTCCTGAAGGTCCAACAATATTCTCCCCATTGCCTTATTATTGACATCTCTACTGATCTAGTTGTCCTCCCAGTGCAGGAGGTCTGAGTCTGTAATACTGATCGAGCTGTCCTCCCAGTGCAGGAGGTCTGAGTCTGTCCTACTCATCCCAGTGCAGGAGGTCTGAGTCTGTCCTACTCATCCCAGTGCAGGAGGTCTGAGTCTATAATACTGATCTAGTTGGCGTGACTGTGTTCCAGGTCCCTCCCTCTCTACTGAAGTACCCTCCCAGTGCAGGAGGTCTGAACCTGTTTGGTCCACAGCAGGTCGCTGTTCTCAACCAGCTGTCTCAGCTCAACCAGCTGTCTCAACTCAACCAGCTTAACCAGTTACAGGTGAACACACACACACACACACACACACACACACACACCTCTCTAACACTTAATTCCAGTGAACTGGGATGTAAAATGTTGTGTAGTTCCTGACGAGGTGGTTTTGTCTCCGCAGCGTCTCCTCCTCCAGTCGCAGCAGCAGCAGAGGACCATGCCTGGTGGACAGCAGCAGAATCACAGACCCATCCCTGGTGGACACCAGCAGCAACAGGTACATACTGGCTCTCTGTCTGGCTGGCTCGGCTGGCTGGCTGTGCTCGGCTGGCTGTGTCTCTGTCGGCTGGCTGGCTCGTGTCTGGCTGTGCCTGGCTGGCTGGCTCTGTGTCTGGCTGTGTCTCTGTGTCTGGCTGTGTCTCTGTCGGCTGGCTGGCTCGTGTCTGGCTGTGTCTCGGCTGCTGGTCTCTGTGTCTGCGGCTCGTGTCTGGCTGTGTCTCGGCTGGCTGTGCCTGGCTGGCTGTGCCGCTGGCTGTGGCTCTGTCTGTGTCTGTGTCTGGCTGTGGCTCTGTCTGTGTCTGTGTCTGGCTGTGGCTCTGTCTGTCTGGCTGGCTGTGGCTCTGTCTGTCTGGCTGGCTGTGGCTCTGTCTGTCTGGCTGGCTGTGGCTCTGTCTGTCTGGCTGGCTGTGGCTCTGTCTAATGCTGTAGTCTGTATATAGTCTAGTACAGACTAATGGGGCAGTCTGTATGTGGGGCAGTCTATGTGGGGCAGTCTGTGTCTAGGGCAGTCTGTGTCTAGGGTAGTCTGTATATGGGGCAGTCTGTGTCTAGGGTAGTCTGTGTCTAGGGTAGTCTGTGTCTAGGGTAGTCTGTGTCTAGGGTAGTCTGTATACGGGGCAGTCTGTCTGTAAAGGGGCAGTCTGTCTGTATACCGGGCAGTCTGTCTGTATATGGGGCAGTCTGTATATGGGGCAGTCTGTATATGGTGCAGTCTGTATATGGGGCAGTCTGTATATAGTACAGTACAGACTAATGGTGCAGTCTGTATATAGGGTAGTCTGTATATAGGGTAGTCTGTATATAGGGTAGTCTGTATATAGGGTAGTCTGTATATAGGGCAGTCTGTATGTAGGGCAGTCTGTATATGGGGCAGTCTGTATATAGTCTAGTACAGACTAATGGGGCAGTCTGTATATGGGGCAGTCTGTATATGGGGCAGTCTGTATATAGGGTAGTACAGACTAATGGGGCAGTCTGTGTATATGGAAGTCTGTATATATGGAAGTCTGTATATGGGGCAGTCCGTATATAGTATAGTACAGACTAATGGGCAGTCTGTGTATAGGGTAGTCTGTATATAGGGTAGTCTGTATATGGGGCAGTCTGTATATGGGATAGTCTGTATATAATACAGACTAATGGGGTAATCTGTATATGGGGTAATCTGTATATGGGGTAATCTGTATATGGGGTAGTCTGTATATGGGGTAATCTGTATATGGGGTAGTCTGTATATGGGGTAGTCTGTGTATGGGGTAGTCTGTGTATAGGGCAGTCTGTATATAGGGCAGTCTGTATATAGGGCAGTCTGTATATAGGGCAGTCTGTATATGGGGCAGTCTGTATATAGGGTAGTACAGACTAATGGGGCAGTCTGTATATGGGGCAGTCTGTATATGGGGCAGTCTGTATATGGGGCAGTCTGTATATGGGGCAGTCTGTATATGGGGCAGTCTGTATATGGGGCAGTCTGTATATGGGGTAGTCTGTGTATACGGTAGTCTGTATATAGGGCAGTCTGTGTATACGGTAGTCTGTATATAGGGTAGTCTGTATATAGGGCAGTCTGTATATGGGGCAGTCTGTATATGGGGCAGTCTGTATATGGGGCAGTCTGTATATGGGGTAGTCTGTGTATACGGCAGTCTGTATATGGGGCAGTCTGTATAAGGGGTAGTCTGTGTATACGGCAGTCTGTATATGGGGCAGTCTGTATATGGGGCAGTCTGTATATAGGGCAGTCTGTGTATACGGCAGTCTGTATATGGGGCAGTCTGTATATAGTACAGACTAATGGTGCAGTATGTGCCGTTGTGTAAATCTAACCCCTCCCCTCTCTGTGTGTGCAGGGCCGTCCTATTGGTTCGTCCCAGTCGATGATGCAGCCTCCGCATCACCTTGACCCCTCCCTCCTGAAGCAGAACCCCGCCCACCAGCCCCATAAGTCCTACATGGACAACTACATGCCCCAGAATGCATCTGAGCTGCAGAAGGAGCCCAACTCCATGGGCTCTTTTACCAACTTCCCTTTAGGTAGGCCTTCATGATGCCTGATGGGAAATATCAACCTGATAATTTAATAGGGTCCTCACACCCAGGGGGGCCTGTGATAGACTAGAGTCCTGTCCAGGGGGTGTCCTGGTACATCAAGCTGTCTCACTACAGAAACAGGAGATAGACATGTGTCCTGTCCAGGGGGTGTCCTGGTACATCAAGCTGTCTCACTACAGAAACAGGAGACAGACTAGTGTCCTGTCCAGGGGGTGTCCCGGTACATCAAGCTGTCTCACTACAGAAACAGGAGATAGACTAGTGTCCTGTCCAGGGGGTGTCCTGGTACATCAAGCTGTCTCACTACAGAAACAGGAGACAGACTAGTGTCCTGTCCAGGGGGTGTCCCGGTACATCAAGCTGTCTCACTACAGAAACAGGAGACAGACTAGTGTCCTGTCCAGGGGGTGTCCTGGTACATCAAGCTGCCTCACTACAGAAACAGGAGATAGACTAGTGTCCTGTCCAGGGGGTGTCCTGGTACATCAAGCTGTCTCTCTACAGAAACAGGAGATAGACTAGTGTCCTGTCCAGGGGGTGTCCTGGTACATCAAGCTGTCTCACTACAGAAACAGGAGATAGACTAGTGTCCTGTCCAGGGGGTGTCCTGGTACATCAAGCTGTCTCACTACAGAAACAGGAGATAGACTAGTGTCCTGTCCAGGGGGTGTCCTGGTACATCAAGCTGTCTCACTACAGAAACAGGAGATAGACTAGTGTCCTGTCCAGGGGGTGTCCTGGTACATCAAGCTGTCTCACTACAGAAACAGGAGATAGACTAGTGTCCTGTCCTGTGGACCATTCTGTTTTATCCTGGTGTCTACGTAGTCCAAGACAGGGTTTTATCCTCTACGTAGTTCAAGACAGGGTTTTATCCTCTACGTAGTCCAAGACAGGGTTTTATCCTCTACGTAGTCCAAGACAGGGTTTTATCCTCTACGTAGTTCAAGACAGGGTTTTATCCTCTACGTAGTCCAAGACAGGGTTTTATCCTCTACGTAGTTCAAGACAGGGTTTTATCCTCTACGTAGTCCAAGACAGGGTTTTATCCTCTACGTAGTCCAAGACAGGGTTTTATCCTCTACGTAGTCCAAGACAGGATTTTATCCTCTACGTAGTCCAAGACAGGGTTTTATCCTCTACGTAGTCCAAGACAGGGTTTTATCCTCTACGTAGTCCAAGACAGGGTTTTATCCTCTACGTAGTCCAAGACAGGGTTTTATCCTCTACGTAGTCCAAGACAGGGTTTTATCCTCTACGTAGTTCAAGACAGGGTTTTATCCTCTACGTAGTCCAAGACAACGTAGTCCAAGACAGGGTTTTATCCTCTACGTAGTCCAAGACAGGGTTTTATCCTCTACGTAGTCCAAGACAGGGTTTTATCCTCTACGTAGTCCAAGACAGGGTTTTATCCTCTACGTAGTCCAAGACAGGGTTTTATCCTCTACGTAGTCCAAGACAGGGTTTTATCCTCTACGTAGTCCAAGACAGGGTTTTATCCTCTACGTAGTCCAAGACAGGGTTTTATCCTCTACGTAGTCCAAGACAGGGTTTTATCCTCTACGTAGTCCAAGACAGGGTTTTATCTCTCTACGTAGTTCAAGACAGGGTTTTATCTTCTACGTAGTTCAAGACAGGGTTTTATCCTCTACGTAGTCCAAGACAGGGTTTTATCCTGGTGTCTACATAGTTCTGTAGTCCAAGACAGGGTTTTATCCTCTACGTAGTCCAAGACAGGGTTTTATCCTGGTGTCTACATAGTTCTGTAGTCCAAGACAGGGTTTTATCCTCTACGTAGTCCTGTCTGTGTGTGTCTGAACTACTACCGTAGACTCTGGTCTCTCGTGTCCTCCAGGCTTGACCTCTAACCTGAATGTAGGCCTGGACATGGGGTCTGGTGTGGGCTGTAAGGAGCCTCAGTCTCGTCTGAAGAAATGGACGGCCATGGACGTTAACTCGCCTCTGGAGCGAAAACCTGGTACGTCACTCAGTGTCCGCGTGCGTGTTGTGTGTGTGTGTGTGTCCGCGTGCGTGTTGTGTGTCCGCGTGCGTGTTGTGTGTCCGCGTGCGTGTTGTGTGTCCGCGTGCGTGTTGTGTGTCGCGTGCGTGTTGTGTGTCCGCGTGCGTGTTGTGTGTGTGTGTGTCCGCGTGCGTGTTGTGTGTGTGTGTGTCCGCGTGCGTGTTGTGTGTGTCCGCGTGCGTGTTGTGTGTGTGTGTGTCCGCGTGCGTGTTGTGTGTGTGTGTGTGTCTTGTGTGTCCGCATTGGAGAGAATACATTTTTCTCCGTTACTGATCACCAGCTGAGCTGGCTGGCTGGCTGGCTGGCTGACTGACTGACTGACTGACTGACTAGTAATAGTTATTTAGGAGCTGGCTGGCTGACTGGCTGGCTGGCTGACTGACTGACTGACTGACTGGCTGACAGTAATAGTTATTTAGGAGCTGGCTGGCTGGCTGACTGGCTGGCTGGCTGGCTGGCTGACTGGCTGGCTGGCTGGCTGACAGTAATAGTTATTTAGGGACTGGCTGGCTGACTGGCTGGCTGGCTGACAGTAATAGTTATTTAGGAGCTGGCTGGCTGGCTGGCTGACTGGCTGACAGTAATAGTTATTTAGGGACTGGCTGGCTGAGCTGAGCTGAGCTGAGCTGACTGGCTGACAGTAATAGTTATTTAGGAGCTGACTGGCTGACTGGCTGGCTGGCTGGCTGACTGACTGGCTGACAGTAATAGTTATTTAGGAGCTGACTGGCTGGCTGGCTGGCTGACTGACTGGCTGACAGTAATAGTTATTTAGGAGCTGGCTGACTGACTGGCTGACTGACTGACTGACTGGCTGACAGTAATAGTTATTTAGGAGCTGGCTGGCTGGCTGGCTGGCTGACTGACTGACTGACTGGCTGACTGACTGGCTGACTGGCTGGCTGACTGACAGTAATAGTTATTTAGGAGCTGACTGGCTGGCTGGCTAGCTGACTGACTGACAGTAATAGTTATTTAGGAGCTGACTGGCTGACTGACTGACTGGCTGACAGTAATAGTTATTTAGGAACTGACTGGCTGACTGGCTGGCTGGCTGGCTGACTGACTGACAGTAATAGTTATTTAGGAGCTGACTGGCTGTTCTATCTAGAAGGTGATTTGAAGGTCAGTCAGTCTCTGACTGTAATGTAATCCATCTCAAACACCAGGTATGTCTCCTGGTGCTATGGGTTATTGGCTGTGGCGTGTGCGTGTGTGTGTAACTGTGTGTGACTGTGTGTGTGTGTGTGTGTGTTTAACAGTGTGTGTGTGTGTGTCTCCAGGTGCCATGTCGTCTGGGCTGCGTCTGGAAGATTCTCCCTTCGGTCCGTACGACTTCCTGTCTGCTGGCTCCGCCCCCCTCAACTCTCCCGGCCAATCAATGGGCTCGGTGGGCGACAGCTGGCCCCCTCGTGCCAAATCCCCCCATGGAAACACAAACGTTACCTGGCCCCCAGGTACGCACTTTAAATAGGAACAGGTGAAACAGAGCAGTAACATCTCAATACAGCTCTACTTGTTTTAAATTTAACCTTTTATTTAACCAGGGCAAGTCGGTTAAGAACAAATTCTTATTTACAATGACGGGCCAAACCCAGGACGACGCTTTGGCCAATTATGCGCCTCCCTATGGGACTCCCAATCACGGCCCGGATGTGATACAGCCTGGATTCGAACCAGATACTGCAGTGACGCCTCAATCACTGAGACGCAGTGTCTTTAAAAAAATATATATAAATACAATTTTTTTTTAAATGGGCAATATACACACACTTTTCCATAATGACAAAGCGAAAACGGGGTTTGAGAAGTGACCTCTGTACTTTGACTTGGATGAGTCCAAATGCGTTTGTTCGTGTTTTGAAGCGTCGACGCCAGCTTCAACGAAAAGTGTGCAAAGAAATATGATGCAACAACGTACAAATAAAAAATGACATGTTTTCTTAAATTATTTGAGCTGAAATGAGAGAAAATACAGTCAGACTTCAGAATGAAATGTTGCCTGACTACAATATTTTATCTTGATATGTTAATAAATACATGCTGTGTTTAATTTTGGCATGTTTACCACCTGCCTACAATACCATAGATCACAAGCCCATAATAAGTTAATAGGGCTAACTGGCTAGCTACTAGTGCTGTTAGGGCTAGCTACTAGTACTGTTAGGGCTAGCTGGCTAGCTACTAGTACTGTTAGTGCTAACTGGCTAGCTACTGGTACTGTTAGGGCTAACTGGCTAGCTACTGGTACTGTTAGGGCTAACTGGCTAGCTACTAGTACTGTTCGGGCTAACTGGCTAGCTACTAGTACTGTTAGGGCTAACTGGCTAGACTACTAGTACTGTTAGTGCTAACTGGCTAGCTACTAGTACTGTTAGTGCTAACTGGCTAGCTACTAGTACTGTTAGTGCTAACTGGCTAGCTACTAGTACTGTTAGGGCTAACGGGCTAGCTACTAGTACTGTTAGGGCTAACTGGCTAGCTACTAGTACTGTTAGGGCTAACTGGCTAGCTACTGGTACTGATAGGGCTAGCTGGCTGGCTACTGGTAGGGCTGATACGGGCTAGCTACTGGTACTGTTAGGGCTAGCTGGCTAGCTACTGGTACTGTTAGGGCTAGCTGGCTAGCTACTGGTACTGTTAGGGCTAGCTGGCTAGCTACTGGTACTGTTAGGGCTAACTGGCTAGGACTGTTAGGGCTAACTGGCTAGTACTGTTAGGGCTAACTGGCTAGTACTGTTAGGGCTAACTGGCTAGTACTGTTAGGGCTAGCTACTAGTACTGTTAGGGCTAGCTACTAGTACTGTTAGGGCTAGCTGGCTAGTACTGTTAGGGCTAGCTGGCTAGTACTGTTAGGGCTAGCTGGCTAGTACTGTTAGGGCTAGCTGGCTAGTACTGTTAGGGCTAGCTGGCTAGTACTGTTAGGGCGAACTGGCTAGTACTGTTAGGGCGAACTGGCTAGCTACTAGTACTGTTAGGGCTAGCTGGCTAGCTACTAGTACTGTTAGGGCTAGCTGGCTAGTACTGTTAGGGCTAACTGGCTAGCTACTAGTACTGTTAGCTATCCAGACAGCCACAACAAATTGTTAGCTAGCTACTGTTAGGGCTAACTGGCTAGCTACTAGTACTGTTAGGGCTAGCTGGCTAGCTACTAGTACTGTTAGGGCTAGCTGGCTAGCTACTAGTACTGTTAGGGCTAGCTGGCTAGCTACTAGTACTGTTAGGGCTAGCTGGCTAGCTACTAGTACTGTTAGGGCTAGCTGGCTAGCTACTAGTACTGTTAGGGCTAGCTGGCTAGCTACTAGTACTGTTAGGGCTAGCTGGCTAGCTACTAGTACTGTTAGGGCTAGCTGGCTAGCTACTAGTACTGTTAGCTATCCAGACAACCACAACAAATTGTTAGCTAGCTACCCACAAAGAATTGACATAAAATCTTGCATAATATTAGTTTTAGGTCATTTTTTTTTTTGTTGCCTGACATAAACTAGCTGGTTAGCTACATTATTACGATTCACATATAGCTAGCTGAGAAGTTATGAAGTAAAACAATTCCTTTGTGTATATCTAGTTAAGAGTCTCCTATTGTCCTTGCTGTAAGAAGGCTCCGTGAATGGGGAAGCTGCAGCGTGAGGTTAATACAGTAGTTGGAGAGATTCTCAAACGTTCTGTTTTTACGGGTTCCTCTAAACACTCGGTCCTCCACAAGAACGTCCTGAAGACAACGTGGTTGAATAATGAATTTGGAGCGTGATGAGAGCGCGGTAGTATGCATATTGTGGAAACACCCCTAGGTTTCAGGAAATGATAATTACAGTTTAAAAAAAATAATAAAAATGTTAAATGCACAATTCTTCAACTTCAACTTCCTGTATGTCTCTCCCCAGAGTTCCGGCCCGGGGAGCCATGGAAAGGTTACCCCAACATCGACCCTGAGACTGACCCTTTCGTGACCCCTGGTAGTGTCATCAACAACCTCTCCATCAATACCGTCCGCCACGCAGACCCCCTCAGAGACCTGCCAGGTAACACACCGTCCTCTATGTAGACCCCCTCAGAGACCTGCCAGGTAACACACCGTCCTCTATGTAGACCCCCTCAGAGACCTGCCAGGTAACACACACCGTCCTCTATGTAGACCCCCCTCAGAGACCTGCCAGGTAACACACCGTCCTCTCTATAGACCCCCCTCAGAGACCTGCCAGGTAACACACCGTCCTCTATGTAGACCCCCTCAGAGACCTGCCAGGTAACACACACACCGTCCTCTATGTAGACCCCCTCAGAGACCTGCCAGGTACACACACACCGTCCTCTATGTAGACCCCCCTCAGAGACCTGCCAGGTAACACCGTCCTCTATGTAGACCCCCTCAGAGACCTGCCAGGTAACACACACCGTCCTCTATGTAGACCCCCCTCAGAGACCTGCCAGGTAACACACCGTCCTCTATGTAGACCCCCCTCAGAGACCTGCCAGGTAACACACCGTCCTCTATGTAGACCCCCTCAGAGACCTGCCAGGTAACACACCGTCCTCTATATAGACCCCCTCAGAGACCTGCCAGGTAACACACACCGTCCTCTATATAGACCCCTCAGAGACCTGCCAGGTAACACACCGTCCTCTATGTAGACCCCCCTCAGAGACCTGCCAGGTAACACACCGTCCTCTATGTAGACCCCCTCAGAGACCTGCCAGGTAACACACCGTCCTCTATGTAGACCCCCCTCAGAGACCTGCCAGGTAACACACCGTCCTCTATAGTAGACCCCCTCAGAGACCTGCCAGGTAACACACCGTCCTCTATGTAGACCCCCCTCAGAGACCTGCCAGGTATAACAGTGGCTGTTTGAGCAGGTTTCTGTATGTGTGTTAAATGATGTCCGTGGTGGAAGTGGGATAGTCGACTCTGGACTCTGTATTCTATGGAAGATGATACAAGATGGCGTCGCCCACCTTCCACATCGTCCGTTATTTTACATAGAACGCAGAGCCCCTCGTTGATTTTTAATTTTTGAGGTCGTTTTTCGTTCGATTCTTAAAAACATAGTCATAGTTTTCCGGTTTAGATGTATTAATTTTAACATTAAATGCACGATGCGTTATGTGGGTGGGATGCTGGAACAACTCAGAATAAAGGAATCAATACATCAGTTTTATTTATATATTATATCAGTTTTATTTATATATTATATCAGTTTTATTTATATATTATATCAGTTTTATTTATATATTATATCAGTTTTCATTTATATATTATATCAGTTTCATTTATATATTATATCAGTTTCATTTATATATTATATCAGTTTTATTTATATATTATATCAGTTTTATTTATATATTATATCAGTTTTATTTATATATTATTTTGGATTCATTTATATATTATATCAGTTTTATTTATATATTATTTTGGATTCATTTATATATTACATTAGTTTTATTTATATATTATATCAGTTTTATTTATATATTATATCAGTTTTATTTATATATTATATCAGTTTTATTTATATATTATTTTGGATTCATTTATATATTACATTAGTTTTATTTATATATTATATCAGTTTTATTTATATATTATATCAGTTTTATTTATATATTATATCAGTTTTATTTATATATTATATCAGTTTTATTTATATATTATTTTGGATTCATTTATATATTACATTAGTTTTATTTATATATTATATCAGTTTTATTTATATATTATATCAGTTTTATTTATATATTATATCAGTTTTATTTATATATTATATCAGTTTTATTTATATATTATATCGGTGTTTATTTATATATTATATCGGTTTTATTTATATATTATTTTGGATTCATTTATATATTACATTAGTTTTATTTATATATTACATCAGTTTTATTTATATATTATATTGGTTTTATTTATATATTACATTAGTTTTATATATATTACATTCGTTTTTAAATATATATTACATTAGTTTTATTTCTATATATATATTACATTAGTTTTTAAATATATATTACATTAGTTTTATTTATATATATATATTACATTAGTTTAAAATATATATATTACATTAGTTTTATTTATATATATATTACATTAGTTTTATTTATATAT
Source organism: Salmo salar (assembly GCF_965601325.2). Lineage (NCBI taxonomy): Eukaryota > Metazoa > Chordata > Actinopteri > Salmoniformes > Salmonidae > Salmo > Salmo salar. The sequence goes on along the minus strand of NC_138296.1, from coordinate 996,971 downwards.
ATATATTACATTAGTGTCTCTCTCCATCCAGCTGTCTCTTCTGACCCTCACAGACCGGACAAGCAGGCATACAAGGGATTATCTCTAGAGAAACTACAACTCCCTACTACATCACACAGTTCAGGCTGGATCTGATTTATCTCTAGAGAAACTACAACTCCCTACTACATCACACAGTTCAGTCTGGATCTGATTTATCTCTAGAGAAACTACAACTCTCTACTACATCACACAGTTCAGTCTGGATCTGATTTATCTCTAGAGAAACTACAACTCCCTACTACATCAAAAAGCAGAAATAACTGAGATGTTGTTTAATCTCTCAGCGCTATTGATTATCCCTGACTTGATGATTTGTACAGCTGAAGCTTGTTGTCAGGTCAACTAACCCAGTCTGAAACGGACTGTCCTCAGGCTGGTGGACGAGCTTCGTTTCATCCCTGCTTTTGTAGTCTATTGTTCTGTCCTGTGTTAACTGTGTTTCACTGAACCCTGTGTCTCTTCCTCTCTCTCTCTCTTCCTCTCTCTCTCTCTTCCTCTCTTCCTCTCTCTCTCTCTTCCTCTCTCTCTCTCTTCCTCTCTCTCTCTCTTCCTCTCTCTCTTCCTCTCTCTCTCCCTCTCTCTCTCTCTCCTTTCTCATTCTTTCTCTCTCCTTTCTATCTCTCTCTGTCTCTCTCTCTCTCTCTCTTTCTTTCTATCTCTCCTTTCTCTCTTTCTCGTTGTTGTTCCTTCTCTCCTCTCTCTCTCTCCAGGACCATCCTCATCTCTGAACACCACGATGCCTTCTAACAGTGCCTGGTCATCTAGTCGTGCCTCCAGCCACAGTGGTTCACTCACCAGTACGACCCAAAGCATTACAGGTAGGTCTAACCCCCCCCCCCCCCCCCCCAAAGCATTACAGGTAGGTCTAACCCCCCCCCCCCCCCCCCCCCCAAAAAAGCATTACAGGTAGGTCTAACCCCCCCCCCCCCCCCCAAAGCATTACAGGTAGGTCCCCCCCCCCCCAAAGCATTACAGGTAGGTCTACCCCCCCCCCCCCCCCCAAAAGCATTACAGGTAGGTCCCCCCCCAAAGCATTACAGGTAGGTCTAAACCCCCCCCCCCCCCCCCCCCACACAAAGCATTACAGGTAGGTCCCCCCCCCCCCCAAAGCATTACAGGTAGGTCCCCCCCCCCCAAAGCAGTACAGGTAGGTCCCCCCCCCCCAAAGCATTACAGGTAGGTCCCCCCCCCCCCAAAGCATTACAGGTAGGTCCCCCCCCCCCAAAGCATTACAGGTAGGTCCCCCCCCCCCAAAGCATTACAGGTAGGTCCCCCCCCCCCCAAAGCATTACAGGTAGGGCTAAACCCCCCAACCCTCAGCTGGGACGATACATAGAACATGATTATTCATTGTGATCAGTATTCTGTACTAGAGAAATGAAAAGCGTTTTGTTAATATGGGTGATTGGTGATGGTTACAACCATCACACTGGAGGAAGGGGTTTAAAGCACCATGTGGTAAACTCCTTCTGTCATTATCACCTTATGGATCGGTGTCTCTACTCTCTTTCCCCTCCCTCCCCCTCTCCCCTCCCCCCCCTCTTTCCTCTCCCTCTCCCCTCCCTCCCATCTCTATCTCTCTCCCTCCCTCCAGCCAGGTCCGGTGAGTCTAAATGGTCCCCAGGAGGGTGTAACTCGTCTCTGGCCCATGAGCTGTGGAAGGTCCCTCTGCCTCCTAAAGGTCTTTCAGCTCCTTCCCGCCCTCCTCCCGGTCTCACCAGCCACCCACAGAAACCCCTTCCATCCTGGGGGGAAGCTCCTCTACGCTTGGGGGGCTGGGGGTCCTCTGACTCCAGATACACACCTGGTGAGACTGCCTTTTAACAAGGGAAGGGGTGGGTGTGTTTAACTGTACTGGAAGACCAGAAGTCCACAACGACAACAGTAAACAAACAAACATTTGACCGACTGGGGACATTTTTTTGATGTTGTTCGTCCTTAACAAGGTAATATGCTGTTTTCAAGGGGGTTTAGGGTTAAGTTTAGGGTTAAGGTTAGGGTTTAGGGTTAAGGTTAGGTTTAGGGTTAAGGTTAGGTTTAGGGTTAAGGTTAGGTTTAGGGTTAAGGTTAGGGTTTAGGGTTAAGGTTAGGGTTTAGGGTTAAGGTTAGGTTTAGGGTTAAGGTTAGGTTTAGGGTTAAGGTTAGGTTTAGGGTTAAGGTTAGGTTTAGGGTTAAGGTTAGGTTTAGGGTTAAGGTTAGGTTTAGGGTTAAGGTTAGGTTTAGGGTTAAGGTTAGGTTTAGGGTTAAGGTTAGGTTTAGGGTTAAGGTTAGGTTTAGGGTTAAGGTTAGGTTTAGGGTTAAGGTTAGGTTAAGGGTTAAGGTTAGGTTTAGGGTTAAGTTTAGGGTTAAGGTTAGGTTTAGGGTTAAGGTTAGGTTAAGGGTTAAGGTTAGGTTAAGGGTTAAGGTTAGGTTAAGGGTTAAGGTTAGGTTAAGGGTTAAGGTTAGGTTTAGGGTTAAGGTTAGGGTTAAAGTTAGGTTTAGGGTTAAGGTTAGGTACAATAGGATTTTGAATGGGACTGAATTGTGTGTCCCCATAAGGTACAAGACTGTGTCAAATCAAATGTTATTGTGGGTTTGGGGAAATGTGTGTGTGTGTGTGTGTGGCCTAATTCACACTAGGGCCAAACTGAGCTGTTCTGGCCTAGTTTCACATCACTATACAGTACCTTAAAGTATTCAGACCCCTTGTCTTTTCCCACGTTTTGCTACGTTACAGCCTTATTCTAAAATGGATTAAATAATATTTTTCCCTCATCCAATCTACACACAATACCCCATAATGACATCACAATACCCCATAATGACAAAGCGAAAACAGGTTTTTATACATTTTATTACAAGTAAAAAAACTGAAATACTTTTATTTACATAATTATTCTGACCCTTTGCTATGAGACTTGAAATTGAGCTCAGGTGCTTCCTGTTTCCATTGACTCATCCTTGAGATGTTTCAACTACTTGTTTGGAGTCCACCTGTGGTAAATTCAATTGATTGGACATGATTTGGAAAAGGCATACACCTGTCTATATAAGGTCCCACAGTTGACAGTGCATGTCAGAGCAAAAACCAAGCCCTGAGGTCAAAGGAATTGTCTGTAGATCTCCGAGACAGGATTATGTCGAGGCACAGATCTGGGGAAGGGAACCAAAACATTTATACAGTATTGAAGGTCCCCAAGAACACAGTGGCCTCCATCATTCTGAAATGGAAGAAGTTTGGAACCACCAAGACTCTTCCTAGAGCTGGCCGCTCGGCCAAACTGAGCAATCGGCGGAGAAGGGCCTTGGTCAAGGAGGTGAACAAGAACCCGATGGTCACTCTGACAGAGCTCCAGAGTTCCTCTGTGGAGATGGGAGAACCTTCCAGAAGGACAACCATCTCTGCAGCACTCCACCAATCAGGCCTTTTTATTTATTTATTTATTCACCTTTATTTAACCAGTTCTCATTTACAACTGGCCAAGATGAAGCAAAGCAGTCCGACACATACAACAACACAGAGTTACACACGGAATAAAACAAACATACAGTCAATAACACAGTAGAAAAAGTCTATATACAATGTGAGCAAATGAGGTAAGATTAGGGAGGTAAGGCAATAAATAGGCCAAAGTGGTGAAATAATTACAATATAGCAATTAAACACTGGAGTGATAGGATGTACAGAAGATGAATGTGCAAGTAGAGATACTGGGGTGCAAAGGAGCAAGATAAATACAGTATGGGGATGAGTTAGTTGGATGGGCTATTTACAGATGGGCTATGAACAGGTGCAGTGAACTGTGAGCTGCTCTGATAGCTGGTGCTTAAAGTTAGCAAGGACTTATAGATGACCTGGAACCAGTGGGTTTGGCAATGAGTATGAAGCGAGGGCCAGCCAATGAGAGCATACAGGTCGCAGTGGTGGGTTGTGTATGGGGCTTTGGTGACAAAACGGATGGCACTGTGATAGACTACATCCAGCTTGTTGAGTAGGGTATTGGAAGCTATTTTGTAAATGACATCGCCGAAGTCGAGGATCGGTAGGATAGTCAGTTTTACGAGGATATGTTTGGCAGCATGAGTGAAGGATGCTTTGTTGCGAAATAGGAAGCAGATTCTAGATTTAATTTTGGATTGGAGATGATTGATGCGAGTCTGGAAGGAGAGTTTACAGTCTAACCAGACACCTAGGTATTTGTAGTTGTCCACATATTCTAAGTCAGAACCGTCCAGAGTAGTGATGCTGGACGGGCGGGCAGGTGCGGGCAGCGATCGGTTGAAGAGCATTTAGTTTTACTTGTATTTAAGAGCAGTTGGAGTCCACGGAAGGAGAGTTGTATGGCATTGAAGCTCGTCTGGAGGGTAGTTAACAGTGTCCAAAGAAGGGCCAGAAGTATACAGAATGGTGTCGTCTGCGTAGAGGTGGATCAGAGAATCACCAGCAGCAAGAGCAACATCATTGATGTATACAGAGAAAAGAGTCGGCCCGAGAATTGAACTCTGTGGCACCCCCATAGAGACTGCCAGAGGTCCGGACAACAGGCCCTCCGATTTTGACACACTGAACTCTGTCTGAGAAGTAGTTGGTGAACCAGGCGAGGCAGTCATTTGAGAAACCAAGGCTGTTGAGTCTGCCGATAAGAATACGGTTATTGACAGAGTCGAAAGCCTTGGCCAGGTCGACGAATATGGCTGCACAGTAATGTCTCTTATCGATGGCGGTTATGATATCGTTTAGGACCTTGAGCGTGGCTGAGGTGCACCCATGACCAGCTCTGAAACATAGTAGAGAAGGTACGGTGGGATTCGAAATGGTCGGTGATCTGTTTGTTAACTTGGCTTTCGAAGACCTTAGAAATGCAGGGTAGGATAGATATAGGTCTGTAGCAGTTTGGGTCCAGAGTGTCACACCTTTGAAGAGGGGGATGACAGCAGCTGCTTTCCAATCTATAAGGATCTCAGACGATACGAAAGAGAGGTTGAACAGGCTAGTAATAGGGGTTGCAACAATTTCGGCAGATAATTGTAGGATGAGGGTCCAGATTGTCTAGCCCAGCTGATTTGTAGGGGTCCAGATTTTGCAGCTCTTTCAGAACATCAGCTATCTGGATTTGGGTGAAGGAGAAATGGGGGAGGCTTGGACGAGTTGCTGTGGGGGGTGCTGTTGACCGGGGTAGGGGTAGCCAGGTGGAAAGCATGGCCAGCCTTAGAAAAAATTATTATTGAAATTATGGTAGAGTGACCAGTGGGAAGCCACTCCTCAGTAAAAGGCACATGACAGCCCGCTGTGAGTTTGCCAAAATGCACCTGAGGACTCTAAGACCATGAGAAACAAGATTCTCTGGTCTGATGAAACCAAGATTGAACTCTTTGGCCTGAATGCCATGCATCACATCTGGAGGAAACCTGGCACCATCCCTATGGTGAAGCATGGTGGTGGCAGCATCATGCTTTGGGGATGTTTTTCATCGGCAGGGACTGGGAGACTAGTCAGGATCGAGGGAAAGATGAACGGAGTAAAATACAGAAAGATCCTTGATGAAAACCTGCTTCAGAGCGCTCCGCATCTCAGACTGGGGTGACGCTTTACCTTCCAACAGGACACCGACCCTAAGCACACAGCCAAGACAACGCAGGAGTGGCTTCAGGACACGTCTCTGAATGTTCTTGAGTGGCCCAGCCAGAGCCCGGACTTGAACCCGATCAAACATCTCTCGAGAGACCTGAAAATAGCTGTGCAGCGACGCTCCCCATCCAACCTGACAGAGCTTGAGAGGATCTACAGAGAAGAATGGGAGAAACTCCCCAAATACAGTTGTGCCAAGCTTGTAGCGTCATACCAAAGAAGACTCAAGGCTGTAATCACTGCCAAAGGTGTTTCAACAAAGTACTGAGTAAAGGGTCTGAATACTTATGTAAATGTGATATTTCAGTTTTTATTTTTAATACATTTGCTATATTGTGTGTAGATTGAGGAGAGGGGGGGGGGTGACAATTTAATCAATTTTAGAGTAAGGCTGTAACGTAACAAAATGTGGAAAAAAGTCAAGGGGTCTGAATACTTTTCGAAGGCACCTGTAGTTGCTGGAACCATGTTATAAAGGAACATGGGAGAACAAACACCAGAGCCAATAGGGTACGGATTGGCCCCAGAGCCAGTGGGGTACGGATTGGCCCCAGAGCCAGTAGGGTACGGATTGGCCCCAGAGCCAGTGGGGTACGGATTGGCCCCAGAGCCAGTGGGGTACGGATTGGCCCCAGAGCCAGTAGGGTACGGATTGGCCCCAGAGCCAGTGGGGTACGGATTGGCCCCAGAGCCCGTGGGGTACGGATTGGCCCCAGAGCCCGTGGGGTACGGATTGGCCCCAGAGCCCGTGGGGTACGGATTGGCCCCAGAGCCCGTGGGGTACGGATTGGCCCCAGAGCCCGTAGGGTACGGATTGGCCCCAGAGCCCGTAGGGTACGGATTGGCCCCAGAGCCGGTGGGGTACGGATTGGCCCCAGAGCCGGTGGGGTACGGATTGGCCCCAGAGCCGGTGGGGTACGGATTGGCCCCAGAGCCGGTGGGGTACGGATTGGCCCCAGAGCCGGTGGGGTACGGATTGGCCCCAGAGCCGGTGGGGTACGGATTGGCCCCAGAGCCGGTGGGGTACGGATTGGCCCCAGAGCCGGTGGGGTACGGATTGGCCCCGGAGCGCCGGTGGGGTACCGGATTGGCCCCGGAGCGCCGGTGGGGTACCGGATTGGCCCCGGAGCGCCGGTGGGGTACCGATTGGCCCCAGCGCCGGTGGGGTACCGGATTGGCCCCGGAGCGCCGGTGGGGTACCGGATTGGCCCCGGAGCGCCGGTGGGGTACCGGATTGGCGCCGGTGGGCTACCGGATTGGCCCCGGAGAGCCGGTGCGCTACCGGATTGGCCCCGGAGAGCCGGTAGGCTACCGGATTGGCCCTGTCGTGGAAATGAAGTGTGTCTGGGTAATAATCGTCTGTTCTCTCAGGTTGTAGTTGGAGTGACGGTAGCAGCAGCTCAGGGAGAACCAACTGGCTCGTTCTCAAGAATCTCACAACTCAGGTATAAAACACACACACACTCACACACTCCGGTCTACTGTCTACCAGTGTTGTAGGACTTGACTTGACCAGTGGGGACTTTGTCAGAAAATCTCTCTCTTGCATAAGTCAACATACTAGCTACAACAGCAAATGTGCAACAGTGTCATGAAACTGAAAAAAAATGGTTGGGTACTTTTAGGAGGACTACCAAGGGGCTAGTGACTGGTTGGCTACTTTTAGGAGGACTACCAAGGGGCTAGTGACTGGTTGGCTATTTTTAGGAGGACTACTAAGGGGCTAGTGACTGGTTGGCTACTTTTAGGAGGACTACCAAGGGGCTAGTGACTGGTTGGCTACTTTTAGGAGGACTACCAAGGGGCTAGTGACTGGTTGGCTATTTTTAGGAGGACTACCAAGGGGCTAGAGACTGGTTGGCTATTTTTAGGAGGACTACTAAGGGGCTAGTGACTGGTTGGCTACTTTCAAGTGGACTACCAAGGGGCTAGTGACTGGTTGGCTACTTTTAGGAGGACTACCAAGGGGCTAGTGACTGGTTGGCTACTTTTAGGAGGACTACCAAGGGGCTAGTGACTGGTTGGCTACTTTTAGGAGGACTACCAAGGGGCTAGTGACTGGTTGGCTATTTTTAGGAGGACTACCAAGGGGCTAGAGACTGGTTGGCTATTTTTAGGAGGACTACTAAGGGGCTAGTGACTGGTTGGCTACTTTCAAGTGGACTACCAAGGGGCTAGTGACTGGTTGGCTATTTTTAGGAGGACTACCAAGGGGCTAGAGACTGGTTGGCTATTTTTAGGAGGACTACTAAGGGGCTAGTGACTGGTTGGCTACTTTCAAGTGGACTACCAAGGGGCTAGTGACTGGTTGGCTATTTTTAGGAGGACTACCAAGGGGCTAGTGACTGGTTGGCTACTTTTAGGAGGACTACCAAGGGGCTAGTGACTGGTTGGCTATTTTTAGGAGGACTACCAAGGGGCTAGAGACTGGTTGGCTATTTTTAGGAGGACTACTAAGGGGCTAGTGACTGGTTGGCTACTTTCAAGTGGACTACCAAGGGGCTAGTGACTGGTTGGCTACTTTTAGGAGGACTACCAAGGGGCTAGTGACTGGTTGGCTACTTTTAGGAGGACTACCAAGGGGCTAGTGACTGGTTGGCTATTTTTAGGAGGACTACCAAGGGGCTAGAGACTGGTTGGCTATTTTTAGGAGGACTACTAAGGGGCTAGTGACTGGTTGGCTACTTTCAAGTGGACTACCAAGGGGCTAGTGACTGGTTGGCTACTTTTAGGAGGACTACCAAGGGGCTAGTGACTGGTTGGCTACTTTTAGGAGGACTACCAAGGGGCTAGTGACTGGTTGGCTACTTTTAGGAGGACTACCAAGGGGCTAGTGACTGGTTGGCTACTTTTAGGAGGACTACCAAGGGGCTAGTGACTGGTTGGCTACTTTTAGGAGGACTACCAAGGGGCTAGTGACTGGTTGGCTATTTTTAGGAGGACTACCAAGGGGCTAGTGACTGGTTGGCTATTTTTAGGAGGACTACCAAGGGGCTAGTGACTGGCTTCTTCAAGGCTGTTACTTCCATGTCTTAACTCCTACTGCTCTAAGACGGTGTCTTCTTCAAGGCTGTTATGTCCATCTCTTACCTCCTACTACTCTGTAGATTGACTGCTCTTCTCTGAGGACAATGTATGTTACTAACTGCTCTCCTCCTTCCCTCTCCTCCCTTCCCTCTCCTCCCTTCCCTCTCCTCCCTTCCCTCTCCTCCCTTCCCTCTCCTCCTTCCCACTCCTCCTTCCCTCTCCTCCCTTCCCTCTCCTCCCTTCCCTCTCCTCCCTTCCTCTCCTCCCTCTCCTCCCTTCCTCTCCTCCCTTCCCCTCCTCTCCTCCCTTCCCCTCCTCTCCTCCCTCTCTCTCCTCCTGTCCTCTCCTCCCTCCTGTCCTCTCCTCCCTCCCTCCCTCTCCTCCCTCCTCTCCTCTCCAGATGGATGGTTCTACTCTGAGGACTCTCTGTATGCAGCACGGTCCTCTGATTACATTCCACCTCAACCTGCCGCACGGCAATGCTGTGGTATGTTACAGCTCCAAGGACGAGGCAGCCAAGGCACAGAAGAGTCTGCACATGTAAGACAATTATACACGCACACACACGCAACTCCCTCCTCCTCTTCATCCCTCCCTCTCTCTCCTCTTCATCCCTCTCTCTCTCTCTCTCCTCTTCGTCCCCCTCTCTCTCTCTCTCCTCTTCGTCCCCCTCTCTCTCTCTCTCTCCTCTTCGTCCCCCTCTCTCTCTCTCTCTTCGTCCCTCTCTCTCTCTCCTCTTCGTCCCTCTCTCTCTCTCTCTCTCTCTCTCTCTCTTCGTCCCTCTCTCTCTCTCTCTCTCTCTCCTCTTCGTCCCCTCTCTCTCTCTCCTCTTCGTCCCCTCTCTCTCTCTCTCTATTCGTCCCCCTCTCTCTCTCTCCTCTTCGTCCCCTCTCTCTCTCCTCTTCGTCCCCTCTCTCTCTCCTCTTCGTCCCCCTCTCTCTCTCCTCTTCGTCCCCCTCTCTCTCTCCTCTTCGTCCCCCTCTCTCTCTCCTCTTCGTCCCCCTCTCTCTCTCCTCTTCGTCCCCCTCTCTCTCTCTCTCCTCTTCGTCCCCCTCTCTCTCTCTCCTCTTCGTCCCTCTCTCTCTCTCTCCTCTTCGTCCCTCTCTCTCTCTCTCCCTCTCTCTCTCTCCTCTTCGTCCCCCTCTCTCTCTCCCTCTCTCTCTCTCTCCTCTTTGTCCCCCTCTCTCTCTCTCTCCTCTTCGTCCCCCTCTCTCTCCTCTTCGTCCCTCTCTCTCTCTCTCTCTCTCTCCTCTTCGTCCCCCTCTCTCTCTCTCTCTCTCTCCTCTTCGTCCCCCCCTCTCTCTCTCCTCTTCGTCCCCCCCTCTCTCTCTCCTCTTCGTCCCCCTCTCTCTCTCTCTCTCTCCTCTTCGTCCCCCTCTCTCTCTCTCTCTCTCTCCTTCGTCCCCCTCTCTCTCTCTCTCTCTCCTCTTCGTCCCTCTCTCTCTCTCTCTCTCTCCTCTTCGTACCCCTCTCTCTCTCTCTCTCTCTCCTCTTCGTACCCCTCTCTCTCTCTCTCTCTCCTTTTCGTCCCCCTCTCTCTCTCTCTCTCTCCTCTTCGTCCCCCTCTCTCTCTCTCTCTCTCCTCTTCGTCCCCCTCTCTCTCTCCTCTTCGTCCCCCTCTCTCTCTCTCCTCTTCGTCCCCCTCTCTCTCTCTCCTCTTCGTCCCCCTCTCTCTCTCTCCTCTTCGTCCCCCTCTCTCTCTCTCCTCTTCGTCCCCCTCTCTCTCTCTCCTCTTCGTCCCCCTCTCTCTCTCTCCTCTTCGTCCCCCTCTCTCTCTCTCTCTCCTCTTCGTCCCTCTCTCTCTCTCCTCTTCGTCCCCCTCTCTCTCTCTCTCTCTCCTTTTCGTCCCCCTCTTCTCTCTCTCCTCTTCATCCCCCTCTCTCTTCTCTCTCTCCTCAGGTGCGTACTAGGGAACACTACCATCCTGGCTGAGTTTGCCAGTGAGGAGGAAATCAACCGTTTCTTTGCACAAGGTCAGTCATTGGCCGCTGCCTCCCCGGGCTGGCAGGCCATTGGCTCCTCTCAGAGCCGAATGGGCGGAGCCTTGGAGGGTTCCCACCCCTTCCCCAGCCGCGCCCCGGAGCCCAGTCAGTGGAACGTCAGCGACCTCCACAGCTCCTCCCTTTGGGGCGGGTTGAACTATTCCACTAGCCTATGGGGCGCCAGCGAGGGCGGGAGGATCAACAGCCCTTCTCCAATCAGCTCCTTCCTCCCCGTGGATCACCTGACAGGGGGCGGGGACTCCATGTAAAAGCCCGCCTCAGTCGAGCGTCAGTCAAACGCTGGACAGCGTGACGACAGACGGAATAGTCTAGAATCGTTACCGCCACAGTCTCAAACACAAAGACAAAAAAAAGACTCGGTAAATAATACAATGTAACTAGTTGGTCTCCTTCTCACTTACAAATATACAGGAGGGGGGGGTCACCCTGTGGAAAATACTACAGGAGGGGGGGGGGGTCACCCTGTGGAAAATACTACAGGAGGGGGGGGGGTCACCCTGTGGAAAATACTACAGGGGGGGGGTCACCCTGTGGAAAATACTACAGGAGGGGGGGGGGTCACCCTGTGGAAAATACTACAGGAGGGGGGGGGGTCACCCTGTGGAAAATACTACAGGAGGGGGGGGGGGTCACCCTGTGGAAAATACTACAGGGGGGGGGGTCACCCTGTGGAAAATACTACAGGAAGTGGGGGGGGGTCATCCAGTGGAAAATACGTACAGGAAGTGGGGGGGGGGTCACCCTGTGGAAAATACTACAGGAAGTGAGTGGGGGGGGGTCGCCCTGTGTAAAATACGTACAGGAAGTGAGTGGGGGGGGGGTCGCCCTGTGGAAAATACGTACAGGAAGTGGGGGGGGGGGGGGGTCGCCCTGTGGAAAATACGTACAGGAAGTGGGGGGGGGGGGGGGGGGGTCGCCCTGTGGAAAATACGTACAGGAAGTGGGGGGGGGGGGGTCGCCCTGTGGAAAATACGTACAGGAAGTGAGTGGGGGGGGGTCGCCCTGTGGAAAATACGTACAGGAAGTGAGTGGGGTCGCCCTGTGGAAAATACGTACAGGAAGTGAGTGGTGGGGGGGGGGGTCGCCCTGTGGAAAATACGTTACGTTTTTTTCCCTGCACATATATCCACGTTTTTTTCGCCCCCCCCCCCCCCCCCGAAAAAAAAAACCCACATATCAGTCGGTATACTTGAATCATGCAGCCAATTCTATAATGTGAAGGACAGTAAATGCCTTATGCTTTTTCCCAGGTAGTGCTTCTTCTGACGACAAACTGAAACCTAAAAGAAAAACTAATGAAAGCTTTGTCTATTTTGTCATGTTCCTGTCTGTTGGAATTCCAATCATTGGGTTGTTTTTGTCGTTGTGTTTTGCTGACCATGTTGGAGTTATGAGCTTTGTGTTTCTCTCTCTCTCTCTCCACTTTGCACTGAAATGGGTTTTTTCTCAGTGTTTAATCTGCAATACAGAGGGAGCTGCCAGTTCCAGTGTAGCTGTTTACTCAAGGACGTTCTTACTGTGTGTGTGTGTGTGTGTGTGTGTGTGTGTGTGTGTGTGTGTGTGTGTGTGTGTGCGCTCTCCTCTCTGCCTTGGCACAAATACCTTCCGGTGGTATTGTGGAGAACCAGTTTAACATATAGAAATGCTGATTTAGGATTATTTGATGATGGTAAAGACAGAAGTATTGCACCAATGTTGTGTTTTAAAAAGTAAAAAAAAACGTGTGAGGCTCTGCAGTGTAAAGGCCTGTATCCACTCACAGCTGTGACTAGAGTCCCACCCTGCCAGACGGGGGACGGATGGGGGACGGGGGACGGGCGGGCGGGGGACGGATGGGGGACGGACGGCACTTTGACAACAGAGGCAGAACATGTTGTTAGAGACCAGCCTATTGTTGTTATGGGGACGGCCTCCGGTTGTTATGGGGACGGCCTCCGGTTGTTATGGCGACGGCCTCCGGGTTGTTATGGCGACGACGCCCGGTTGTTATGGCGACGTCGTTATGGAGACGGCCTCTGGTTGTTATGGAGACGGCCTCTTGTTTACAGGCCTTAGGAGGGCGACAGGTGGGTGGTCATCTTCCTTCATTTTAAAAATAAAATAAACTCAAAAAAAATATATATTAAAATGAAATTAAAAAATCGCTCGAAAAAAATATCAAAAATTTTAAAAAAAAATGAAAAAAATCTATACCGTAACTCTATAGAGGACGATGCTGAAACTCTGGGAACTGGGGATCCATGTTCTGACCCGTAGATCTGGTGTTGGGGGGGTCGCTCAGTGTTCTGACCCGTAGATCTGGTGTTGGTGGGTCGCTCAGTGTTCTGACCCGTAGATCTGGTGTTGGGGGGGTCGCTCAGTGTTCTGACCCGTAGATCTGGTGTTGGGGGGGTCGCTCAGTGTTCTGACCCGTAGATCTGGTGTTGGGGGGGGTCGCTCAGTGTTCTGACCCGTAGATCTGGTGTTGGGGGGGTCGCTCAGTGTTCTGACCCGTAGATCTGGTGTTGGGGGGGTCGCTCAGTGTTCTGACCCGTAGATCTGGTGTTGGGGGGGTCGCTCAGTGTTCTGACCCGTAGATCTGGTGTTGGGGGGGTCGCTCAGTGTTCTGACCCGTAGATCTGGTGTTGGGGGGGGTCGCTCAGTGTTCTGACCCGTAGATCTGGTGTCGGTGGGTCGCTCAGTGTTCTGACCCGTAGATCTGGTATAGGGGGGTCGCTCAGTGTTCTGACCCGTAGATCTGGTGTTGGGGGGGTCGCTCAGTGTTCTGACCCGTAGATCTGGTGTTGGGGGGTCGCTCAGTGTTCTGACCCGTGGTGTTGGGGGGTCGCTCAGTGTTCTGACCCGTGGTGTTGGGGGGTCGCTCAGTGTTCTGACCCGTAGATCTGGTGTTGGGGGGGTCGCTCAGTGTTCTGACCCGTAGATCTGGTGTTGGGGGGGTCGCTCAGTGTTCTGACCCGTAGATCTGGTGTTGGGGGGGTCGCTCAGTGTTCTGACCCGTAGATCTGGTGTTGGGGGGGTCGCTCAGTGTTCTGACCCGTAGATCTGGTGTTGGGGGGTCGCTCAGTGTTCTGACCCGTAGATCTGGTGTTGGTGGGTTGCTCAGTGTTCTGACCCGTTGAGTTCTGGTTAGACCTATTTCTCTCGCCTGCTTAATGAACAGCAGTGGTTCTCAGGAAATGGAGGCAGTCCCCCCCCCCCCCACACAGATCCTCTCCTTTGTAGGAAGCGTCCATCTTTCCAGCACTGAAATGGCTTCTAGCAGTGTGAGTTAGTTTGTTCTCTGCCAAAATACCTGCTTTAATGGTGGAACAGCTCTGCGGGTTCACTGCACACTGCTTGTCCAAATAAAATGCTGTCTTTTTTAAGGAAAGGTAGAATGATCAACGTGCTTCCTCCTCCTCCTCGCCACTGTCCTCCCCTGTGTGTGTGTGTGTGTGTGTGTGTGTGTGTGTGTGTGTGTGTGTGTGTGTGTGTGTGTGTGTGTGTGTGTGTGTGTGTGTGTGTGTGTGTGTGTGTGTGTGTGTGTGTGACTGAACCATAAAGCTGATTTTTGTATCTATGCATAATGTAGCCAGTCACAAGGACTACAGAAATGGGGGGAGGCTTGTTCTGTCCAGCGTCAAAATGTTTTAAAATATTTCCAGAAATGAATGTGACGATGATCTATATATATGACCTTGTTTCAATCTCTCTCATTGCCACAGATGGTGGTCAAAGAAAAAAAAACTCTGTCAACAACAAACTATAATAATAATCGTGTTTTTTATTATTTTGGGTTGATTTAATATTTTGAACAGTGTAAAAGTCGTCCACATTTCATTGCCTTGTTACTTGTGTCCTGAAGAGAAGATGCAGCAAGTCCAGTGTTTTGTTTTTTTAAACCTGTCTGTTTACAACAGAGCATGATTGTAATGTCTTGACAGGTAAGACTGGTAGTCTTGACAGGAAAGACTGGTAGTCTTGACAGGAAAGACTGGTAGTCTTGACAGGTAAGACTGGTAGTCTTGACAGGTAAGACTGGTAGTCTTGACAGGTAAGACTGGTAGTCTTGACAGGTAAGACTGGTAGTCTTGACAGGTAAGACTGGTAGTCTTGACAGGTAAGACTGGTAGTCTTGACAGGTAAGACTGGTAGTCTTGACAGGTAAGACTGGTAGTCTTGACAGGTAAGACTGGTAGTCTTGACAGGTAAGACTGGTAGTCTTGACAGGAAAGACTGGTAGTCTTGACAGGAAAGACTGGTAGTCTTGACAGGAAAGACTGGTAGTCTTGACAGGAAAGACTGGTAGTCTTGACAGGTAAGACTGGTAGTCTTGACAGGTAAGACTGGTAGTCTTGACAGGTAAGACTGGTAGTCTCATCTGTGTGGCTCTAAAGACTCCCGTTGTTATTCCCTTTAGTGCACTACTGCTGGTGTGGGGAGCAGGCAGCCATTTTAGAATCGGTCCTGTTGAATCGGGGAAGGGGGTGTTTTGGCTTCTTCATACCTCCCTAGATGGCTCTCTGTCTGTCATCGCTGGGGGGGGTGAATGTAACCTATCGTTGGTCGTAAACACAATGCCTTTAAATAATAAACATAGATTTAGCCACTATTTACAATGTTGATTGTTGAGTTATGATGATGCACAATGTGTGAAAGCTTCAAAACAGCATTAGGCAAAGCCATGGACCTTCATTTATTTACTTCGATTTTTATTTAGTGTCTTTAAAAAAAAAAACGAACAAAATAATAATAAAAACTGTTGTTTCTCTCCCAGTAGTTTTATTTGACTGGTAGAAGTTGCTAGTTGTGTTGTTTTGACGTCGCGTTCCTTGACTGTACTGAATAACTTAAAAGCATTAGCGTACAATACAAACCCCCTTGAGTATTATTCTGCCAGTGCTGTGCCAGTATTCAACCGTGTTAAACAACCGCTCTACCAAATATCATTCAATCAACAACAACAATAATAATATTTGTTTACTTAATTCCAGATATATATATATTTTTTTGGCTTATCTCACTTTTTTGTTTTAACAAACTGTTGCATGAAACATTGGAAACCAGGTTTATTTTTGTGTGTGTGAATAATAACTTTATTGAGACGCTGAACTGAGGTGTTAATAATAACTTTATTGAGACGCTGAACTGAGGAGCTTTTTGGATTTGCACTTGGATTATTTAAAGATGGAAGGAGAGGAGAGAAGACAGCCTCCTAGTCTGCGTCCTGTCTGTCTCTCTGCAGACTAGGAGGCCTGTCTGTCTCTCTCTCTGCAGACTAGGAGGCCTGTCTGTCTCTCTCTGCAGACTAGGAGGCCTGTCTGTCTCTCTCTCTGCAGACTAGGAGGCCTGTCTGTCTCTCTGCAGACTAGGAGGCCTGTCTGTCTCTCTCTGCAGACTAGGAGGCCTGTCTGTCTCTCTCTGCAGACTAGGAGGCCTGTCTGTCTCTCTCTCTGCAGACTAGGAGGCCTGTCTGTCTCTCTCTCTGCAGACTAGGAGGCCTGTCTGTCTCTCTCTCTGCAGACTAGGAGGCCTGTCTGTCTCTCTCTGCAGACTAGGAGGCCTGTCTGTCTCTCTCTCTGCAGACTAGGAGGCCTGTCTGTCTCTCTCTCTGCAGACTAGGAGGCCTGTCTGTCTCTCTCTCTGCAGACTAGGAGGCCTGTCTGTCTCTCTCTGCAGACTAGGAGGCCTGTCTGTCTCTCTCTGCAGACTAGGAGGTCTGGATGGTGTGTGTATGTTAGTGTGTGTTGTTGTGCTCTGACAGGGTAGACAGGCTGGTAGTGTGGTGGTATGAGGGGTGTCTCTGTGCTGATCTAACCCAGCAGAGGGTACTGTCACGTGGGATGAGTTAACTACATTTCAGGGTAGCATGGTGCTGCTAGCATGGTGCTGCTAGCATGGTGCTGCTAGCATGGCGCTGTTAGCATGGTGCTAGTTGCTATTGTTTCAGAGGACCGCCACTTAGCCTGACTCAGGAAAAGGGGTTCTGATTTGGCTCTTAGCCTGACTCAGGAAAAGGGGTTCTGATTGGCTCTTAGCCTGACTCAGGAAAAGGGGTTCTGATTTGGCTCTTAGCCTGACTCAGGAAAAGGGGTTCTGATTGGCTCTTAGCCTGACTCAGGAAAAGGGGTTCTGATTTGGCTCTTAGCCTGACTCAGGAAAGGGGTTCTGATTGGCTCTTAGCCTGACTCAGGAAAGGGGTTCTGATTGGCTCTTAGCCTGACTCAGGAAAGGGGTTCTAAATCTGATTTTGGTTCTTCAAGGCTGTTCAGGGAATACCATGCTTTTGGGCACAAGTCCTCCCCTTTAACACAGATGTAGGATCATCTCTCCTCCTTACATCCTAACCTTAAACCATCAGGGAGAAGGGACCAGGTCACTAAAGCCCTCTGATCCGTTATCACTGGGTGTTATTGTGTGTCTGTGGAGATGACGGTTAGACGAGGGACAAGACTTCTGTCTGTTGAGACGTGACGCTGCACCCAAGTCTCTCTCTGTCTCTCTCTTCGTCTCTGTCTCTCTCTTCGTCTCTCTCTCTCTCTTTTCCTCTCTCTTTTCCTCTCTCTCTCTCTCTCTCTTTGTCTCTCTCTCTCTTCGTCTCTCTCTCTTCGTCTCTCTCTTCGTCTCTCTCTCTCTCTTCGTCTCTCTCTCTCTCTTCGTCTCTCTCTCTCTCTTCGTCTCTCTCTCTCTCTCTTCGTCTCTCGCGCTCTCTTCGTCTCTCTGTCTCTCTCTCTGTTTCTCTCTCTCTCTCTAACTCAACCCAGTGTAGTAGTATGTAATGTTCCTAGTCATTACTACGACCGTCATGCCAAACCGAGGAAGAAGAGAGGAAGGAAAGGGACGATGTTGTCCGTGGAAAAGCTGGACAACGTTTATGCTTGAAATCAACAAAAGGAAGTTGAGGAATTTTTATAGAAAGAAAGTTTAAACTATGAGCAATGTACAATCCCCCTATAGCTGCCTAGTCGCCACGGAGCCCCGGGCTCCTAGCTTCTCTCGTGTTTCAGACGATATTATCCTGTGATCCATTAGTCTTCTATTGAAGAGACACGACGACGCTGCGTGTTAACAGGTTTCCTTTCTGCCGCTGGTTTACAATGAGGCTCTATGGCTTTTTAGTAGACTTGACTGATGAACTGGGAGGAATCACGTGTCTCATTGTCATTTACATTGATGATGACCCTGAAAAGCTTTAGTCTATATATATATATATATATCAGCACAGCACAAAGACCTGGGAGTTAGAGGGGTTACGGGGGAGGATTAGGGAGGGTAACGAGGGAGGTTAACGGGGGAGGATGAGGGAGGGTAATGGGGGAGGATTAGGGAGGGTAATGGGGGAGGGTAACGGGGGAGGATTAGGGAGGGTAACGAGGGGAGTGGGGTGCACAAAGAGACTATGCAATGGTGTTATCCAGCCTTCCATGTCCATTTGGGGTTTCTATCTAAAGCCCAGTCCACAGTGGAGACCTGAGCAGTGTTCCAGACAAGACACTGGTCTCCTATGTCAGTGCACTACTTATAACCAGGGACTCATAGACAGGGATTGCCCTACGTAGGGACTACGGTGCAGCCAGGGCTCACAGTATTCCTAAAAACATGTGTGCCATCACCTTTTCTACCTACTAGCCAACCAACCAGCCACACGCAGAAGGTTAGATTTACAAAGTCCCCCCCCCCCCCCCCCCCCCCCCCGCTGGTTTCTGTTGGGACACAGACGAGGACTGCTGGAACCATAGATTTACTGCTGCTTTTGATAGAGACATTCTATCACTGAGAATTCTAGAAGCTAGAAGCCTCTCCTTTATAGAGACATTCTATCACTGAGAATTCTATCAGCTAGAAGCCTCTCCTTTATAGAGACGTTCTATCACTGAGAATTCTAGAAGCCTCTCCTTTATAGAGACGTTCTATCACTGAGAATTCTAGAAGCCTCTCCTTTATAGAGACGTTCTATCACTGAGAATTCTAGAAGCCTCTTCTTTATAGAGACGTTCTATCACTGAGAATTCTAGAAGCCTCTCCTCTCCTTTATAGAGACGTTCTATCACTGAGAATTCTAGAAGCCTCTCCTCTTCTTTATAGAGACGTTCTATCACTGAGAATTCTAGAAGCCTCTCCTTTATAGAGACGTTCTATCACTGAGAATTCTAGAAGCCTCTCCTCTCCTTTATAGAGACGTTCTATCACTGAGAATTCTATCAGCTGGAAGTCTCAGACCTCGAGCTGCAGAGTAGAATATTCTCCTGACCTGTGAACCTAATATGCACATTGCTTCGGGAGGCTGATAAGAAACGATGTACAGAGAAAACAACCCAACGTCTATAATATTTACTAATAATAAAGACTTGTCTTTAAAGTTACAGGGAGGGTGTTTTGGCGTTGTGTCTTCCTGACAGGAGGATGGGGGGGGGGGGGGGGGGGGCAGGGTGGTTTCTTCGGGGGAGGGGGGAACTGCACTTTCTGAAGGACAATCCTTATTTGGTAACAGAGGCCTGATGTGACGTGCTACCTTGGGGTAGAAACTCCAGCCTGCTCCTCCCACTGTCATCCATGTCTCCTCCCATCGTCACCACGACGACCACCATGATGCTGTTGTTCTGTTGTCATTGTTTTTATTTCATAATAATAATAATGATATACATTTTTTTTTTTTCCTTTTTTTTTGTGATTATTTTAGTGCTCTTAAGAGAATGTGTACTAAAGGTGTAGTGTTATAAGGTGGTTGGTCTCCAGGGCCGACGGACCGAGCGCTAGACAGATTGATAACTGTTTGTAAACCTTCTGGCCGTAGTGTCGGAACACAAAGCTGTATAACTTGGGTACAACCCTCAATAAAAGACTAACAGTGATTTAACTGATGTTGTCTGTTGTCTGGTCATTTCTCTTGAGTGAGTTTATGGCCCTATCCCAAACAGAGCCCTACACCCTACACACTTTCTGGGATTGGAGAGGTGTAATCAACATGGTAGGGGGGGGGGGGGGGGGCCTAGTGGTTAAGACCGTTGGGACAGTAACTGAAAGCTTGCTGGTTTCCAATCTCCGAGCCGACGAGGTGAAAAATCTGACGACGTGCCTTTGAGCAAGGTACTGAACCCTAAACGCTCCTGTAAATTTCTCTGGATAACAGCATCTGCTAAATCACAAATGTCAAACATAATGGTGAAACTTCCACATTGCTATTACAATATTGATTACACCTGACAAATCCTCCCAGATCTCCATGCAGGTTTATTAGGTTATATAATATGGTGTGATGAGGTTTATCAGGTTATATAATATGGCTTAACATGCAGGTTTATCAGGTTATATAATATGGCGTGATGAGGTTTAACATGCAGGTTTATTAGGTTATATAATATGGCGTGATGAGGTTTATCAGGTTATATAATATGGCTTAACATGCAGGTTTATCAGGTTATATAATATGGCGTGATGAGGTTTATCAGGTTATATAATATGGCGTGATGAGGTTTATTAGGTTATATAATATGGCGTGATGAGGTTTATTAGGTTATATAATATGGCGTGATGAGGTTTATTAGGTTATATAATATGGCGTGATGAGGTTTATTAGGTTATATAATATGGTGTGATGAGGTTTATTAGGTTATATAATATGGTGTGATGAGGTTTATTAGGTTATATAATATGGCGTGATGAGGTTTATTAGGTTATATAATATGGCGTGATGAGGTTTATTAGGTTATATAATATGGTGTGATGAGGTTTATTAGGTTATATAATATGGCGTGATGAGGTTTATTAGGTTATATAATATGGCGTGATGAGGTTTAACATGCAGGTTTATTAGGTTATGTGATGAGGTTTAAACCCACTACGACTCGTTTACGTCGTAATTAATTGTTTTATATATACGGTATAACTTTACTCAAAAAACGGGATTGAAACGTGGTTATAGACCGAGTGAACAAAACATTAAGAACACCTCTTTCCATGACAGACTGACCAGGTGAATCCAGGTAAAATGATCACTTGTTAAATCCACTTCAATCAGTGTAGATGAAGGGAAGGAGACAGACAGGTTGAAGAAGGGTTTTTCACACTCAAACAATTTCCCTGTGTGATCACCAGCCAACTTGACACAACTGTGGGAAGCATTGGAGTCAACATGGGCCAGCATCCCTGTGGAACGGCTTTCTACACCTTGTAGAGTCCATTCTCCGAAGAATTGAGGGGGGGGGGGGGGGGGACGACGACTCAATATTAGGAAGGTGTTCTTAAAGATACTGTGAAGATCATTCCTGCATTTCCTGGTTGCTAAAATGTCCGAATATGTGACAAAACAAGCATGTAGAGAATCGTTATAAAATGTATTTTGAATGGGAAGCATAGAAATAGAACCCACTCTTACTGGTTCTTAGACTTGCTTTCAATGACCAATCTCTATAACTCATATTTCTAATGTGAATTTGGTTGGGGTGTAGTGAGGGGGACTCCCTGAACCACAAGGTGGCGCTGTACAACAAGAGTCCAACCATAAAGTGATGTTTATTTGTCATTAAATACAGTGAAACACAAGACAGGGCATCAGATGCCACAGGGAGAACGGAGGAAGGAGAAGCGGGACTGATGAAGTGGTGGGTGGGGGGGGCGCTGCCCTGCCCAGCCCGTCGGGACAGCATCATCAGGACTTCCTGTGAGGAGCAGAAACAGGAAGTTCCACCTCAGTAAACACAGCTTAAACTTAATCGTGGTTTAAATGTGATGAAGTAGAAGCTGATTCTATGGGTTTTAAACTAGTGAATAAAAAGGCAGGGATTCAAAACAAGACATCTGCAGCATTTTTACAGTCGACGTGATTTCTGGGAAATGTCCCTTTTTAAAAGTACATCGCAGGTCATTCAACTGTCTTGATTTCCTGCTGAAATGGTAATGACATGGGGGCTAATTGATTTCTATACACACACACACACACACACTAGAGCACAGCCAGAAGAGGACTGGCCACCCCTCATAGCCTGGTTCCTCTCTACCCAGTACAGCCAGAAGAGGACTGGCCACCCCTCATAGCCTGGTTCCTCTCTACCCAGTACAGCCAGAAGAGGACTGGCCACCCCTCATAGCCTGGTTCCTTCTCTACCCAGTACAGACAGAAGAGGACTGGCCACCCCTCATAGCCTGGTTCCTCTCTACCCGGTACAGCCAGAAGAGGACTGGCCACCCCTCATAGCCTGGTTCCTCTCTACCCGGTACAGCCAGAAGAGGACTGGCCACCCCTCATAGCCTGGTTCCTCTCTACCCGGTACAGCCAGAAGAGGACTGGCCACCCCTCATAGCCTGGTTCCTCTCTACCCGGTACAGCCAGAAGAGGACTGGCCACCCCTCATAGCCTGGTTCCTCTCTACCCGGTACAGCCAGAAGAGGACTGGCCACCCCTCATAGCCTGGTTCCTCTCTACCCGGTACAGCCAGAAGAGGACTGGCCACCCCTCATAGCCTGGTTCCTCTCTAGGTTTCTTCCTAGGTTCTGGCCTTTCTAGGGGAGTTTTTCCTAGCCCCCGTGCTTCTACACCTGCATTGCTTGCTGTTTGGGGTTTTAGGCTGGGTTTCTGTACAGCACTTTGAGATATCAGCTGATGTAAGAAGGGTTTTATAAATACATTTTATTGATTTAGAGCAGGGAGTTCTCAAACTGTTCCACTCGGGACCCCCCTTCCAGCAACGGGGAACATCCCACCCCCCTCTCCCACGGGCAAGTTAAAAGCCGGACTGAGGCCCGCACCCCCCTCCCTGCCACCCCCTCTAGGGGGCGCGTCACACAGTTTGGGATCCACTGCACTAAATGACTGATAGGGGGCGCTGTGTTGAAGCCACCAGGCCTCCATCTTGACCCCCCCCCCCTCCCACCGTTGTAAAAACGATACTTTGGACGTTATAGAAATTAATTTACTAATGTTGCCTCGTTTATTGAATTACAGACAGCTTTTACATCCGCTAAACAAATGAAAAATATTTTCCTTAATGTTATACATTTTTTTGGGGGAAAAAGTGCTGATGTTTATTGTCCTCACTACAAACAACAAAAACACCTTAAATACAGAAAATACAAAAAAATACTGTTGAATTCCATTTATTTTCTACGCGGGAATATAGTGGAACCGGTGGCTTTAAAGTCTCTCCATGGCCGAAACATCAGCAATTCAGGGTGTATATATCTATATCTATATATCTCTCTATATCTATATCTATATCTATATATATATATATCTCTCTATATCTATCTATCTATCTATCTATCTATAATTATAATACACACACACACACACACACACACGTCATTGGAGTTATGATGAAGGCCAAAACACAACGTTTTTAATAGTTGTTTAAATGGTGAGAGAGCGTTACTCCCTTGTCGTCGCCGTGGAGACTCACTGGGCGTGTTAGTAATTCCTGGTTCTTATTCGTACACGTCCTTCTTGTCAGCGATGTACTGGACAATATCCTGGGGAGACATTAACTTCTCTGCCTCCGCATCCGGGATCTCAAACCCTGCAGCAGGAACACACACACACACACACTAGGCTTAACACACGTAACCACAGTTGTATGTAGGAAGTGGAAGGGTTAGTCCATACAAACATCTAAGTTATCGTCATGGAAATAGAACGGACTAGTCTAGAACATTCCGATTCACATCAACAGGTGGACCAGCAGGGAGACAGAGACATGGAGAGAGACAGACCGACAGAGACAGAGAGAGAGACAGGGAGGGAGGGAGAGACGGGGAGACAGAGACATGGTGAGAGAGACGGGGAGGGAGAGACAGGGAGGGAGAGAGAGAGACGGGGAGAGAGAGAGAGACAGGGAGGGAGAGACAGACCGACAGATACAGGGAAGGAGAGACAGGGAGGGAGAGACAGAGAGAGAGACAGACCGACAGGGAGGGAGAGACAGGGAGGGAGAGACAGACCGACAGTCAAACACAGAGACAGGGTGGGAGAGACAGACTCACCAAACTCATCCTCCATGGCCATAATGATCTCGACCTGGTCCAAGCTGTCTAACCCCAGGTCCTTCAGGAAGTGGGACGACGTCGCCAGCTGAGGATACAGATAGATCAGAGGAGGTCAGGACAGACAGGGCTGGTCGATAGATCAGAGGAGGTCAGGACAGACAGGACTGGTCGACAGGTCAGGACAGACAGGGCTGGTCGACAGGTCAGGACAGACAGGGCTGGTCGACAGGTCAGAGGAGGTCAGGACAGACAGGGCTGGTCGATAGATCAGAGGAGGTCAGGACAGACAGGACTGGTCGATAGATCAGAGGAGGTCAGGACAGACAGGGCTGGTCGATAGATCAGAGGAGGTCAGGACAGACAGGACTGGTCGATAGATCAGAGGAGGTCAGGACAGACAGGGCCGGTCGACAGGTCAGAGGAGGTCAGGACAGACAGGGCCGGTCGATAGATCAGAGGAGGTCAGGACAGACAGGGCTGGTCGATAGATCAGAGGAGGTCAGGACAGACAGGACTGGTCGACAGGTCAGGACAGACAGGGCTGGTCGACAGGTCAGGACAGACAGGGCTGGTCGACAGGTCAGAGGAGGTCAGGACAGACAGGGCTGGTCGATAGATCAGAGGAGGTCAGGACAGACAGGACTGGTCGATAGATCAGAGGAGGTCAGGACAGACAGGGCTGGTCGATAGATCAGAGGAGGTCAGGACAGACAGGACTGGTCGATAGATCAGAGGAGGTCAGGACAGACAGGGCCGGTCGACAGGTCAGAGGAGGTCAGGACAGACAGGGCCGGTCGATAGATCAGAGGAGGTCAGGACAGACAGGGCTGGTCGATAGATCAGAGGAGGTCAGGACAGACAGGACTGGTCGATAGATCAGAGGAGGTCAGGACAGACAGGACTGGTCGATAGATCAGAGGAGGAGGTCAGGACAGACAGGGCTGGTCGATAGATCAGAGGAGGTCAGGACAGACAGGACTGGTCGATAGATCAGAGGAGGAGGTCAGGACAGACAGGGCTGGTCGATAGATCAGAGGAGGTCAGGACAGACAGGACTGGTCGATAGATCAGAGGAGGAGGTCAGGACAGACAGGACTGGTCGATAGATCAGAGGAGGTCAGGACAGACAGGACTGGTCGATAGATCAGAGGAGGAGGTCAGGACAGACAGGACTGGTCGATAGATCAGAGGAGGTCAGGACAGACAGGACTGGTCGATAGATCAGAGGAGGTCAGGACAGACAGGACTGGTCGATAGATCAGAGGAGGTCAGGACAGACAGGACTGGTCGATAGATCAGAGGAGGTCAGGACAGACAGGACTGGTCGATAGATCAGAGGAGGTCAGGACAGACAGGACTGGTCGATAGATCAGAGGAGGTCAGGACAGACAGGGCTGGTCGACAGGTCAGAGGAGGAGGTCAGGACAGACAGGGCCGGTCGACAGGTCAGAGGTGGTCAGGACAGACAGGGACGTCCTAGATCTGCAGTCCTACTCTGAGATACACTACATGACTCAAAAGTATGTGGACACCTACTCATCCAAAATCATGGGCGTTAACCATTTTGAAAGGGTGTCCACATACTTTTGTATTTATATAACAGCTGGGTCTAATCGATGATGTTAAAATGTCTATTTACTCGGTTCCATCTGACTGCTGCAATCCACTGTCTCATCAGCCCAGCCAGGCAATTTATAAACTTCATCTCCACTATAAAAAGCATCTAGACATGATCTCATATTTCTTTTAGGACTAACATTTAGTTTTCAACAGCGGAGATTTGTATAAACCTTTACTGTCTGTCTCTCCGACATTTACAACATTGAATTAGAAGATTGAAATAGTCTCCAGTCGTCCCGTAGTAATGAACGTGTCGGGACGAGACAGACAGACAGGCAGGCAGGCAGGCAGGCAGGCAGGCAGGCAGTGTTTCTCAGCCAGTCGAAATCATGAATCAGCCGTCATCGTTTTTATGGATCAAAACAAAGAAATGACAACTGAAAAAAAGGTTGAAACGAAGTGCAGCTAGTTTGCAGTATTTCCAGATTCAGTTTGTTTTATTTCATCTTTATTTAACCAGGTGGGCTAGTTGAGAACAAGTCCTTTATTTAACCAGGTAGGCTAGTAGAGAACAAGTCCTTTATTTAACCAGGTAGGCTAGTTGAGAACAAGTCCTTTATTTAACCAGGTGGCTAGTTGAGAACAAGTCCTTTATTTAACCAGGTAGGCCAGTTGAGAACAAGTCCTTTATTTAACCAGGTGGCTAGTTGAGAACAAGTCCTTTATTTAACCAGGTAGGCCAGTTGAGAACAAGTCCTTTATTTAACCAGGTAGGCTAGTTGAGAACAAGTCCTTTATTTAACCAGGTAGGCCAGTTGAGAACAAGTCCTTTATTTAACCAGGTGGGCCAGTTGAGAACAAGTCCTTTATTTAACCAGGTGGCTAGTTGAGAACAAGTCCTTTATTTAACCAGGTGGCTAGTTGAGAACAAGTCCTTTATTTAACCAGGTAGGTCAGTTGAGAACAAGTCCTTTATTTAACCAGGTAGGCTAGTTGAGAACAAGTTCTCATTTACAACTGCTACCTGGCCAAGATAAAGCAAAGCAGTTCGACACTTAGAGTTACACATGGAGTAAAACAAACATACAGTCAATAACACAGTAGAAAAAGTCTATATACAATGTGAGCAAATGAGGTGAGATTAGGGAGGTAAAGGCAATAAATAGGCCAGAGAGGTGAAGTAATTACAATATAGCAATTAAACACTGGAGTGATAGGATGTACAGAGGATGAATGTGCAAGTAGAGATACTGGGGTGCAAAGGAGCAAGATAAATAAATAAATAAATACAGCATGGGGATGCGGTAGATTGGATGGGCTAGTTTGAAGTGATTGTGTTTAGCTGTGTTGTAGCTCCTCTGAACAACAGTGTCCTGACGAGTGAGCACATTTTCTATACCAGGTGAAATCGCACCTCATTAACCCAATGTTATGGATTTATCCAAATAAACGTCACTAGAAAACAGCTTAAACAAATGTAAATGCAGCTAAACTTTTTGACGTGATTGTAAATTAGCCGTAGTTGGCTAGCTGAGGGATAAGAACGTTGCCAGCCAGTATGGCACGAAAGACTGGGTCCATAGATACAGCACCAAAAGACTGAACGACTGGGTCACGTCCATAGATACAGAACCAAAAGACTGAACGACTGGGTCGCGTCCATAGATACAGAACCAAAAGACTGAACGACCGGGTCGCGTCCATAGATACAGAACCAAAAGACTGAACGACTGGGTCGCGTCCATAGATACAGAACCAAAAGACTGAACGACTGGGTCACGTCCATAGATACAGAACCAAAAGACTGAACGACTGGGTCACGTCCATAGATACAGAACCAAAAGACTGAACGACCGGGTCACGTCCATAGATACAGAACCAAAAGACTGAACGACTGGGTCACGTCCATAGATACAGAACATAAAAGACTGAACGACCGGGTCACGTCCATAGATACTGAACGACCGGGTCACGTCCATAGATACAGAACATAAAAGACTGAACGACCGGGTCACGTCCATAGATACAGAACATAAAAGACTGAACGACCGGGTCACGTCCATAGATACTGAACGACCGGGTCACGTCCATAGATACAGAACCAAAAGACTGAACGACTGGGTCACGTCCATAGATACAGAACATAAAAGACTGAACGACCGGGTCACGTCCATAGATACTGAACGACTGGGTCACGTCCATAGATACAGAACCAAAAGACTGAACGACTGGGTCACGTCCATAGATACAGAACATAAAAGACTGAACGACCGGGTCACGTCCATAGATACTGAACGACCGGGTCACGTCCATAGATACTGAACGACCGGGTCACGTCCATAGATACAGAACATAAAGACTGAACGACTGGGTCACGTCCAGATACAGAACATAAAGACTGAACGACTGGGTCGCGTCCATAGATACAGAACATAAAAGACTGAACGACTGGGTCACGTCCAGATACAGAACATAAAGACTGAACGACCGGGTCTCTGGCAACCGACCCGATCGAACGAACGACCAGCCAGATTGGGTAGCCACCTTAGGACTTATATCGGGACTATATCTTGTTGGAAGGAGGAAATGGTATGAATAAATGTATCATAGATAAGGAGTGTTGACTGATCCTAGACACGTGGGGTGTAAATCCACTACACACCAAACAGACCCATGAGGAAACGAATGGAACGAAACAGAAGAGAATATGTCCAATAGAAGAAACTCTCTTGTTTTCGCCTGGACTAATGATTACACCCCAGTATTCCTAGTCTCAAAACCGCAGCCCGTCTGGTGTTCAACCTTCCCAAGTTCTCTCACGTCACCCCGCTCCTCCGCTCTCTCCACTGGCTTCCAGTTGAAGCTCGCATCCGCTACAAGACCATGGTGCTTGCCTACGGAGCTGTGAAGGGAACGGCACCTCCGTACCTTCAGGCTCTGATCAGGCCCTACACCCAAACAAGGGTACTGCGCTCATCCAACTCTGGCCTGCTCGCCTCCCTACCTCTGAGGAAGCACAGTTCCCGCTCAGCCCAGTCAAAACTGTTCGCTGCTCTGGCACCCCAATGGTGGAACAAGCTCCCTCACGACGCCAGGACAGCGGAGTCAATCACCACCTTCCGGAGACACCTGAAACCCCACCTCTTTAAGGAATACCTAGGATAGGATAAAGTAATCCTTCTAACCCCCCCCCCCCCTTAAAAGATTTAGATGCACTATTGTAAAGTGGTTGTTCCACTGGATATCATAAGGTGAATCCACCAATTTGTAAGTCGCTCTGGATAAGAGCATCTGCTAAATGACTTAAATGTAAACGTCAAAGCGAGCCGCGGTGCCTCGGGGTCGGTCCTTACCTTCTCTGGGTTGATCTTGTCGTAGAGTTTCAGAACGTACATGACTCGTTCTTTAATGCTTTCAATGGTGAGGGGAGGCAGGTCTCCATACTGTCTACAGGACACTCCCACTGAGCTAGAGATCTAGAGAGAAGAAGAAGGACAGGAAGGAAGAAAGGGTTCAGAGATCATAACACTTGTCGATGCCTGCTTGACTGACAACACTTCTGCACCCATTTGACCAATCAAGCAGTTTAGTTCAAGCCTAGGTAATAGCTAGCTAGCTAATGTTACAGATGTCCACCGCATTGTATTTGGTGCACAAGTCGTCATCCTGTCACAACAACCACAGGTCTTGATAATAGATAAGAGTTACACATTTACTTTAGATTAAATTTTAAAAAGTGTCAATCGACTGTCATCTAGCTAGTACACATAGTAATGCTAGGCTAACAGTACAGTACTTGATTGTACCACAGATGAATAGTTTGAACATATTAGCTTAGCTAGGCTAACGCATGAGACCACAGTCGGTTGTTTTGTAACGTAAATTCATGCAGCATTCAAACTATGCATTTTTTTCAGAGACAGTTTCGTTGAATTAGCAATGGACCCGGTTTTAAGACATTGGCGTGCAAAGTGACCGGATAGCAAGCTAGCTAGCACAGTGACCGGATAGCAAGCTAGCTAACACAGTGACCGGATAGCAAGCTAGTTAGCACAGTGACCGGATAGCAAGCTAGCTAGCACAGTGACCGGATAGCAAGCTAGCTAGCACAGCGACCGGATAGCAAGCTAGCTAGCACAGCGACCGGATAGCAAGCTAGCTAGCACAGCGACCGGATAGCAAGTTAGCTAGCACTAGTTACGGATTTTATTGGAAAGACACTGGTAGGTCAATGTGCAATCCAGTACTGCTAGGCCACAACAGCGACAAAAACATGTCAATGTTATTCAAGACTAACCTGCGTTTGTTCAATCCACCGTGTCCGCTGACTGCTGGCAATGAAGGAGAACGGTCGGTGGTTCAATAGGACCGGACCAGCTGCGGCTCTCACTGCAATGTTACCCGACGAGAGTCTCACAGAAGACCGGGCGAGTTGGCGGACACACTGCGCTAGGACACGGGACGCCATGATTGAAACTAAAATACGGTGCAAAGTAAAACACGCGTTTAGATGACAAGCGGGAGTTTCCACTAGATAGCACAGCCACAAAGTCAAAGGGAAAAAGAGGTCAAATGTGCGCAGGCGCACTGGTTATTATAAAAAAATAAAAAATAACGCCGATATTTAATATGATTTGGTTTTTATTTATTCACTATAACGTCATTATAATGCTTTCTCGTATGTTTTTATTATTTTATTAAATTGGAATGATGTAAAAAAAAAAAATGTTGACTTTGGTTGAATTTTGTCGCAACATCGGGTAACCGATCATTCTATGCGTAAATCACCAGAACAAAACAAAAAAATCTATTATATTCAAATTTCGTCGATCATTAACAATGATGTTAATTCTTTAAACACACATATTTTAATTTTAGTTGAATATGACTTATTATTTGTGAGCGGAAGTGTTTTCCACCATCATCATCATCGATGTTGCAGTGCTCTGCTAGTAGGGTCTGAAGGGAGCGGTAGACAGCAGAGCAAAACAAACCACAGAAAACTCGTTTTTCTGTACATTTACAAACAACAACAACAACAATTACAATCATGGAATTGTGTGAGATACTGTACAACAAGGCGGAATACATTGAAACGGTAATATTCGGTGTTTATTTGACTAGATAACGTTAACGATTAGCAAGTTAGCTAGCTAGCTAGCGTTTAGCTCATTGGTATTTACACTGAGTATACAAAACATTAAGAACACCTTCCTAATATCATAACAGCCTCAATTCATCAGAGGCATGGACTCTACAAGGTGTAGAAAGCGTCCCACAGGGATGCTGGTCCATGTTGACTCCAATGCTCCCCACAGTTGTGTCCAGTTGGCTGGATGTCCTTTGGGTGGTGCACCAGTCTTGATACACACGGGGAAACTGTTTGAGCGTGGAAAAACCCAGCAGCTTTGCAGTTCTTGACACAAACCGGTGCACCTGGCACCTACTACCATAACCCCCGTTCAAAGGCACTTCAATATTTTTGTCTTGTCCGTTCACCTTCTGAATGGCAAACATACAATGTCTCAAATCCTTTAACCTGTCTCCTCCCCTTCTTCATCTACACTGATTGAAGTGGATTTAACAAGTGACATCAATAAGGGATCATTTCACCTGGATTCACCTGGTCAGTTTATGTTATGGAAAGAGCAGGTGTTTTTAATGTTGTGTATACACAGTGCACAGTCAATGCACTGAACCAGCATTGCTAGCTAGGTCACTTAGCCAGCTAGCTAGCCAGCTGAATTGACAAGGCACCGATTACAGTTTGCATCAAGCGGTGGTCTGTAAACCTTGTAGCTAAGTCAGTGCCGTTTATACCAACCTGTCAGCATGTCCACTGTCCCTCTCAGGCGTCCGGTAACAAAGTGAGCAGGCAGTCGGTGCTGTGCGGCAGTCAGAACATCGTCCTCAACGGCAAAGTAAGTAACAACAAGCTATACCGGTAATAAACCATGAGATGGGACTATACATGTAATAAACCATGATTCTCCCTCCCTGTCTGTCTCCCTCCCTCCCTGTCTCCCTCCCTCCCTGTCTATCTCCCTCCCTGTCTCCTGCCCTCCCTGTCTGTGTCACCCTCCCTGTCTGCATGTCTGTCTGTCTGTCTGTCTGTCTGTCTGTCTGTCTGTCTGCCTCCCTGCCTGTCTGTCTGTCTGCCTGTCTGTCTGTCTGTCTGTCTGTCTGTCTGTCTGTCTGTCTGTCTGTCTGTCTGTCTGTCTGTCTGTTCCAGACTATAGTAATGAATGACTGTATAATCCGTGGAGACCTGGCCAATGTCAGGGTGGGGAGGCACTGTGTTGTGAAGAGCCGCAGTGTCATTCGACCGCCGTTCAAAAAATTCAGCAAAGGGTGAGTTCTGCTCAACTTCTTCTAGACCAGGGGTCCCCTCTTCTAGACCAGGGGTCTCCAACCTCTTCTAGACCAGGGGTCTCCTCTTCTAGACCAGGGGTCCCCTCTTCTAGACCAGGGGTCTCCAACCTCTTCTAGACCAGGGGTCCCCAACCTCTTCTAGACCAGGGGTCTCCTCTTCTAGACCAGGGGTCTCCTCTTCTAGACCAGGGGTCTCCTCTTCTAGACCAGGGGTCCCCTCTTCTAGACCAGGGGTCTCCTCTTCTAGACCAGGGGTCTCCTCTTCTAGACCAGGGGTCCCCTCTTCTAGACCAGGGGTCTCCTCTTCTAGACCAGGGGTCTCCAACCTCTTCTAGACCAGGGGTCCCCTCTTCTAGACCAGGGGTCTCCTCTTCTAGACCAGGGGTCTCCTCTTCTAGACCAGGGGTCGCCAACCTCTTCTAGACCAGGGGTCGCCAACCTCTTCTAGACCAGGGGTCTCCTCTTCTAGACCAGGGGTCTCCAACCTCTTCTAGACCAGGGGTCTCCTCTTCTAGACCAGGGGTCCCCTCTTCTAGACTAGGGGTCGCCAACCTTTTCTAGACCAGGGGTCTCCTCTTCTAGACCAGGGGTCCCCTCTTCTAGACCAGGGGTCTCCTCTTCTAGACCAGGGGTCCCCTCTTCTAGACCAGGGGTCTCCTCTTCTAGACCAGGGGTCTCCTCTTCTAGACCAGGGGTCTCCTCTTCTAGACCAGGGGTCTCCTCTTCTAGACCAGGGGTCCCCTCTTCTAGACCAGGGGTCTCCTCTTCTAGACCAGGGGTCTCCTCTTCTAGACCAGAGGTCCCCTCTTCTAGACCAGGGGTCCCCTCTTCTAGACCAGGGGTCCCCTCTTCTAGACCAGGGGTCTCCTCTTCTAGACCAGGGGTCCCCTCTTCTAGACCAGGGGTCTCCTCTTCTAGACCAGAGGTCCCCTCTTCTAGACCAGGGGTCTCCAACCTCTTCTAGACCAGGGGTCTCCAACCTCTTCTAGAGCAGGGGTCCCCTCTTCTAGACCAGGGGTCTCCTCTTCTAGACCAGGGGTCCCCTCTTCTAGACCAGGGGTCCCCTCTTCTAGACCAGGGGTCTCCTCTTCTAGACCAGGGGTCTCCTCTTCTAGACCAGAGGTCCCCTCTTCTAGACCAGGGGTCCCCTCTTCTAGACCAGGGGTCTCCTCTTCTAGACCAGGGGTCGCCAACCTTTTCTAGACCAGGGGTCGCCAACCTTTTCTAGACCAGGGGTCTCCTCTTCTAGACCAGGGGTCTCCTCTTCTAGACCAGGGGTCCCCTCTTCTAGACCAGGGGTCTCCTCTTCTAGACCAGGGGTCTCCTCTTCTAGACCAGAGGTCCCCTCTTCTAGACCAGGGGTCCCCTCTTCTAGACCAGGGGTCCCCTCTTCTAGACCAGGGGTCCCCTCTTCTAGACCAGGGGTCTCCTCTTCTAGACCAGGGGTCCCCTCTTCTAGACCAGGGGTCCCCTCTTCTAGACCAGAGGTCCCCTCTTCTAGACCAGGGGTCTCCAACCTCTTCTAGACCAGGGGTCTCCAACCTCTTCTAGACCAGGGGTCTCCAACCTCTTCTAGACCAGGGGTCTCCTCTTCTAGACCAGGGGTCTCCTCTTCTAGACCAGGGGTCCCCTCTTCTAGACCAGGGGTCCCCTCTTCTAGACCAGGGGTCTCCTCTTCTAGACCAGGGGTCTCCTCTTCTAGACCAGGGGTCCCCTCTTCTAGACCAGGGGTCTCCTCTTCTAGACCAGGGGTCCCCTCTTCTAGACTAGGGGTCGCCAACCTTTTCTAGACCAGGGGTCGCCAACCTTTTCTAGACCAGGGGTCTCCTCTTCTAGACCAGGGGTCCCCTCTTCTAGACCAGGGGTCTCCTCTTCTAGACCAGGGGTCCCCTCTTCTAGACCAGGGGTCTCCTCTTCTAGACCAGGGGTCCCCTCTTCTAGACCAGGGGTCTCCTCTTCTAGACCAGGGGTCCCCTCTTCTAGACCAGGGGTCTCCTCTTCTAGACCAGGGGTCTCCTCTTCTAGACCAGGGGTCCCCTCTTCTAGACCAGGGGTCCCCTCTTCTATACCAGGGGTCCCTCTTCTAGACCAGGGGTCTCCTCTTCTAGACCAGGGGTCCCCTCTTCTAGACCAGGGGTCT
Organism: Salmo salar; assembly: GCF_965601325.2. Taxonomy (NCBI): domain Eukaryota; kingdom Metazoa; phylum Chordata; class Actinopteri; order Salmoniformes; family Salmonidae; genus Salmo; species Salmo salar. The sequence goes on along the minus strand of NC_138296.1, from coordinate 963,262 downwards.
CCTCTTCTAGACCAGAGGTCCCCTCTTCTAGACCAGGGGTCTCCAACCTCTTCTAGACCAGGGGTCTCCAACCTCTTCTAGACCAGGGGTCCCCCTCTTCTAGACCAGGGGTCTCCTCTTCTAGACCAGGGGTCCCCTCTTCTAGACCAGGGGTCCCCTCTTCTAGACCAGGGGTCTCCTCTTCTAGACCAGGGGTCTCCTCTTCTAGACCAGAGGTCCCCTCTTCTAGACCAGGGGTCTCCAACCTCTTCTAGACCAGGGGTCTCCAACCTCTTCTAGACCAGGGGTCTCCAACCTCTTCTAGACCAGGGGTCTCCAACCTCTTCTAGACCAGGGGTCTCCAACCTCTTCTAGACCAGGGGTCTCCTCTTCTAGACCAGGGGTCCCCTCTTCTAGACCAGGGGTCTCCTCTTCTAGACCAGGGGTCTCCTCTTCTAGACCAGGGGTCCCCTCTTCTAGACCAGGGGTCTCCAACCTCTTCTAGACCAGGGGTCTCCAACCTCTTCTAGACCAGGGGTCTCCAACCTCTTCTAGACCAGGGGTCCCCTCTTCTAGACCAGGGGTCTCCTCTTCTAGACCAGGGGTCTCCTCTTCTAGACCAGGGGTCCCCTCTTCTAGACCAGGGGTCCCCTCTTCTAGACCAGGGGTCTCCTCTTCTAGACCAGGGGTCTCCTCTTCTAGACCAGGGGTCTCCTCTTCTAGACCAAGGGTCCCCTCTTCTAGACCAGGGGTCTCCTCTTTTCGACCAGGGGTCCCCTCTTCTAGACCAGGGGTCTCCTCTTCTAGACCAGGGGTCCCCTCTTCTAGACCAGGGGTCCCCTCTTCTAGACCAGGGGTCCCCTCTTCTAGACCAGGGGTCTCCTCTTCTAGACCAGAGGTCCCCTCTTCTAGACCAGGGGTCTCCTCTTCTAGACCAGGGGTCTCCAACCTCTTCTAGACCAGGGGTCTCCTCTTCTAGACCAGGGGTCCCCTCTTCTAGACCAGGGGTCTCCTCTTCTAGACCAGGGGTCCCCTCTTCTAGACCAGGGGTCTCCAACCTCTTCTAGACCAGGGGTCTCCAACCTCTTCTAGACCAGGGGTCTCCTCTTCTAGACCAGGGGTCTCCTCTTCTAGACCAGGGGTCCCCTCTTCTAGACCAGGGGTCTCCTCTTCTAGACCAGAGGTCCCCTCTTCTAGACCAGGGGTCTCCTCTTCTAGACCAGGGGTCCCCTCTTCTAGACCAGGGGTCCCCTCTTCTAGACCAGGGGTCTCCTCTTCTAGACCAGGGGTCCCCTCTTCTAGACCAGGGGTCCCCTCTTCTAGACCAGGGGTCTCCTCTTCTAGACCAGGGGTCCCCTCTTCTAGACCAGGGGTCTCCTCTTCTAGACCAGGGGTCTCCAACCTCTTCTAGACCAGGGGTCCCCTCTTCTAGACCAGGGGTCTCCAACCTCTTCTAGACCAGGGGTCTCCAACCTCTTCTAGACCAGGGGTCTCCAACCTCTTCTAGACCAGGGGTCTCCTCTTCTAGACCAGGGGTCTCCAACCTCTTCTAGACCAGGGGTCCCCTCTTCTAGACCAGGGGTCTCCTCTTCTAGACCAGGGGTCCCCTATTCTAGACCAGGGGTCCCCTATTCTAGACCAGGGGTGTTGTTGTTTCTGCTGTTTTGGACCTACTGCTGCTGCATGACGTCGTGACCCAGTCGATACACACGATCATGATGTAGTTGTGTGTAAGTTAATGTTGAACGTCCAGTGTAGCAGGTCTCTGTGGTCTGACCTCTAACCCCTTGTCCTCCAGAGTGGCCTTCTTCCCGCTGCACATCGGAGACCATGTGTTTATAGAGGAGGACTGTGTGGTGAACGCTGCTCAGATCGGATCTTACGTACACATCGGGAAGAACTGTGTCATCGTGAGTTACACAGAGTCTCACACACACACACACACACACAGTCTCACTCACACACACACACACACACACACACACACACAGTTATACACACACACACACAGAGTTACACACACACACACACAGAGTCACACACACACACAGAGTCACACACACACACAGAGTCACACACACACACAGAGTTACACACACACACACACACTCACAGACACACACACACTGGCCGCGGGAACATTCAGGTCCTAAATCTGGGCCATGTGATGCTTGGAAAGGCAACATTTCACTGGCCAGACGGGCTAGCCGGGTCCATGTTCTACTAGCCTGGTCTGAACAGTGCTAGCCGGGTCCATGTTCTACTAGCCTGGTCTGAACAGTGCTAGCCGGGTCCATGTTCTACTAGCCTGGTCTGAACAGTGCTAGCCGGGTCCATGTTCTACTAGCCTGGTCTGAACAGTGCTAGCCTTTGGCTAGCGGGCTAGTTGGGTCCATGTTCTACTAGCCTGGTCTGAACAGTGCTAGCCGGGTCCATGTTCTACTAGCCTGGTCTGAACAGTACTAGCCGGGTCCATGTTCTACTAGCCTGGTCTGAACAGTGCTAGCCTCTGGCTAGCGGGCTAGTTGGGTCCATGTTCTACTAGCCTGGTCTGAACAGTGCTAGCCGGGTCCATACTCCTACACTGACTGGGGCCTGGAGTCACTCCTACACCGACTGGGCCCGGGTGTCACTCCTACACTGACTGGGCCGGGAGTCACTCCTACACTGACTGGGGCCGGGAGTCACTCCTACACTGACTGGGGCCGGGAGTCACTCCCACACTGACTGGGGCCTGGAGTCACTCCTACACTGACTGGGGCCTGGAGTCACTCCTACACTGACTGGGGCCTGGAGTCACTCCTACACTGACTGGGGCCTGGAGTCACTCCTACACTGACTGGGGCCTGGAGTCACTCCTACACTGACTGGGGCCTGGAGTCACTGTGTCTGGTTGTTAATGCTGTGTTGTGTGTGTGTGTGTGTGTGTTCCAGGGCGGCGGTGTGTGTGTGAAGGATTGCTGTAAGATCCTAGACAACACAGTTCTTCCTCCTGAGACCGTGGTTCCTCCCTTCACCGTGTTGCTCAGGATGCCCAGGTCAGAACACACCTCCTCCTCTTCCTCCTCCCTCCTCTACCTCCCCCTCTCTCCCCCCTCCACCTCCTCTTCCTCTACCTCCTCTACCTCTACCTCCCCTCTACTTCCTCCTCTACCTCCCCCTCTCCCCCCCTCCTCCTCCACCTCCCCCCTCTCTCCCCCCCTCCTCCTCCACCTCCTCTTCCTCTACCTCCTCTACCTCTACCTCCCCCTCTACTTCCTCCTCTACCTCCCCCCTCTCCCCCCTCCTCCTCCACCTCCCCCCTCTCTCCCCCCCTCCTCCTCCTCCTCTACCTCCCCCCTCCCCCAATCTCGTAAAAATACCTCCTCCTCGATGACATCCCCGTTTTGGCATGTAGACCCTGGTATGGTGCTGGAGATGCTGAATACGCCTGAAAATGGATGGAATTGCTTTCAACTCTTTCTAACTGGTGTCTCTCTCCTCCCCTCTCTCTCCCCCCTCCTCTTCCTCCTCTCTCTCTCCCCCTCTCTCTCTCCCCCCTCTTCCTCCTCTCTCTCTCCTCCTCTCTCCCCCCCTCTCCCCCCTCTCTCCCCCCCTCTCTCTCTCCCCCTCCTCTCTCCCCCTCTCTCTCTCCCCCTCTCTCTCTCCGCCCTCCTCTTCCTCCTCTCTCTCTCCCCCTCTCTCTCTCCCCCCTCTCCCCCTCTCTCTCTCTCTCCCCTCTCCCTCCTCTTCTCCCCCCCTCTCTCCCCCCCTCTCTTTCTCCCCCCTCTTCTCCCCCCCCTCTCTCTCCCTCCCCCTCTCCCCCTCTCTCTCTCTCAGGTCTGTTTTCAGGAGAGCTCCCAGAATGTACCCAGGACCTGATGATTGACGTGACCAAGAGTTACTACCAGAAATTCCTCTCCCTCAGCCAGATATAAATCCCTGCATTAACCTACTTTACCCTGCTCTACACTACCCAGATATTACCCCCTACTCTAGCCTACCCAGATATTACCCCCTACCCTACTCTACCCTATCCAGATATTACCCCCTACTCTAGCCTACCCAGATATTACCCCCTACCCTACTCTACCCTATCCAGATATTACCCCCTACTCTAGCCTACCCAGATATACCCCCCTACCCTACTCTACCCTAGTCTACCCTATCCAGATATACCCCCCCTACCAGACTCGAGCCTCCACTTCCCAGACCAGGGCTGTCTCTCAACATTGTAGACCTTAACCTACCCTCATGAAAAACCACATTTAGCCTGATTCAGAGTTGGTTTGAACAGAAAGCAGCCTGATGGAAGTGAGAGGTCTGTCTGTCTGTCTGTCTGTCTGCTCTGTCTGTGTTGTTGTCGTGCTGTTGGGCCTCTTCATTCATTATCGGCCCTTCGGGCGGCGGATTCAATATGATTGCGGCGTTTTGTCAACAATGCACCTTGTTTTAAAAGGTTGTTGCTTCTTCCGTTGTTTGACGGAAAGACCACATTTTAAAGGTGCACCCTTGACGACCATGCACCCTTGACGACCATGCAATCGGATTGACCCCCCCCCCCCCCCCCCGCCAGACCCCCACAGCCCCCCCCCCCCCCCCCGCCCGCCCCCCCACAGCCCTGCATTTGTTATAGTTGATACTAATAAACATGTTTTAAACCAGTGTGTTTGTCTGTTACATCACATCAGTAACTGGTGGGGGGGCTACAGTCCTTTGAATTCATACTGTATTATAATCTCTGGCTTTGAATCGTTTCAATTCCCCGTTTAGTTCGTCTGATTAGAACCAAAAAGGGGAGGGGGTGTATTCATTCGTTGGACTCCGTTAAAAACAAAAAACGTTTTGCATCAACAATAACAACAACAAAACAGTTTAAAGGTAGCCTAGTGGTTAGAGTGGAGGGGCTGCAGGTAGCCTAGTGGTTAGAGTGGAGGGGCTGCAGGTAGCCTAGTGGTTAGGGGGGGAGGCAGGTAGTCTAGTGGTTAGAGTGGAGGGGCTGCAGGTAGCCTAGTGGTTAGGGGGGGGAGGCAGGTAGTCTAGTGGTTAGAGTGGAGGGACGGCAGGTAGCCTAGTGGTTAGACTGGAGGGACGGCAGGTAGCCTAGTGGTTAGACTGGAGGGACGGCAGGTAGCCTAGTGGTTAGAGTGTTGGGACGGCAGGTAGCCTAGTGGTTAGAGTGGAGGGACGGCAGGTAGCCTAGTGGTTAGAGTGGAGGGACGGCAGGTAGCCTAGTGGTTAGACTGGAGGGACGGCAGGTAGCCTAGTGGTTAGAGTGGAGGGACGGCAGGTAGCCTAGTGGTTAGAGTGGAGGGACGGCAGGTAGCCTAGTGGTTAGAGTGGAGGGACGGCAGGTAGCCTAGTGGTTAGAGTGGAGGGGACGGCAGGTAGCCTAGTGGTTAGAGTGGAGGGACGGCAGGTAGCCTAGGGGTTAGAGTGGAGGGACGGCAGGTAGCCTAGTGGTTAGAGTGGAGGGACGGCAGGTAGGCTATTGGTTAGAGTGGAGGGACGGCAGGTAGGCTATTGGTTAGAGTGGAGGGACGGCAGGTAGCCTAGTGGTTAGACTGGAGGGACGGCAGGTAGCCTAGTGGTTAGAGTGGCGGGGCGGCAGCTAGCCTAGTGGTTAGAGTGGAGGGACGGCAGGTAGCCTAGTGGTTAGACTGGAGGGACGGCAGGTAGCCTAGTGGTTAGAGTGGAGGGACGGCAGGTAGCCTAGTGGTTAGAGTGGAGGGACGGCAGGTAGCCTAGTGGTTAGAGTGGAGGGACGGCAGGTAGCCTAGTGGTTAGAGTGGAGGGACGGCAGGTAGCCTAGTGGTTAGAGTGGAGGGACGGCAGGTAGCCTAGGGGTTAGAGTGGAGGGACGGCAGGTAGCCTAGTGGTTAGAGTGGAGGGACGGCAGGTAGGCTATTGGTTAGAGTGGAGGGACGGCAGGTAGGCTATTGGTTAGAGTGGAGGGACGGCAGGTAGCCTAGTGGTTAGACTGGAGGGACGGCAGGTAGCCTAGTGGTTAGAGTGGAGGGACGGCAGGTAGCCTAGTGGTTAGAGTGGAGGGACGGCAGGTAGCCTAGTGGTTAGAGTGGAGGGACGGCAGGTAGCCTAGTGGTTAGAGTGGAGGGGAGGCAGGTAGCCTAGTGGTTAGAGTGGAGGGACGGCAGGTAGCCTAGTGGTGAGAGGGGTGAGGCCAGGTAGCCTAGTGGTTAGAGTGGAGGGACGGCAGGTAGGCTATTGGTTAGAGTGGAGGGACGGCAGGTAGCCTAGTGGTTAGACTGGAGGGACGGCAGGTAGCCTAGTGGTTAGAGTGGAGGGACGGCAGGTAGCCTAGTGGTTAGAGTGGAGGGACGGCAGGTAGCCTAGTGGTTAGAGTGGAGGGACGGCAGGTAGCCTAGTGGTTAGAGTGGAGGGGAGGCAGGTAGCCTAGTGGTTAGAGTGGAGGGACGGCAGGTAGCCTAGTGGTTAGAGGGGTGAGGCAGGTAGCCTAGTGGTTAGAGTGGAGGGACGGCAGGTAGCCTAGTGGTTAGAGTGGAGGGACGGCAGGTAGCCTAGTGGTGAGAGGGGTGAGGCAGGTAGCCTAGTGGTTAGAGTGGAGGGACGGCAGGTAGCCTAGTGGTTAGAGTGGAGGGACGGCAGGTAGCCTAGTGGTTAGAGTGGAGGGGAGGCAGGTAGCCTAGTGGTTAGAGTGGAGGGACGGCAGGTAGCCTAGTGGTTAGAGTGGAGGGACGGCAGGTAGCCTAGTGGTTAGAGTGGGAGGCAGGTAGCCTAGTGGTTAGAGTGGGAGGCAGGTAGCCTAGTGGTTAGAGTGGGGAGGCAGGTAGCCTAGTGGTTAGAGTGGGAGGCAGGTAGCCTAGTGGTTAGAGTGGAGAGGCAGGTAGCCTAGTGGTTAGAGTGGAGGGACGGCAGGTAGCCTAGTGGTTAGAGTGGAGAGGCGGCAGGTAGCCTAGTGGTTAGAGTGGAGGGACGGCAGGTAGTCTAGTGGTTAGAGTGGAGGGGGGGGGCAGGTAGCCTAGTGGTTAGAGTGGAGGGGCTGCAGGTAGCCTAGTGGTTAGAGTGGAGGGGAGGCAGGTAGCCTAGTGGTTAGAGTGGGGGGACGGCAGGTAGCCTAGTGGTTAGAGTGGAGGGGAGGCAGGTAGCCTAGTGGTTAGAGTGGTGGGGAGGCAGGTAGCCTAGTGGTTAGAGTGGAGGGACGGCAGGTAGCCTAGTGGTTAGAGTGGAGGGGGAGGCAGGTAGCCTAGTGGTTAGAGTGGAGGGGCGGCAGGTAGCCTAGTGGTTAGAGTGGAGGGGAGGCAGGTAGCCTAGTGGTTAGAGTGGAGGGACGGCAGGTAGCCTAGTGGTTAGAGAGGAGGGACGGCAGGTAGCCTAGTGGTTAGAGTGGAGGGGAGGCAGGTAGCCTAGTGGTTAGAGGGGAGGGGACGGCAGGTAGCCTAGTGGTTAGAGTGGAGGGGGAGGCAGGTAGCCTAGTGGTTAGAGTGGTGGGGAGGCAGGTAGCCTAGTGGTTAGAGTGGAGGGACGGCAGGTAGCCTAGTGGTTAGAGTGGAGGGGCGGCAGGTAGCCTAGTGGTTAGAGTGGTGGGGAGGCAGGTAGCCTAGTGGTTAGAGTGGAGGGACGGCAGGTAGCCTAGTGGTTAGAGTGGAGGGGGAGGCAGGTAGCCTAGTGGTTAGAGTGGAGGGGGGGCAGGTAGCCTAGTGGTTAGAGTGGAGGGGCTGCAGGTAGCCTAGTGGTTAGAGTGGAGGGACTGCAGGTAGACTAGTGGTTAGAGTGGAGGGACGGCAGGTAGCCTAGTGGTTAGAGTGGAGGGGAGGCAGGTAGACTAGTGGTTAGAGTGGAGGGGCTGCAGGTAGCCTAGTGGTTAGAGTGGAGGGACGGCAGGTAGCCTAGTGGTTAGAGTGGAGGGGCTGCAGGTAGCCTAGTGGTTAGAGTGGAGGGGCTGCAGGTAGCCTAGTGGTTAGAGTGGAGGGGCGGCAGGTAGCCTAGTGGTTAGAGTGGAGGGGCGGCAGGTAGCCTAGTGGTTAGAGTGGAGGGACGGCAGGTAGACTAGTGGTTAGAGTGGAGGGGCTGCAGGTAGACTAGTGGTTAGAGTGGAGGGGCGGCAGGTAGCCTAGTGGTTAGAGTGGAGGGGAGGCAGGTAGCCTAGTGGTTAGAGTGGAGGGGGAGGCAGGTAGCCTAGTGGTTAGAGTGGAGGGACGGCAGGTAGCCTAGTGGTTAGAGTGTAGGGGGGCAGGTAGCCTAGTGGTTAGAGTGTAGGGACGGCAGGTAGCCTAGTGGTTAGAGTGGAGGGGCTGCAGGTAGACTAGTGGTTAGAGTGGAGGGGCTGCAGGTAGGCTAGTGGTTAGAGTGGAGGGCGGCAGGTAGCCTAGTGGTTAGAGTGGAGGGGAGGCAGGTAGCCTAGTGGTTAGAGTGGAGGGGGAGGCAGGTAGCCTAGTAGTTAGAGTGGAGGGACGGCAGGTAGCCTAGTGGTTAGAGTGGAGGGGGGGGGGCAGGTAGCCTAGTGGTTAGAGTGGAGGGACGGCAGGTAGCCTAGTGGTTAGAGTGGAGGGGCTGCAGGTAGCCTAGTGGTTAGAGTGGAGGGGCTGCAGGTAGCCTAGTGGTTAGAGTGGAGGGGCGGCAGGTAGCCTAGTGGTTAGAGTGGAGGGGAGGCAGGTAGCCTAGTGGTTAGAGTGGAGGGGGAGGCAGGTAGCCTAGTGGTTAGAGTGGAGGGACGGCAGGTAGCCTAGTGGTTAGAGTGGAGGGGGGGCAGGTAGCCTAGTGGTTAGGGTGGAGGGACGGCAGGTAGCCTAGTGGTTAGAGTGGAGGGACGGCAGGTAGACTAGTGGTTAGAGGGGGAGGCAGGTAGCCTAGTGGTTAGAGTGGAGGGACGGCAGGTAGCCTAGTGGTTAGAGTGAGGGGAGGCAGGTAGCCTAGTGGTTAGAGTGGAGGGGCGGCAGGTAGCCTAGTGGTTAGAGTGGAGGGACGGCAGGTAGCCTAGTGGTTAGAGTGGAGGGGCGGCAGGTAGCCTAGTGGTTAGAGTGGAGGGACGGCAGGTAGCCTAGTGGTTAGAGTGGAGGGGCGGCAGGTAGCCTAGTGGTTAGAGTGGAGGGGAGGCAGGTAGCCTAGTGGTTAGAGTGGAGGGGCGGCAGGTAGCCTAGTGGTTAGAGTGGAGGGGCGGCAGGTAGCCTAGTGGTTAGAGTGGAGGGACGGCAGGTAGCCTAGTGGTTAGAGTGGAGGGGGGGCAGGTAGCCTAGTGGTTAGAGTGGAGGGACGGCAGGTAGCCTAGTGGTTAGAGTATAGGGGCGGCAGGTAGCCTAGTGGTTAGAGTGGAGGGACGGCAGGTAGCCTAGTGGTTAGAGTAGAGGGACGGCAGGTAGCCTAGTGGTTAGAGTGGAGGGACGGCAGGTAGCCTAGTGGTTAGAGTGGAGGGGGGGCAGGTAGCCTAGTGGTTAGAGTGGAAGGACGGCAGGTACCCTAGTGGTTAGATTGGAGGGGGGGCAGGTAGCCTAGTGGTTAGAGTGGAGGGACGGCAGGTAGCCTAGTGGTTAGAGTGGAGGGACGGCAGGTAGCCTAGTGGTTAGAGTGGAGGGACGGCAGGTAGCCTAGTGGTTAAATTGGAGGGGCGGCAGGTAGCCTAGTGGTTAGAGTGGAGGGGCGGCAGGTAGCCTAGTGGTTAGAGTGGAGGGGCTGCAGGTAGCCTAGTGGTTAGAGTGGAGGGACGGCAGGTAGCCTAGTGGTTAGAGTGGAGGGACGGCAGGTAGCCTAGTGGTTAGAATGGAGGGATGGCAGGTAGCCTAGTGGTTAGAGTGGAGGGGCTGCAGGTAGCCTAGTGGTTAGAGTGGAGGGGCGGCAGGTAGCCTAGTGGTTAGAGTGGAGGGACGGCAGGTAGCCTAGTGGTTAGAGGGGGAGGGGCGGCAGGTAGCCTAGTGGTTAGAGTGGAGGGACGGCAGGTAGCCTAGTGGTTAGAGTGGAGGGACGGCAGGTAATCTAGTGGTTAGAGTGGAGGGGGCAGGTAGCCTAGTGATTAGAGTGGAGGGACGGCAGGTAGCCTAGTGGTTAGAGGGACGGCAGGTAGCCTAGTGGTTAGAGTGGAGGGGCGGCAGGTAGCCTAATGGTTAGAGTGGAGGGGGCAGGTAGCCTAGTGGTTAGAGTGGAGGGACAGCAGGTAGTCTAGTGGTTAGAGTGGAGGGACGGCAGGTAGCCTAGTGGTTAGAGTGGAGGGACGGCAGGTAGCCTAGTGGTTAGAGTGGAGGGGCGGCAGGTAGCCTAGTGGTTAGAGTGGAGGGGAGGCAGGTAGCCTAGTGGTTAGAGGGGGGGGGCAGGTAGCCTAGTTGTTAGAGTGGAGGGACGGCAGGTAGCCTAGTGGTTAGACTGGAGGGGCGGCAGGTAGCCTAGTGGTTAGAGTGGAGGGGAGGCAGGTAGCCTAGTGGTTAGAGTGGAGGGACGGCAGGTAGCCTAGTGGTTAGAGTGGAGGGGAGGCAGGTAGCCTAGTGGTTAGAGTGGAGGGGCGGCAGCTAGCCTAGTGGTTAGAGTGGAGGGGAGGCAGGTAGCCTAGTGGTTAGAGTGGAGGGACGGCAGGTAGCCTAGTGGTTAGAGTGGAGGGGGAGGCAGGTAGCCTAGTGGTTAGAGTGGAGGGGGGGCAGGTAGCCTAGTGGTTAGAGTGGAGGGGCTGCAGGTAGCCTAGTGGTTAGAGTGGAGGGGCTGCTGGTAGACTAGTGGTTAGAGTGGAGGGACGGCAGGTAGCCTAGTGGTTAGAGTGGAGGGGAGGCAGGTAGACTAGTGGTTAGAGTGGAGGGACGGCAGGTAGCCTAGTGGTTAGAGTGGAGGGGCGGCAGGTAGCCTAGTGGTTAGAGTGGAGGGACGGCAGGTAGCCTAGTGGTTAGAGTGGAGGGACGGCAGGTAGTCTAGTGGTTAGAGTGGAGGGACGGCAGGTAGCCTAGTGGTTAGAGTGGAGGGACGGCAGGTAGCCTAGTGGTTAGAGTGGAGGGGCGGCAGGTAGCCTAGTGGTTAGAGTGGAGGGGAGGCAGGTAGCCTAGTGGTTAGAGGGGGGGGCAGGTAGCCTAGTTGTTAGAGTGGAGGGACGGCAGGTAGCCTAGTGGTTAGAGTGGAGGGGCGGCAGGTAGCCTAGTGGTTAGAGTGGAGGGACGGCAGGTAGCCTAGTGGTTAGAGTGGAGGGACGGCAGGTAGTCTAGTGGTTAGAGTGGAGGGACGGCAGGTAGCCTAGTGGTTAGAGTGGAGGGACGGCAGGTAGCCTAGTGGTTAGAGTGGAGGGGCGGCAGGTAGCCTAGTGGTTAGAGTGGAGGGGAGGCAGGTAGCCTAGTGGTTAGAGGGGGGGGTAGGTAGCCTAGTTGTTAGAGTGGAGGGACGGCAGGTAGCCTAGTGGTTAGACTGGAGGGGCGGCAGGTAGCCTAGTGGTTAGAGTGGAGGGGAGGCAGGTAGCCTAGTGGTTAGAGTGGAGGGACGGCAGGTAGCCTAGTGGTTAGAGTGGAGGGGAGGCAGGTAGCCTAGTGGTTAGAGTGGAGGGGCGGCAGCTAGCCTAGTGGTTAGAGTGGAGGGGAGGCAGGTAGCCTAGTGGTTAGAGTGGAGGGACGGCAGGTGGCCTAGTGGTTAGAGTGGAGAGGCGGCAGGTAGCCTAGTGGTTAGAGTGGAGGGACGGCAGGTAGCCTAGTGGTTAGAGTGGAGGGACGGCAGGTAATCTAGTGGTTAGAGTGGAGGGGGCAGGTAGCCTAGTGATTAGAGTGGAGGGGGGGCAGGTAGCCTAGTGGTTAGAGTGGAGGGGCAGCAGGTAGCCTAGTGGTTAGAGTGGAGGGACGGCAGGTAGCCTAGTGGTTAGAGGGACGGCAGGTAGCCTAGTGGTTAGAGTGGAGGGGCTGCAGGTAGCCTAGTGGTTAGAGTGGAGGGACGGCAGGTAGCCTAGTGGTTAGAATGGAGGGACGGCAGGTAGCCTAGTGGTTAGAGTGGAGGGGCTGCAGGTAGCCTAGTGGTTAGAGTGGAGGGACGGCAGGTAGCCTAGTGGTTAGAGTGGAGGGACGGCAGGTAGCCTAGTGGTTAGAGTGGAGGGGAGGCAGGTAGCCTAGTGGTTAGAGTGGAGGGACGGCAGGTAGCCTAATGGTTAGAGTGGAGGGGCGGCAGCTAGCCTAGTGGTTAGAGTGGAGGGGAGGCAGGTAGCCTAGTGGTTAGAGTGGAGGGACGGGAGGTAGCCTAGTGGTTAGAGGGGAGGGGCGGCAGGTAGCCTAGTGGTTAGAGTGGAGGGACGGCAGGTAGTCTAGTGGTTAGAGTGGAGGGACGGCAGGTAGTCTAGTGGTTAGAGTGGCGGGGCGGCAGGTAGTCTAGTGGTTGGGGGGGGGCAGGTAGCCTAGTGGTTAGAGGGGGGAGGCAGGTAGCCTAGTGGTTAGAGTGGAGGGACGGCAGGTAGCCTAGTGGTTAGAGGGACGGCAGGTAGCCTAGTGGTTAGAGTGGAGGGACGGCAGGTAGCCTAGTGGTTAGAGGGACGGCAGGTAGCCTAGTGGTAAGAGTGGAGGGACGGCAGGTAGCCTAGTGGTTAGAGGGGGGAGGCAGGTAACCTAGTGCTTAGAGTGGAGGGGCGGCAGGTAGCCTAGTGGTTAGAGTGGAGGGACGGCAGGTAGCCTAGTGGTTAGAGTGTAGGGACGGCAGGTAGCCTAGTGGTTAGAGTGGAGGGGCGGCAGGTAGCCTAGTGGTTAGAGTGGAGTTATGGCAGGTAGCCTAGTGGTTAGAGTGGAGGGACGGCAGGTAGCCTAATGGTTAGAGGGGAGGGGCGGCAGGTAGCCTAGTGGTTAGAGTGGAGGGACGGCAGGTAGCCTAGTGGTTAGAGTGGAGGCAGGTAGCCTAGTGGTTAGAGTGGAGGCAGGTAGCCTAGTGGTTAGAGTGGAGGGGCGGCAGGTAGTCTAGTGGTTAGAGTGGAGGGACGGCAGGTAGCCTAGTGGTTAGAGTGGAGGGACGGCAGGTAGCCTAGTGGTTAGAGTGGAGGGGAGGCAGGTAGCCTAGTGGTTAGAGTGGAGGGACGGCAGGTAGCCTAATGGTTAGAGTGGAGGGGCGGCAGCTAGCCTAGTGGTTAGAGTGGAGGGGAGGCAGGTAGCCTAGTGGTTAGAGTGGAGGGACGGGAGGTAGCCTAGTGGTTAGAGGGGAGGGGCGGCAGGTAGCCTAGTGGTTAGAGTGGAGGGACGGCAGGTAGTCTAGTGGTTAGAGTGGAGGGACGGCAGGTAGTCTAGTGGTTAGAGTGGCGGGGCGGCAGGTAGTCTAGTGGTTGGGGGGGGGCAGGTAGCCTAGTGGTTAGAGGGGGGAGGCAGGTAGCCTAGTGGTTAGAGTGGAGGGACGGCAGGTAGCCTAGTGGTTAGAGGGACGGCAGGTAGCCTAGTGGTTAGAGTGGAGGGACGGCAGGTAGCCTAGTGGTTAGAGGGACGGCAGGTAGCCTAGTGGTTAGAGTGGAGGGACGGCAGGTAGCCTAGTGGTTAGAGGGGGGAGGCAGGTAGCCTAGTGCTTAGAGTGGAGGGGCGGCAGGTAGCCTAGTGGTTAGAGTGGAGGGACGGCAGGTAGCCTAGTGGTTAGAGTGTAGGGACGGCAGGTAGCCTAGTGGTTAGAGTGGAGGGGCGGCAGGTAGCCTAGTGGTTAGAGTGGAGTTATGGCAGGTAGCCTAGTGGTTAGAGTGGAGGGACGGCAGGTAGCCTAATGGTTAGAGGGGAGGGGCGGCAGGTAGCCTAGTGGTTAGAGTGGAGGGACGGCAGGTAGCCTAGTGGTTAGAGTGGAGGCAGGTAGCCTAGTGGTTAGAGTGGAGGGGCGGCAGGTAGCCTAGTGGTTAGAGTGGAGGGACGGCAGGTAGCCTAGTGGTTAGAGTGTAGGGACGGCAGGTAGCCTAGTGGTTAGAGTGGAGGGATGGCAGGTAGCCTAGTGGTTAGAGTGGAGGGGGGGCAGGTAGCCTAGTGGTTAGAGTGGAGGGGCTGCAGGTAGCCTAGTGGTTAGAGTGGAGTGGCTGCAGGTAGACTAGTGGTTAGAGTGGAGGGACGGCAGGTAGCCTAGTGGTTAGAGTGGAGGGGAGGCAGGTAGACTAGTGGTTAGAGTGGAGGGGCTGCAGGTAGCCTAGTGGTTAGAGTGGAGGGACGGCAGGTAGCCTAGTGGTTAGAGTGGAGGGGCTGCAGGTAGCCTAGTGGTTAGAGTGGAGGGGCGGCAGGTAGCCTAGTGGTTAGAGTGGAGGGGCTGCAGGTAGCCTAGTGGTTAGAGTGGAGGGGCGGCAGGTAGCCTAGTGGTTAGAGTGGAGGGGCGGCAGGTAGCCTAGTGGTTAGAGTGGAGGGGCTGCAGGTAGACTAGTGGTTAGAGTGGAGGGGCTGCAGGTAGACTAGTGGTTAGAGTGGAGGGGCGGCAGGTAGCCTAGTGGTTAGAGTGGAGGGGAGGCAGGTAGCCTAGTGGTTAGAGTGGAGGGGGAGGCAGGTAGCCTAGTGGTTAGAGTGGAGGGACGGCAGGTAGCCTAGTGGTTAGAGTGTAGGGGGGGCAGGTAGCCTAGTGGTTAGAGTGTAGGGACGGCAGGTAGCCTAGTGGTTAGAGTGGAGGGGCTGCAGGTAGACTAGTGGTTAGAGTGGAGGGGCTGCAGGTAGGCTAGTGGTTAGAGTGGAGGGGCGGCAGGTAGCCTAGTGGTTAGAGAGGAGGGGAGGCAGGTAGCCTAGTGGTTAGAGTGGAGGGGGAGGCAGGTAGCCTAGTAGTTAGAGTGGAGGGACGGCAGGTAGCCTAGTGGTTAGAGTGGAGGGACGGCAGGTAGCCTAGTGGTTAGAGTGGAGGGGCTGCAGGTAGACTAGTGGTTAGAGTGGAGGGACGGCAGGTAGACTAGTTGTTAGAGTGGAGGGGCGGCAGGTAGCCTAGTGGTTAGAGTGGAGGGGAGGCAGGTAGCCTAGTGGTTAGAGTGGAGGGGGAGGCAGGTAGCCTAGTGGTTAGAGTGGAGGGACGGCAGGTAGCCTAGTGGTTAGAGTGTAGGGGGGGCAGGTAGCCTAGTGGTTAGAGTGTAGGGACGGCAGGTAGCCTAGTGGTTAGAGTGGAGGGGCTGCAGGTAGACTAGTGGTTAGAGGGGGAGGCAGGTAGCCTAGTGGTTAGAGTGGAGGGGGAGGCAGGTAGCCTAGTGGTTAGAGTGGAGGGGGAGGCAGGTAGCCTAGTGGTTAGAGTGGAGGGGCGGCAGGTAGCCTAGTGGTTAGAGTGGAGGGACGGCAGGTAGCCTAGTGGTTAGAGTGGAGGGACGGCAGGTAGCCTAGTGGTTAGAGTGGAGGGGGAGGCAGGTAGCCTAGTGGTTAGAGTGGAGGGGCGGCAGGTAGCCTAGTGGTTAGAGTGGAGGGACGGCAGGTAGCCTAGTGGTTAGAGTGGAGGGGCGGCAGGTAGCCTAGTGGTTAGAGTGGAGGGGCGGCAGGTAGTCTAGTGGTTAGAGTGGAGGGACGGCAGGTAGCCTAGTGGTTAGAGTGGAGGGGGGGCAGGTAGCCTAGTGGTTAGAGTGGAGTGACGGCAGGAAGCCTAGTGGTTAGAGTATAGAGGCGGCAGGTAGCCTAGTGGTTAGAGTAGAGGGACGGCAGGTAGCCTAGTGGTTAGAGTGGAGGGACGGCAGGTAGCCTAGTGGTTAGAGTGGAGGGGGGGCAGGTAGCCTAGTGGTTAGAGTGGAGGGACGGCAGGTACCCTAGTGGTTAGATTGGAGGGGGGGCAGGTAGCCTAGTGGTTAGAGTGGAGGGACGGCAGGTAGCCTAGTGGTTAGAGTGGAGGGACGGCAGGTAGCCTAGTGGTTAGAGTGGAGGGACGGCAGGTAGCCTAGTGGTTAGAATGGAGGGACGACAGGTAGCCTAGTGGTTAGAGTGGAGGGACGGCAGGTAGCCTAGTGGTTAGAGTGGTGGGGCGGCAGGTAGCCTAGTGGTTAAATTGGACGGTCGGCAGGTAGCCTAGTGGTTAGAGTGGAGGGGCGGCAGGTAGCCTAGTGGTTAGAGTGGAGGGGCTGCAGGTAGCCTAGTGGTTAGAGTGGAGGGACGGCAGGTAGCCTAGTGGTTAGAGTGGAGGGACGGCAGGTAGCCTAGTGGTTAGAATGGAGGGATGGCAGGTAGCCTAGTGGTTAGAGTGGAGGGGCTGCAGGTAGCCTAGTGGTTAGAGTGGAGGGGCGGCAGGTAGCCTAGTGGTTAGAGTGGAGGGACGGCAGGTAGCATAGTGGTTAGAGGGGGAGGGGTGGCAGGTAGCCTAGTGGTTAGAGTGGAGGGACGGCAGGTAGCCTAGTGGTTAGAGGGACGGCAGGTAGCCTAGTGGTTAGAGTGGAGGGGCGGCAGGTAGCCTAATGGTTAGAGTGGAGGGGGCAGGTAGCCTAGTGGTTAGAGTGGAGGGACAGCAGGTAGTCTAGTGGTTAGAGTGGAGGGACGGCAGGTAGCCTAGTGGTTAGAGTGGAGGGACGGCAGGTAGCCTAGTGGTTAGAGTGGAGGGGCGGCAGGTAGCCTAGTGGTTAGAGTGGAGGGGAGGCAGGTAGCCTAGTGGTTAGAGGGGGGGGGCAGGTAGCCTAGTTGTTAGAGTGGAGGGACGGCAGGTAGCCTAGTGGTTAGAGTGGAGGGGCGGCAGGTAGCCTAGTGGTTAGAGTGGAGGGGAGGCAGGTAGCCTAGTGGTTAGAGTGGAGGGACGGCAGGTAGCCTAGTGGTTAGAGTGGAGGGGAGGCAGGTAGCCTAGTGGTTAGAGTGGAGGGGCGGCAGCTAGCCTAGTGGTTAGAGTGGAGGGGAGGCAGGTAGCCTAGTGGTTAGAGTGGAGGGACGGCAGGTAGCCTAGTGGTTAGAGCGGAGGGGGGGCAGGTAGCCTAGTGGTTAGAGTGGAGGGGCTGCAGGTAGCCTAGTGGTTAGAGTGGAGGGGCTGCAGGTAGACTAGTGGTTAGAGTGGAGGGACGGCAGGTAGCCTAGTGGTTAGAGTGGAGGGGAGGCAGGTAGACTAGTGGTTAGAGTGGAGGGACGGCAGGTAGCCTAGTGGTTAGAGTGGAGGGACGGCAGGTAGCCTAGTGGTTAGAGTGGAGGGGCGGCAGGTAGCCTAGTGGTTAGAGTGGAGGGACGGCAGGTAGCCTAGTGGTTAGAGTGGAGGGGCGGCAGGTAGTCTAGTGGTTAGAGTGGAGGGACGGCAGGTAGCCTAGTGGTTAGAGTGGAGGGACGGCAGGTAGCCTAGTGGTTAGAGTGGAGGGGCGGCAGGTATCCTAGTGGTTAGAGTGGAGGGGAGGCAGGTAGCCCAGTGGTTAGGGGGGGGGCAGGTAGCCTAGTTGTTAGAGTGGAGGGACGGCAGGTAGCCTAGTGGTTAGACTGGAGGGGCGGCAGGTAGCCTAGTGGTTAGAGTGGAGGGGAGGCAGGTAGCCTAGTGGTTAGAGTGGAGGGACGGCAGGTAGCCTAGTGGTTAGAGTGGAGGGGAGGCAGGTAGCCTAGTGGTTAGAGTGGAGGGGCGGCAGCTAGCCTAGTGGTTAGAGTGGAGGGGAGGCAGGTAGCCTAGTGGTTAGAGTGGAGGGACGGCAGGTGGCCTAGTGGTTAGAGTGGAGAGGCGGCAGGTAGCCTAGTGGTTAGAGTGGAGGGACGGCAGGTAGCCTAGTGGTTAGAGTGGAGGGACGACAGGTAATCTAGTGGTTAGAGTGGAGGGGGCAGGTAGCCTAGTGATTAGAGTGGAGGGGGGGCAGGTAGCCTAGTGGTTAGAGTGGAGGGGCAGCAGGTAGCCTAGTGGTTAGAGTGGAGGGACGGCAGGTAGCCTAGTGGTTAGAGGGACGGCAGGTAGCCTAGTGGTTAGAGTGGAGGGGCTGCAGGTAGCCTAGTGGTTAGAGTGGAGGGACGGCAGGTAGCCTAGTGGTTAGAATGGAGGGACGGCAGGTAGCCTAGTGGTTAGAGTGGAGGGGCTGCAGGTAGCCTAGTGGTTAGAGTGGAGGGACGGCAGGTAGCCTAGTGGTTAGAGTGGAGGGACGGCAGGTAGCCTAGTGGTTAGAGTGGAGGGGAGGCAGGTAGCCTAGTGGTTAGAGTGGAGGGACGGCAGGTAGCCTATTGGTTAGAGTGGAGGGGCGGCAGCTAGCCTAGTGGTTAGAGTGGAGGGGAGGCAGGTAGCCTAGTGGTTAGAGTGGAGGGACGGGAGGTAGCCTAGTGGTTAGAGGGGAGGGGCGGCAGGTAGCCTAGTGGTTAGAGTGGAGGGACGGCAGGTAGTCTAGTGGTTAGAGTGGAGGGACGGCAGGTAGTCTAGTGGTTAGAGTGGCGGGGCGGCAGGTAGTCTAGTGGTTGGGGGGGGGGGCAGGTAGCCTAGTGGTTAGAGGGGGGAGGCAGGTAGCCTAGTGGTTAGAGTGGAGGGACGGCAGGTAGCCTAGTGGTTAGAGGGACGGCAGGTAGCCTAGTGGTTAGAGTGGACGGACGGCAGGTAGCCTAGTGGTTAGAGGGACGGCAGGTAGCCTAGTGGTTAGAGTGGAGGGACGGCAGGTAGCCTAGTGGTTAGAGGGGGGAGGCAGGTAGCCTAGTGGTTAGAGTGGAGGGGCGGCAGGTAGCCTAGTGGTTAGTGTGGAGGGACGGCAGGTAGCCTAGTGGTTAGAGTGTAGGGACGGCAGGTAGCCTAGTGGTTAGAGTGGAGGGGCGGCAGGTAACCTAGTGGTTAGAGTGGAGGTATGGCAGGTAGCCTAGTGGTTAGAGTGGAGGGACGGCAGGTAGCCTAATGGTTAGAGTGGAGGGGCGGCAGGTAGCCTAGTGGTTAGAGTGGAGGGACGGCAGGTAGCCTAGTGGTTAGAGTGGAGGCAGGTAGCCTAGTGGTTAGAGTGGAGGGGCGGCAGGTAGCCTAGTGGTTAGAGTGGAGGGACGGCAGGTAGCCTAGTGGTTAGAGTGTAGGGACGGCAGGTAGCCTAGTGGTTAGAGTGGAGGGATGGCAGGTAGCCTAGTGGTTAGAGTGGAGGGGCGGCAGGTAGCCTAGTGGTTAGAGTGGAGGGATGGCAGGTAGCCTAGTGGTTAGAGTGGAGGGGCGGCAGGTAGCCTAGTGGTTAGAGTGGAGGGATGGCAGGTAGCCTAGTGATTAGAGTGGAGGGGGGGCAGGTAGCCTAGTGGTTAGAGTGGAGGGGCGGCACGTAGCCTAGTGGTTAGAGTGGAGGGACGGCAGGTAGCCTAGTGGTTAGAGGGACGGCAGGTAGCCTAGTGGTTAGAGTGGAGGGGCTGCAGGTAGCCTAGTGGTTAGAGTGGAGGGGCGGCAGTTAGCCTAGTGGTTAGAGTGGAGGGGAGGCAGGTAGCCTAGTGGTTAGAGGGGGGGGCAGGTAGCCTAGTTGTTAGAGTGGAGGGACGGCAGGTAGCCTAGTGGTTAGACTGGAGGGGCGGCAGGTAGCCTAGTGGTTAGACTGGAGGGGCGGCAGGTAGCCTAGTGGTTAGAGTGGAGGGACGGCAGGTAGCCTAGTGGTTAGAGTGGAGGGGAGGCAGGTAGCCTAGTGGTTAGAGTGGAGGGGCGGCAGCTAGCCTAGTGGTTAGAGTGGAGGGGAGGCAGGTAGCCTAGTGGTTGGAGTGGAGGGACGGCAGGTGGCCTAGTGGTTAGAGTGGAGAGGCGGCAGGTAGCCTAGTGGTTAGAGTGGAGGGACGGCAGGTAGCCTAGTGGTTAGAGTGGAGGGACGGCAGGTAATCTAGTGGTTAGAGTGGAGGGGGCAGGTAGCCTAGTGATTAGAGTGGAGGGGGGGCAGGTAGCCTAGTGGTTAGAGTGGAGGGGCAGCAGGTAGCCTAGTGGTTGGAGTGGAGGGACGGCAGGTAGCCTAGTGGTTAGAGGGACGGCAGGTAGCCTAGTGGTTAGAGTGGAGGGGCTGCAGGTAGCCTAGTGGTTAGAGTGGAGGGACGGCAGGTTGCCTAGTGGTTAGAATGGAGGGACGGCAGGTAGCCTAGTGGTTAGAGTGGAGGGGCTGCAGGTAGCCTAGTGGTTAGAGTGGAGGGACGGCAGGTAGCCTAGTGGTTAGAGTGGAGGGGAGGCAGGTAGCCTAGTGGTTAGAGTGGAGGGACGGCAGGTAGCCGATTGGTTAGAGTGGAGGGGCGGCAGCTAGCCTAGTGGTTAGAGTGGAGGGGAGGCAGGTAGCCTAGTGGTTAGAGTGGAGGGACGGGAGGTAGCCTAGTGGTTAGAAGGAGGGGCGGCAGGTAGCCTAGTGGTTAGAGTGGAGGGACGGCAGGTAGTCTAGTGGTTAGAGTGGAGGGACGGCAGGTAGTCTAGTGGTTAGAGTGGCGGGGCGGCAGGTAGTCTAGTGGTTGGGGGGGGGGGCAGGTAGCCTAGTGGTTAGAGGGGGGAGGCAGGTAGCCTAGTGGTTAGAGTGGAGGGACGGCAGGTAGCCTAGTGGTTAGAGGGACGGCAGGTAGCCTAGTGGTTAGAGTGGAGTGACGGCAGGTAGCCTAGTGGTTAGAGGGACGGCAGGTAGCCTAGTGGTTAGAGTGGAGGGACGGCAGGTAGCCTAGTGGTTAGAGGGGGGAGGCCGGTAGCCTAGTGGGTAGAGTGGAGGGGCGGCAGGTAGCCTAGTGGTTAGAGTGGAGGGACGGCAGGTAGCCTAGTGGTTAGAGTGGAGGGACGGCAGGTAGCCTAGTGGTTAGAGTGGAGGGGCGGCAGGTAGCCTAGTGGTTAGAGTGGAGGGACGGCAGGTAGCCTAGTGGTTAGAGTGGAGGGACGGCAGGTAGTCTAGTGGTTAGAGTGGAGGGACGGCAGGTAGCCTAGTGGTTAGAGTGGAGGGACGGCAGGTAGCCTAGTGGTTAGAGTGGAGGGGCGGCAGGTGGCCTAGTGGTTAGAGTGGAGGGGAGGCAGGTAGCCTAGTGGTTAGAGGGGGGGGCAGGTAGCCTAGTTGTTAGAGTGGAGGGACGGCAGGTAGCCTAGTGGTTAGACTGGAGGGGCGGCAGGTAGCCTAGTGGTTAGAGTGGAGGGACGGCAGGTAGCCTAGTGGTTAGAGTGGAGGGGAGGCAGGTAGCCTAGTGGTTAGAGTGGAGGGACGGCAGGTAGCCTAGTGGTTAGAGTGGAGGGACGGCAGGTAATCTAGTGGTTAGAGTGGAGGGGGCAGGTAGCCTAGTGATTAGAGTGGAGGGGGGGCAGGTAGCCTAGTGGTTAGAGTGGAGGGGCAGCAGGTAGCCTAGTGGTTAGAGTGGAGGGACGGCAGGTAGCCTAGTGGTTAGAGGGACGGCAGGTAGCCTAGTGGTTAGAGTGGAGGGGCTGCAGGTAGCCTAGTGGTTAGAGTGGAGGGACGGCAGGTAGCCTAGTGGTTAGAATGGAGGGACGGCAGGTAGCCTAGTGGTTAGAGTGGAGGGGCTGCAGGTAGCCTAGTGGTTAGAGTGGAGGGACGGCAGGTAGCCTAGTGGTTAGAGTGGAGGGACGGCAGGTAGCCTAGTGGTTAGAGTGGAGGGGAGGCAGGTAGCCTAGTGGTTAGAGTGGAGGGACGGCAGGTAGCCTATTGGTTAGAGTGGAGGGGCGGCAGCTAGCCTAGTGGTTAGAGTGGAGGGGAGGCAGGTAGCCTAGTGGTTAGAGTGGAGGGACGGGAGGTAGCCTAGTGGTTAGAGGGGAGGGGCGGCAGGTAGCCTAGTGGTTAGAGTGGAGGGACGGCAGGTAGTCTAGTGGTTAGAGTGGAGGGACGGCAGGTAGTCTAGTGGTTAGAGTGGCGGGGCGGCAGGTAGTCTAGTGGTTGGGGGGGGGGGCAGGTAGCCTAGTGGTTAGAGGGGGGAGGCAGGTAGCCTAGTGGTTAGAGTGGAGGGACGGCAGGTAGCCTAGTGGTTAGAGGGACGGCAGGTAGCCTAGTGGTTAGAGTGGAGGGACGGCAGGTAGCCTAGTGGTTAGAGGGACGGCAGGTAGCCTAGTGGTTAGAGTGGAGGGACGGCAGGTAGCCTAGTGGTTAGAGGGGGGAGGCAGGTAGCCTAGTGGGTAGAGTGGAGGGGCGGCAGGTAGCCTAGTGGTTAGAGTGGAGGGACGGCAGGTAGCCTAGTGGTTAGAGTGGAGGGACGGCAGGTAGCCTAGTGGTTAGAGTGGAGGGGCGGCAGGTAGCCTAGTGGTTAGAGTGGAGGGACGGCAGGTAGCCTAGTGGTTAGAGTGGAGGGACGGCAGGTAGTCTAGTGGTTAGAGTGGAGGGACGGCAGGTAGCCTAGTGGTTAGAGTGGAGGGACGGCAGGTAGCCTAGTGGTTAGAGTGGAGGGGCAGCAGGTAGCCTAGTGGTTAGAGTGGAGGGGAGGCAGGTAGCCTAGTGGTTAGAGGGGGGGGCAGGTAGCCTAGTTGTTAGAGTGGAGGGACGGCAGGTAGCCTAGTGGTTAGACTGGAGGGGCGGCAGGTAGCCTAGTGGTTAGAGTGGAGGGGAGGCAGGTAGCCTAGTGGTTAGAGTGGAGGGACGGCAGGTAGCCTAGTGGTTAGAGTGGAGGGGCTGCAGGTAGCCTAGATGTTAGAGTGGAGGGACGGCAGGTAGCCTAGTGGTTAGAATGGAGGGACGGCAGGTAGCCTAGTGGTTAGAGTGGAGGGGCTGCAGGTAGCCTAGTGGTTAGAGTGGAGGGACGGCAGGTAGCCTAGTGGTTAGAGTGGAGGGACGGCAGGTAGCCTAGTGGTTAGAGTGGAGGGGAGGCAGGTAGCCTAGTGGTTAGAGTGGAGGGACGGCAGGTAGCCTATTGGTTAGAGTGGAGGGGCGGCAGCTAGCCTAGTGGTTAGAGTGGAGGGGAGGCAGGTAGCCTAGTGGTTAGAATGGAGGGACGGGAGGTAGCCTAGTGGTTAGAGGGGAGGGGCGGCAGGTAGCCTAGTGGTTAGAGTGGAGGGACGGCAGGTAGTCTAGTGGTTAGAGTGGAGGGACGGCAGGTAGTCTAGTGGTTAGAGTGGCGGGGCGGCAGGTAGTCTAGTGGTTGGGGGGGGGGCAGGTAGCCTAGTGGTTAGAGGGGGGAGGCAGGTAGCCTAGTGGTTAGAGTGGAGGGACGGCAGGTAGCCTAGTGGTTAGAGGTACGGCAGGTAGCCTAGTGGTTAGAGTGGAGGGACGGCAGGTAGCCTAGTGGTTAGAGGGACGGCAGGTAGCCTAGTGGTTAGAGTGGACGGACGGCAGGTAGCCTAGTGGTTAGAGGGGGGAGGCAGGTAGCCTAGTGGTTAGAGTGGAGGGGCGGCAGGTAGCCTAGTGGTTAGAGTGGAGGGACGGCAGGTAGCCTAGTGGTTAGAGTGTAGGGACGGCAGGTAGCCTAGTGGTTAGAGTGGAGGGGCGGCAGGTAGCCTAGTGGTTAGAGTGGAGGTATGGCAGGTAGCCTAGTGGTTAGAGTGGAGGGACGGCAGGTAGCCTAATGGTTAGAGTGGAGGGACGGCAGGTAGCCTAGTGGTTAGAGTGGAGGGACGGCAGGTAGCCTAGTGGTTAGAGTGGAGGCAGGTAGCCTAGTGGTTAGAGTGGAGGGGCGGCAGGTAGCCTAGTGGTTAGAGTGGAGGGACGGCAGGTAGCCTAGTGGTTAGAGTGTAGGGACGGCAGGTAGCCTAGTGGTTAGAGTGGAGGGATGGCAGGTAGCCTAGTGGTTAGAGTGGAGGGGCGGCAGGTAGCCTAGTGGTTAGAGTGGAGGGATGGCAGGTAGCCTAGTGGTTAGAGTGGAGGGGCGGCAGGTAGCCTAGTGGTTCGAGTGGAGGGATGGCAGGTAGCCTAGTGATTAGAGTGGAGGGGGGGCAGGTAGCCTAGTGGTTAGAGTGGAGGGGC
Source organism: Salmo salar (assembly GCF_965601325.2). Taxonomy (NCBI): domain Eukaryota; kingdom Metazoa; phylum Chordata; class Actinopteri; order Salmoniformes; family Salmonidae; genus Salmo; species Salmo salar. Next base: position 939,705 of record NC_138296.1, on the reverse strand, counting down.
GGCACGTAGCCTAGTGGTTAGAGTGGAGGGACGGCAGGTAGCCTAGTGGTTAGAGGGACGGCAGGTAGCCTAGTGGTTAGAGTGGAGGGGCTGCAGGTAGCCTAGTGGTTAGAGTGGAGGGGCGGCAGGTAGCCTAGTGGTTAGAGGGGGGGGCAGGTAGCCTAGTTGTTAGAGTGGAGGGACGGCAGGTAGCCTAGTGGTTAGACTGGAGGGGCGGCAGGTAGCCTAGTGGTTAGAGTGGAGGGGAGGCAGGTAGCCTAGTGGTTAGAGTGGAGGGACGGCAGGTAGCCTAGTGGTTAGAGTGGAGGGGAGGCAGGTAGCCTAGTGGTTAGAGTGGAGGGACGGCAGGTGGCCTAGTGGTTAGAGTGGAGAGGCGGCAGGTAGCCTAGTGGTTAGAGTGGAGGGACGGCAGGTAGCCTAGTGGTTAGAGTGGAGGGACGGCAGGTAATCTAGTGGTTAGAGTGGAGGGGGCAGGTAGCCTAGTGATTAGAGTGGAGGGGGGGCAGGTAGCCAAGTGGTTAGAGTGGAGGGGCAGCAGGTAGCCTAGTGGTTAGAGTGGAGGGACGGCAGGTAGCCTAGTGGTTAGAGGGACGGCAGGTAGCCTAGTGGTTAGAGTGGAGGGGCTGCAGGTAGCCTAGTGGTTAGAGTGGAGGGACGGCAGGTTGCCTAGTGGTTAGAATGGAGGGACGGCAGGTAGCCTAGTGGTTAGAGTGGAGGGGCTGCAGGTAGCCTAGTGGTTAGAGTGGAGGGACGGCAGGTAGCCTAGTGGTTAGAGTGGAGGGACGGCAGGTAGCCTAGTGGTTAGAGTGGAGGGGAGGCAGGTAGCCTAGTGGTTAGAGTGGAGGGACGGCAGGTAGCCTATTGGTTAGAGTGGAGGGGCGGCAGGTAGCCTAGTGGTTAGAGCGGAGGGACGGCAGGTAGCCTAGTGGTTAGAGTGGAGGGACGGCAGGTAGCCTAGTGGTTAGAGGGACGGCAGGTAGCCTAGTGGTTAGAGTGGAGGGACGGCAGGTAGCCTAGTGGTTAGAGGGACGGCAGGTAGCCTAGTGGTTAGAGTGGAGGGACGGCAGGTAGCCTAGTGGTTAGAGGGGGGAGGCAGGTAGCCTAGTGGTTAGAGTGGAGGGGCGGCAGGTAGCCTAGTGGTTAGAGCGGAGGGACGGCAGGTAGCCTAGTGGTTAGAGTGTAGGGACGGCAGGTAGCCTAGTGGTTAGAGTGGAGGGGCGGCAGGTAGCCTAGTGGTTAGAGTGGAGGTATGGCAGGTAGCCTAGTGGTTAGAGTGGAGGGACGGCAGGTAGCCTAATGGTTAGAGTGGAGGGGCGGCAGGTAGCCTAGTGGTTAGAGTGGAGGGACGGCAGGTAGCCTAGTGGTTAGAGTGGAGGCAGGTAGCCTAGTGGTTAGAGTGGAGGGGCGGCAGGTAGCCTAGTGGTTAGAGTGGAGGGACGGCAGGTAGCCTAGTGGTTAGAGTGGAGGGATGGCAGGTAGCCTAGTGGTTAGAGTGGAGGGGCGGCAGGTAGCCTAGTGGTTAGAGTGGAGGGATGGCAGGTAGCCTAGTGGTTAGAGTGGAGGGGCGGCAGGTAGCCTAGTGGTTAGAGTGGAGGGATGGCAGGTAGCCTAGTGATTAGAGTGGAGGGGGGGCAGGTAGCCTAGTGGTTAGAGTGGAGGGGCGGCACGTAGCCTAGTGGTTAGAGTGGAGGGACGGCAGGTAGCCTAGTGGTTAGAGGGACGGCAGGTAGCCTAGTGGTTAGAGTGGAGGGGCTGCAGGTAGCCTAGTGGTTAGAGTGGAGGGACGGCAGGTAGCCTGGTGGTTAGAATGGAAGGACGGCAGGTAACCTAGTGGTTAGAGTGGAGGGGCGGCAGGTAGCCTAGTGGTTAGAGTGGAGGGATGGCAGGTAGCCTAGTGATTAGAGTGGAGGGGGGGCAGGTAGCCTAGTGGTTAGAGTGGAGGGGCGGCACGTAGCCTAGTGGTTAGAGTGGAGGGACGGCAGGTAGCCTAGTGGTTAGAGGGACGGCAGGTAGCCTAGTGGTTAGAGTGGAGGGGCTGCAGGTAGCCTAGTGGTTAGAGTGGAGGGACGGCAGGTAGCCTGGTGGTTAGAGTGGAGGGGCGGCACGTAGCCTAGTGGTTAGAGTGGAGGGACGGCAGGTAGCCTAGTGGTTAGAGGGACGGCAGGTAGCCTAGTGGTTAGAGTGGAGGGGCTGCAGGTAGCCTAGTGGTTAGAGTGGAGGGACGGCAGGTAGCCTGGTGGTTAGAATGGAAGGACGGCAGGTAACCTAGTGGTTAGAGTGGAGGGGCTGCAGGTAGCCTAGTGGTTAGAGTGGAGGGACGGCAGGTAGCCTAGTGGTTAGAGTGGAGGGACGGCAGGTAGCCTAGTGGTTAGAGTGGAGGGGGGGCAGGTAGCCTAGTGGTTAGAGTGGAGGGGCGGCACGTAGCCTAGTGGTTAGAGTGGAGGGACGGCAGGTAGCCTAGTGGTTAGAGGGACGGCAGGTAGCCTAGTGGTTAGAGTGGAGGGGCTGCAGGTAGCCTAATGGTTAGAGGGACGGCAGGTAGCCTAGTGGTTAGAGTGGAGGGGCTGCAGGTAGCCTAGTGGTTAGAGTGGAGGGGGCAGGTAGCCTAGTGATTAGAGTGGAGGGGGGGCAGGTAGCCTAGTGGTTAGAGTGGAGGGGCAGCAGGTAGCCTAGTGGTTAGAGTGGAGGGACGGCAGGTAGCCTAGTGGTTAGAGGGACGGCAGGTAGCCTAGTGGTTAGAGTGGAGGGGCTGCAGGTAGCCTAGTGGTTAGAGTGGAGGGACGGCAGGTTGCCTAGTGGTTAGAATGGAGGGACGGCAGGTAGCCTAGTGGTTAAAGTGGAGGGGCTGCAGGTAGCCTAGTGGTTAGAGTGGAGGGACGGCAGGTAGCCTAGTGGTTAGAGTGGAGGGACGGCAGGTAGCCTAGTGGTTAGAGTGGAGGGGAGGCAGGTAGCCTAGTGGTTAGAGTGGAGGGGAGGCAGGTAGCCTAGTGGTTAGAGTGGAGGGACGGCAGGTAGCCTATTGGTTAGAGTGGAGGGGCGGCAGCTAGCCTAGTGGTTAGAGTGGAGGGGAGGCAGGTAGCCTAGTGGTTAGAGTGGAGGGACGGCAGGTAGCCTAGTGGTTAGAGGGGAGGGGCGGCAGGTAGCCTAGTGGTTAGAGTGGAGGGACGGCAGGTAGCCTAGTGGTTAGAGTGGAGGGACGGCAGGTAGCCTAGTGGTTAGAGTGGAGGGGCGGCAGCTAGCCTAGTGGTTAGAGTGGAGGGGAGGCAGGTAGCCTAGTGGTTAGAATGGAGGGACGGGAGGTAGCCTAGTGGTTAGAGGGGAGGGGCGGCAGGTAGCCTAGTGGTTAGAGTGGAGGGACGGCAGGTAGTCTAGTGGTTAGAGTGGAGGGACGGCAGGTAGTCTAGTGGTTAGAGTGGCGGGGCGGCAGGTAGTCTAGTGGTTGGGGGGGGGCAGGTAGCCTAGTGGTTAGAGGGGGGAGGCAGGTAGCCTAGTGGTTAGAGTGGAGGGACGGCAGGTAGCCTAGTGGTTAGAGGGACGGCAGGTAGCCTAGTGGTTAGAGTGGAGGGACGGCAGGTAGCCTAGTGGTTAGAGGGACGGCAGGTAGCCTAGTGGTTAGAGTGGAGGGACGGCAGGTAGCCTAGTGGTTAGAGGGGGGAGGCAGGTAGCCTAGTGGTTAGAGTGGAGGGGCGGCAGGTAGCCTAGTGGTTAGAGTGGAGGGACGGCAGGTAGCCTAGTGGTTAGAGTGTAGGGACGGCAGGTAGCCTAGTGGTTAGAGTGGAGGGGCTGGCAGGTAGCCTAGTGGTTAGAGTGGAGGTATGGCAGGTAGCCTAGTGGTTAGAGTGGAGGGACGGCAGGTAGCCTAATGGTTAGAGTGGAGGGACGGCAGGTAGCCTAGTGGTTAGAGTGGAGGGACGGCAGGTAGCCTAGTGGTTAGAGTGGAGGCAGGTAGCCTAGTGGTTAGAGTGGAGGGGCGGCAGGTAGCCTAGTGGTTAGAGTGGAGGGACGGCAGGTAGCCTAGTGGTTAGAGTGTAGGGACGGCAGGTAGCCTAGTGGTTAGAGTGGAGGGATGGCAGGTAGCCTAGTGGTTAGAGTGGAGGGGCGGCAGGTAGCCTAGTGGTTAGAGTGGAGGGATGGCAGGTAGCCTAGTGGTTAGAGTGGAGGGGCGGCAGGTAGCCTAGTGGTTAGAGTGGAGGGATGGCAGGTAGCCTAGTGATTAGAGTGGAGGGGGGGCAGGTAGCCTAGTGGTTAGAGTGGAGGGGCGGCACGTAGCCTAGTGGTTAGAGTGGAGGGACGGCAGGTAGCCTAGTGGTTAGAGGGACGGCAGGTAGCCTAGTGGTTAGAGTGGAGGGGCTGCAGGTAGCCTAGTGGTTAGAGGGACGGCAGGTAGCCTAGTGGTTAGAGTGGAGGGGCTGCAGGTAGCCTAGTGGTTAGAGTGGAGGGACGGCAGGTAGCCTGGTGGTTAGAGTGGAGGGGCGGCACGTAGCCTAGTGGTTAGAGTGGAGGGACGGCAGGTAGCCTAGTGGTTAGAGGGACGGCAGGTAGCCTAGTGGTTAGAGTGGAGGGATGGCAGGTAGCCTAGTGATTAGAGTGGAGGGGGGGCAGGTAGCCTAGTGGTTAGAGTGGAGGGGCGGCACGTAGCCTAGTGGTTAGAGTGGAGGGACGGCAGGTAGCCTAGTGGTTAGAGGGACGGCAGGTAGCCTAGTGGTTAGAGTGGAGGGGCTGCAGGTAGCCTAGTGGTTAGAGTGGAGGGGCGGCAGGTAGCCTAGTGGTTAGAGGGGGGGGCAGGTAGCCTAGTTGTTAGAGTGGAGGGACGGCAGGTAGCCTAGTGGTTAGACTGGAGGGGCGGCAGGTAGCCTAGTGGTTAGAGTGGAGGGGAGGCAGGTAGCCTAGTGGTTAGAGTGGAGGGACGGCAGGTAGCCTAGTGGTTAGAGTGGAGGGGAGGCAGGTAGTCTAGTGGTTAGAGTGGAGGGGCGGCAGCTAGCCTAGTGGTTAGAGTGGAGGGGAGGCAGGTAGCCTAGTGGTTAGAGTGGAGGGACGGCAGGTGGCCTAGTGGTTAGAGTGGAGAGGCGGCAGGTAGCCTAGTGGTTAGAGTGGAGGGACGGCAGGTAGCCTAGTGGTTAGAGTGGAGGGACGGCAGGTAATCTAGTGGTTAGAGTGGAGGGGGCAGGTAGCCTAGTGATTAGAGTGGAGGGGGGGCAGGTAGCCTAGTGGTTAGAGTGGAGGGGCAGCAGGTAGCCTAGTGGTTAGAGTGGAGGGACGGCAGGTAGCCTAGTGGTTAGAGGGACGGCAGGTAGCCTAGTGGTTAGAGTGGAGGGGCTGCAGGTAGCCTAGTGGTTAGAGTGGAGGGACGGCAGGTTGCCTAGTGGTTAGAATGGAGGGACGGCAGGTAGCCTAGTGGTTAGAGTGGAGGGGCTGCAGGTAGCCTAGTGGTTAGAGTGGAGGGACGGCAGGTAGCCTAGTGGTTAGAGTGGAGGGACGGCAGGTAGCCTAGTGGTTAGAGTGGAGGGGAGGCAGGTAGCCTAGTGGTTAGAGTGGAGGGACGGCAGGTAGCCTATTGGTTAGAGTGGAGGGGCGGCAGCTAGCCTAGTGGTTAGAGTGGAGGGGAGGCAGGTAGCCTAGTGGTTAGAGTGGAGGGACGGGAGGTAGCCTAGTGGTTAGAGGGGAGGGGCGGCAGGTAGCCTAGTGGTTAGAGTGGAGGGACGGCAGGTAGTCTAGTGGTTAGAGTGGAGGGACGGCAGGTAGTCTAGTGGTTAGAGTGGCGGGGCGGCAGGTAGTCTAGTGGTTGGGGGGGGGCAGGTAGCCTAGTGGTTAGAGGGGGGAGGCAGGTAGCCTAGTGGTTAGAGTGGAGGGACGGCAGGTAGCCTAGTGGTTAGAGGGACGGCAGGTAGCCTAGTGGTTAGAGTGGAGGGACGGCAGGTAGCCTAGTGGTTAGAGGGACGGCAGGTAGCCTAGTGGTTAGAGTGGAGGGACGGCAGGTAGCCTAGTGGTTAGAGGGGGGAGGCAGGTAGCCTAGTGGTTAGAGTGGAGGGGCGGCAGGTAGCCTAGTGGTTAGAGTGGAGGGACGGCAGGTAGCCTAGTGGTTAGAGTGTAGGGACGGCAGGTAGCCTAGTGGTTAGAGTGGAGGGGCGGCAGGTAGCCTAGTGGTTAGAGTGGAGGTATGGCAGGTAGCCTAGTGGTTAGAGTGGAGGGACGGCAGGTAGCCTAATGGTTAGAGTGGAGGGGCGGCAGGTAGCCTAGTGGTTAGAGTGGAGGGACGGCAGGTAGCCTAGTGGTTAGAGTGGAGGCAGGTAGCCTAGTGGTTAGAGTGGAGGGGCGGCAGGTAGCCTAGTGGTTAGAGTGGAGGGACGGCAGGTAGCCTAGTGGTTAGAGTGGAGGGATGGCAGGTAGCCTAGTGGTTAGAGTGGAGGGGCGGCAGGTAGCCTAGTGGTTAGAGTGGAGGGATGGCAGGTAGCCTAGTGGTTAGAGTGGAGGGGCGGCAGGTAGCCTAGTGGTTAGAGTGGAGGGATGGCAGGTAGCCTAGTGATTAGAGTGGAGGGGGGGCAGGTAGCCTAGTGGTTAGAGTGGAGGGGCGGCACGTAGCCTAGTGGTTAGAGTGGAGGGACGGCAGGTAGCCTAGTGGTTAGAGGGACGGCAGGTAGCCTAGTGGTTAGAGTGGAGGGGCTGCAGGTAGCCTAGTGGTTAGAGTGGAGGGACGGCAGGTAGCCTGGTGGTTAGAATGGAGGGACGGCAGGTAACCTAGTGGTTAGAGTGGAGGGGCTGCAGGTAGCCTAGTGGTTAGAGTGGAGGGACGGCAGGTAGCCTAGTGGTTAGAGTGGAGGGACGGCAGGTAGCCTAGTGGTTAGAGTGGAGGGGAGGCAGGTAGCCTAGTGGTTAGAGTGGAGGGACGGCAGGTAGCCTATTGGTTAGAGTGGAGGGGCGGCAGCTAGCCTAGTGGTTAGAGTGGAGGGGAGGCAGGTAGCCTAGTGGTTAGAGTGGAGGGACGGCAGGTAGCCTAGTGGTTAGAGGGGAGGGGCGGCAGGTAGCCTAGTGGTTAGAGTGGAGGGACGGCAGGTAGCCTAGTGGTTAGAGTGGAGGGACGGCAGGTAGTCTAGTGGTTAGAGTGGAGGGACGGCAGGTAGTCTAGTGGTTAGAGTGGAGGGGCGGCAGGTAGTCTAGTGGTTAGGGGGGGGTGCAGGTAGCCTTGTGGTTAGAGGGGGGAGGCAGGTAGCCTAGTGGTTAGAGTGGAGGGACGGCAGGTAGCCTAGTGGTTAGAGGGACGGCAGGTAGCCTAGTGGTTAGAGTGGAGGGACGGCAGGTAGCCTAGTGGTTAGAGGGACGGCAGGTAGCCTAGTGGTTAGAGTGGAGGGACGGCAGGTAGCCTAGTGGTTAGAGGGGGGAGGCAGGTAGCCTAGTGGTTAGAGTGGAGGGGCGGCAGGTAGCCTAGTGGTTAGAGTGGAGGGACGGCAGGTAGCCTAGTGGTTAGAGTGTAGGGACGGCAGGTAGCCTAGTGGTTAGAGTGGAGGGGCGGCAGGTAGCCTAGTGGTTAGAGTGGAGGTATGGCAGGTAGCCTAGTGGTTAGAGTGGAGGGACGGCAGGTAGCCTAGTGGTTAGAGTGGAGGGGCGGCAGGTAGCCTAGTGGTTAGAGTGGAGGGACGGCAGGTAGCCTAGTGGTTAGAGTGGAGGCAGGTAGCCTAGTGGTTAGAGTGGAGGGGCGGCAGGTAGCCTAGTGGTTAGAGTGGAGGGACGGCAGGTAGCCTAGTGGTTAGAGTGGAGGGACGGCAGGTAATCTAGTGGTTAGAGTGGAGGGGGCAGGTAGCCTAGTGATTAGAGTGGAGGGGGGGCAGGTAGCCTAGTGGTTAGAGTGGAGGGGCAGCAGGTAGCCTAGTGGTTAGAGTGGAGGGACGGCAGGTAGCCTAGTGGTTAGAGGGACGGCAGGTAGCCTAGTGGTTAGAGTGGAGGGGCTGCAGGTAGCCTAGTGGTTAGAGTGGAGGGACGGCAGGTTGCCTAGTGGTTAGAATGGAGGGACGGCAGGTAGCCTAGTGGTTAGAGTGGAGGGGCTGCAGGTAGCCTAGTGGTTAGAGTGGAGGGACGGCAGGTAGCCTAGTGGTTAGAGTGGAGGGACGGCAGGTAGCCTAGTGGTTAGAGTGGAGGGGAGGCAGGTAGCCTAGTGGTTAGAGTGGAGGGACGGCAGGTAGCCTATTGGTTAGAGTGGAGGGGCGGCAGCTAGCCTAGTGGTTAGAGTGGAGGGGAGGCAGGTAGCCTAGTGGTTAGAGTGGAGGGACGGGAGGTAGCCTAGTGGTTAGAGGGGAGGGGCGGCAGGTAGCCTAGTGGTTAGAGTGGAGGGACGGCAGGTAGTCTAGTGGTTAGAGTGGAGGGACGGCAGGTAGTCTAGTGGTTAGAGTGGCGGGGCGGCAGGTAGTCTAGTGGTTGGGGGGGGGCAGGTAGCCTAGTGGTTAGAGGGGGGAGGCAGGTAGCCTAGTGGTTAGAGTGGAGGGACGGCAGGTAGCCTAGTGGTTAGAGGGACGGCAGGTAGCCTAGTGGTTAGAGTGGAGGGACGGCAGGTAGCCTAGTGGTTAGAGGGACGGCAGGTAGCCTAGTGGTTAGAGTGGAGGGACGGCAGGTAGCCTAGTGGTTAGAGGGGGGAGGCAGGTAGCCTAGTGGTTAGAGTGGAGGGGCGGCAGGTAGCCTAGTGGTTAGAGTGGAGGGACGGCAGGTAGCCTAGTGGTTAGAGTGTAGGGACGGCAGGTAGCCTAGTGGTTAGAGTGGAGGGGCGGCAGGTAGCCTAGTGGTTAGAGTGGAGGTATGGCAGGTAGCCTAGTGGTTAGAGTGGAGGGACGGCAGGTAGCCTAATGGTTAGAGTGGAGGGGCGGCAGGTAGCCTAGTGGTTAGAGTGGAGGGACGGCAGGTAGCCTAGTGGTTAGAGTGGAGGCAGGTAGCCTAGTGGTTAGAGTGGAGGGGCGGCAGGTAGCCTAGTGGTTAGAGTGGAGGGACGGCAGGTAGCCTAGTGGTTAGAGTGGAGGGATGGCAGGTAGCCTAGTGGTTAGAGTGGAGGGGCGGCAGGTAGCCTAGTGGTTAGAGTGGAGGGATGGCAGGTAGCCTAGTGGTTAGAGTGGAGGGGCGGCAGGTAGCCTAGTGGTTAGAGTGGAGGGATGGCAGGTAGCCTAGTGATTAGAGTGGAGGGGGGGCAGGTAGCCTAGTGGTTAGAGTGGAGGGGCGGCACGTAGCCTAGTGGTTAGAGTGGAGGGACGGCAGGTAGCCTAGTGGTTAGAGGGACGGCAGGTAGCCTAGTGGTTAGAGTGGAGGGGCTGCAGGTAGCCTAGTGGTTAGAGTGGAGGGACGGCAGGTAGCCTGGTGGTTAGAATGGAGGGACGGCAGGTAACCTAGTGGTTAGAGTGGAGGGGCTGCAGGTAGCCTAGTGGTTAGAGTGGAGGGACGGCAGGTAGCCTAGTGGTTAGAGTGGAGGGACGGCAGGTAGCCTAGTGGTTAGAGTGGAGGGGAGGCAGGTAGCCTAGTGGTTAGAGTGGAGGGACGGCAGGTAGCCTATTGGTTAGAGTGGAGGGGCGGCAGCTAGCCTAGTGGTTAGAGTGGAGGGGAGGCAGGTAGCCTAGTGGTTAGAGTGGAGGGACGGCAGGTAGCCTAGTGGTTAGAGGGGAGGGGCGGCAGGTAGCCTAGTGGTTAGAGTGGAGGGACGGCAGGTAGCCTAGTGGTTAGAGTGGAGGGACGGCAGGTAGTCTAGTGGTTAGAGTGGAGGGACGGCAGGTAGTCTAGTGGTTAGAGTGGAGGGGCGGCAGGTAGTCTAGTGGTTAGGGGGGGGTGCAGGTAGCCTTGTGGTTAGAGGGGGGAGGCAGGTAGCCTAGTGGTTAGAGTGGAGGGACGGCAGGTAGCCTAGTGGTTAGAGGGACGGCAGGTAGCCTAGTGGTTAGAGTGGAGGGACGGCAGGTAGCCTAGTGGTTAGAGGGACGGCAGGTAGCCTAGTGGTTAGAGTGGAGGGACGGCAGGTAGCCTAGTGGTTAGAGGGGGGAGGCAGGTAGCCTAGTGGTTAGAGTGGAGGGGCGGCAGGTAGCCTAGTGGTTAGAGTGGAGGGACGGCAGGTAGCCTAGTGGTTAGAGTGTAGGGACGGCAGGTAGCCTAGTGGTTAGAGTGGAGGGGCGGCAGGTAGCCTAGTGGTTAGAGTGGAGGTATGGCAGGTAGCCTAGTGGTTAGAGTGGAGGGACGGCAGGTAGCCTAGTGGTTAGAGTGGAGGGGCGGCAGGTAGCCTAGTGGTTAGAGTGGAGGGACGGCAGGTAGCCTAGTGGTTAGAGTGGAGGCAGGTAGCCTAGTGGTTAGAGTGGAGGGGCGGCAGGTAGCCTAGTGGTTAGAGTGGAGGGACGGCAGGTAGCCTAGTGGTTAGAGTTTAGGGACGGCAGGTAGCCTAGTGGTTAGAGTGGAGGGATGGCAGGTAGCCTAGTGGTTAGAGTGGAGGGGCGGCAGGTAGCCTAGTGGTTAGAGTGGAGGGATGGCAGGTAGCCTAGTGGTTAGAGTGGAGGGGCGGCAGGTAGCCTAGTGGTTAGAGTGGAGGGATGGCAGGTAGCCTAGTGGTTAGAGTGGAGGGGCGGCAGTTAGCCTAGTGGTTAGAGTGGAGGGGCGGCAGGTAGCCTAGTGGTTAGGGTGGAGGGGCGGCAGGTTACTCTGACTCCATCCTGCTGGGGCTCTGACTCCATCCTGTTGGGGACGGCTGAGAACACAGTAAATATTTGTTATCCCACAAGGGGCTCTATGAAGAAACACACCAGACACCTTTCAGTTCAGGAATTAAAAAAGTTTATTTTTTCGATGACAGGGGGAACATCCTTCAGGATAATGTTTGATCATTATAATAATCAGCAATTAAAAAACAATGTCAAAAGTACAGTTGTATACCAGCCTTGGAAACCCTCTCTCTCAGTTCTGGGAGCATCAGAGGGAAATTATTGCAGACAGTTAGCTTGTCTATTGACAGCTAGAAAACACACCCTTCTCTTCCTCCTCTTCCTCCTCCTCCTCCTCTTCCTCCAGTCTCTCAAGAGTTAAAACGACAAGGTTTCTGATAGATTGAAGGTCAGGTTCCATCACAGCTTAAACGTCCTGAAGCCTGGTTCTAGAACGTCCTGAAGCCTGGTTCTAGAACTTCCTGAAGCCTGGTTCTAGAACTTCCTGAAGCCTGGTTCTAGAACATCCTGAAGCCTGGTTCTAGAACGTCCTGAAGCCTGGTTCTACAACATCCTGAAGCCTGGTTCTAGAACGTCCTGAATCCTGGTTCTACAACATCCTGAAGCCTGGTTCTAGAACATCCTGAAGCCTGGTTCTACAACATCCTCAAGCCTGGTTCTAGAACATCCTTTAGCCTGGTTCTAGAACATCCTGAAGCCTGGTTCTATAACGTCCTGAAGCCTGGTTGTAGAACTTCCTGAAGCCTGGTTCTAGAACGTCCTAAAGCCTGGTTCTACAACGTCCTGAAGCCCGGTTCTACAACGTCCTGAAGCCTGGTTCTACAACGTCCTGAAGCCTGGTTCTACAACATCCTGAAGCCTGGTTCTACAACATCCTCAAGCCTGGTTCTAGAACATCCTTTAGCCTGGTTCTAGATCATCCTGAAGCCTGGTTCTAGATCATCCTGAAGCCTGGTTCTACAACATCCTCAAACCTGGTTCTATAACGTCCTGAAGCCTGGTTCTAGAACTTCCTTAAGCCTAGTTCTAGATCATCCTGAAGCCTGGTTCTACAACATCCTCAAACCTGGTTCTAGAACGTCCTGAAGCCTGGTTCTACAACATCCTCAAACCTTGTTCTAGAACTTCCTGAAGCCTGATTCTAGAACTTCCTGAAGTCTGGCTCTAGAACGTCCTGAAGCATGCTGGTGCGGTTTTTAAAAACACTCAGTCTCTTTTATAATGAGTCTTTTATCAGATCGGAGCAACAGATTCACCTCAATGCCAGAGATCCATCATCATCATCATCATCCATCAGGTATAAAGCTTTATTAGGGTTCATACTGAGTTATAATATACATCAGGTTCTCTGGAAATAACTTGTAGGCTTTGGTAACGAGTGGATTGATCAGGTGGGGAGCAACGGGAGGAAAGTCAAGCGCTCAACATCTGACTCCTGGGTATTCTGAGATAAACAGCACCCAGAACCTGTTTCCATGGTTCCCCTCTCTGTGACAGCTTGGACAGTATCGGACCAACGGTCTCAGTAGATACACACCTAGCCAACCAGCACATTTTATATCGGACAATAATAAATCATGTTTAAATCGGTATTACAGCCCTCGTACAAACCAAACTGAGCCCGGTACATTTAGTTAGACAGTCTACAAACATCGGAAACATCTGGAAATTTTAATTTATCAAAAGAATGTAAAAAAAAAAAAAAAACATTTTTTTTATATATTTTTAAATATATTTTTAAATATATATATTTTTTCTCAGCAACATGCAAATAGTCCAAAAAACGATTCCTCATTAAAAAAAACACACACAAATATCTGAGGATCCAAATTCATCTGTCCAAAACTCTTCAAATATTATAAATATTTTCTACCAAATCGTATTGACTACTGTGGTAATAGAGAAAAGCACCCGTCTCTAAATCAATTATAAATAAGACAGGAGATTCTATAGCTGGAGACGCCTAAAGTTCAGGGGTCAAACTAGTTGACCTGGGGGGGGGGGGGGGGTCAGTCAGACGGACGCCAGGCTGTTTAACTTCCCTAGTAAACAAACGTTGTCTCATCATCCAATCAAAAAAGTCTCTTCTGTTCCCCCAGTGAGATCGAAACAGGAAGCTCCTCTCTACTGATAAATAACATGTTTTACGGATCTATTTTCTGATCATCATTTACATGCAAACTGCTGGTGGCCCACTAAGGGTGACATGGTACAGGGGAGGGGTTAGAGATGGAGGGCGGGGTTGGAGATGGGGGGCGGGGTTGGAGATGGAGGGTGGGGTTAGAGATGGAGGGCAGGGTTAGAGATGGGGGCGGGGTTAGAGATGGGGGTGGGGTTTAGAGATGGAGGGCGGGGTTAGAGATGGAGGGCAGGGTTAGAGATGGAGGGCGGGGTTTAGAGATGGAGGGCAGGGTTAGAGATGGAGGGCGGGGTTTAGAGATGGAGGGCGGGGTTAGAGATGGAGGGCGGGGTTAGAGACTGACTGGGTCAGGGGTACAGGGGTACAGGGGTTAGGGGTATAGGGGTTAGGGGTACAGGGGTTAGGGGTACAGGGGTATAGGGGTACAGGGGTTAGGGGTACAGGGGTTAGGGGTACAGGGGTTAGGGGTACAGGGGTTAGGGGTACAGGGGTTAGGGGTACAGGGGTATAGGGATTAGGGGGTAACATTAGTAGAGGGTAAGGTGATAGTGAGGGGTATAGGGATTAGGGGGTAACATTAGTAGAGGGTAAGGTGATAGTGAGGGGTATAGGGATTAGGGGGTAACATTAGTAGAGGGTAAGGTGATAGTGAGGGGTATAGGGATTAGGGGGTAACATTAGTAGAGGGTAAGGTGATAGTGAGGGGTATAGGGATTAGGGGGTAACATTAGTAGAGGGTAAGGTGATAGTGAGGGGTATAGGGATTAGGGGGTAACATTAGTAGAGGGTAAGGTGATAGTGAGGGGTATAGGGATTAGGGGGTAACATTAGTAGAGGGTAAGGTGATAGTGAGGGGTATAGGGATTAGGGGGTAACATTAGTAGAGGGTAAGGTGATAGTGAGGGGTATAGGGATTAGGGGGTAACATTAGTAGAGGGTAAGGTGATAGTGAGGGGTATAGGGATTAGGGGGTAACATTAGTAGAGGGTAAGGTGATAGTGAGGGGTATAGGGATTAGGGGGTAACATTAGTAGAGGGTAAGGTGATAGTGAGGGGTATAGGAATTAGGGGGTAACATTAGTAGAGGGTAAGGTGATAGTGAGGGGTATAGGGATTAGGGGGTAACATTAGTAGAGGGTAAGGTGATAGTGAGGGGTGGGTGTTGGGGTTCCATCTCTACATATGACCTGAGTACGGCTTTAGACTGCTGGAGACATGCATGACCCTGTCCACAGCCCTGTGTATAGCAGGTTAGGTATATATACTGTATGTCAAACACACCAGGTGGATTTACAGGTACACTGTGAGGGATCTAGCCAGCCCTCAGACAGGGCTGACTGGTAGACACTGTGGATGGGAGACGGCCGGCGGGTAAAAAGGACTGGAACTAGCGAGGAACAACATGAGTCACGTTGTGAGGACCCGGCAGGGACAGAGACATTACTGGTTCGTTTGGTTGTAGATATCTACACTGACACATCTCAGCCCACCTCTCCTGTCTTCTCTTCCTCCTCGCCTCTCCTCTCTTCTCCTCTCCTCTCCTCCTCTCCTCTCTCCTCTCCTTCTCCTCTCCTCTCTCCTCCTCTCTTCTCCTCTCCTCTCTTCTCCTCTCCTGTCTTCTCTTCCTCCTCCTCTCTTCTCCTCTCCTCTCTTCTCCTCTCTTCTCCCTTCTCCTCTATTCTCCTCCTCCTCTCCTCCTCTCTTCTCCTCCTCCTCCACCTCCTCTCTTCTCCTCCTCCTCTCCTCCTCTCCTCTCTCCTCTTCTCCTCTCCTCACCCTAGAAATAAACCTAATCTCATCCCCAGCAGAGAGCATCAGACAGTCAAAGCTTAAAAACATTAGACTCAAATATAACTTGAAGCTTGAAAAAAAAAAGTTTTAAATTACGTTAACTCATAAAAAAACACGAGTTCAAGATTAAAAAAACAGTTTTCCTTGGTTACTGTTTCAGTAAAGTGAACTTTGTTTAGCTAACAGAGAACGAACACTTTATAAAAACATCCAATCACAGGAGGATGACGGAAACAAAACAACCAATCGGACGGTTCAACTCGTCTGTGTCAAAAACAAAACATTATAGACCTCTGGGAAAAAAGAAAATGTGTTGCATTAAAATGGAGTTATTTCATCACCTCAGCAATCACATATGTTCTGTATATACAACGAGGCACACACACAGAACACACACCTGTCTGTCTGTCTGTCTGTCTGCCTGCCTGTCTGTCTGTCTGTCTGTCTGTCTGTCTGTCTGTCTGTCTGTCTGTCTGTCTGTCTGTCTGTCTGTCTGTCTGTTATACCTGTCTGTCTGTCTGTCTGTCTGTCTGTCTGTCTGTCTGTCTGTCTGTCTGTCTGTTATACCTGTCTGTCTGTCTGTCTGTCTGTCTGTCTGTCTGTCTGTCTGTCTGTCTGTCTGTCTGTCTGTCTGTCTGTCTGTTATACCTGAATGTCTGTCTGTCTGTCTGTCTGTCTGTCTGTCTGTCTGTCTGTCTGTCTGTCTGTCTGTCTGTCTGTCTGTTTGCCTGTCTGTCTGTTATACCTGTCTGTCTGTTATACCTGAATGTCTGTCTGTCTGTCTGTCTGTCTGTCTGTCTGTCTGTCTGTCTGTCTGTCTGTCTGTCTGTCTGTCTGTCTGTCTGTCTGTTATACCTGTCTGTCTGTCTGTCTGTCTGTCTGTCTGTCTGTCTGTCTGTCTGTCTGTCTGTCTGTCTGTCTGTCTGTTATACCTGAATGTCTGTCTGTCTGTCTGTCTGTCTGTCTGTCTGTCTGTCTGTCTGTCTGTCTGTCTGTCTGTCTGCCTGTCTGTCTGTCTGTCTGTTATACCTGTCTGTCTGTTATACCTGTCTGTCTGTCTGTCTGTCTGTCTGTCTGTCTGTCTGTCTGTCTGTCAGCCAGCAGTTGAAGACTTGTCCATCAATATCTATGCCAGAGAGCATCTGAACAGACTGATGCATATGGGATAAAATACACGCAAAACGCAAAACGCAACACGCAACACACAACACGCAACAGGCGTGTCCCGGTCCGCTGTCCTCTTCTGTCTGTCTGAGAGATCAATGTGATCGTGGACCAGTACAGGAAACAGGAAGTAGGAAATAGGAAGTAGAGCTCCTGTAGAGGACTTGGAAGGAGCACCGTCAATCTCCCATCACTTCCTGTAAGGATCAGAGGTCAGCCAGGCGCTGGTTCCTGATTGGCTCACGTGAGGGCAGAGTGTCATAAATGTTTGTTCCTGATTGGCTGGCTGGCTGGTGTGAGGAGTGTCAGAAATACTTTGGCTACAGATTTATGTGGCTTTAGTCCTGGACTAAATAACACTGTTACAACCTCTCTCTCTTTCTCACCATCTCTCTCTCTCTCTCTCTCTCCCCATCTCTCTCTCTCTCTCTCACCATCTCTCTCTCTCTTTCTCACCATCTCTCTCTCTCTCTCTCTCCCTATCTCTCCCCATTTCTCTCTCTCTCTCCCCCCCATCTCCCTCTCTCTCTCTCCCCATCTCTCTCTCCCCATCTCCCTCTCCCCCCCCCCCAACCGGTCACTGTCCAGATCAGGCCACACCCTCTGGATGGGGTTTAGTCTTTCTGACGAATCCCTCTCCTACTACAGTACCGGGCTCTGCTCTCATTGGGCAGTTCTCCTGTTCATCGAGCTAAACCCCGGCCTGCTGCTAAAGTGCGAGGGACTTGTGTCCGGTTCATTACTCGATAGGCCAGCGGACATGCCACTCGTGTATCTGTGCTCCGGTTGGTCGAAGGTGAACTGTGGGAGGGGCATGTAGTCACCGTAGAGAGAGGAAGGTCTAGTGTCGGAGTTCAGGGGATGGGTGTGTGTGTGAGACGGGGTGTGTGTGTGAGACGGGGTGTGTGTGTGAGACGGGGTGTGTGTGTGAGACGGGGTGTGCGTTACTGCTTGAGGGAGAGTCTGTATGAGTGTGTGTGTGTTAGTCGGTGTGTGTGTAGGTGTGTGTGTCGGCGTTAGCCTGTGCGTAGGAGTGTGTGCTTCGGCGACGTCGTAGGATGGGGTTCTGCGTCTCAGCAGCGGGTTGCAGTCCGCCTGCGGCTCCGAGGGGGCGTGGCCCGCTGAGTCACATGGTGGGTGGATCGAGATGCAGGGCGGGCTCATCCTCTTCTTCCTGCGACCTCTAACCTCTGACCTCTCTTCCTCTTCCTCCTCCGGCGGGGACGGGCAGATCTCGATGGAGTGTCGTCGCTGGTCGTCAGGACAACGGGGTTTATCCAGGAAGCCCTGGGTGTCTACGCTGAAGCCCTTCCTCGGGTCGTGACCTTTTAGCCCTGCCCCCAGCAGACTGAGCGCGCTCCCTCGGCTCCTCAGGGAAGAGGGGGAGTCAGGGGAGGCGTAAGGGGAGAGGGAGTGACACCGCCCACTTCCATGTCCGTCCCACCAATGGCGCGCTGAGCTGGTGATGTGCCACACCTCCTCGTCGGCGGGGTCCGAGAGGAAGGGGGGAGAGGGGGGGCGGGGGGAGAGCAGGGAGAGGGACAGGGGGAGAGAGGGGAGGGTTGAGACGGGGTCCTGTCTCTCTACTGAGGCGACACTCCGAACTTCCACTGAGTCCAGCTTCACAGCCAGCTGGAACACAGAGAGAACACAATGGGGAATGTTAGGGTCACAGACACCTGGAACACATAGGACACAATGGGGAATGTTAGGGTCACAGACACCTGGAACACAATGGGGAATGTTAGGGTCACAGACACCTGGAACACAGAGGACACAATGGGGAATGTTAGGGTCACAGACACCTGGAACACAATGGGGAATGTTAGGGTCACAGACACCTGGAACACAATGGGGAATGTTAGGGTCACAGACACCTGGAACACAATGGGGAATGTTAGGGTCACAGACACCTGGAACACAATGGGGAATGTTAGGGTCACAGACACCTGGAACACAGAGGACACAATGGGGAATGTTAGGGTCACAGACACCTGGAACACAATGGGAAATGTTAGGGTCACAGACACCTGGAACACAATGGGGAATGTTAGGGTCACAGACACCTGGAACACAATGGGGAATGTTAGGGTCACAGACACCTGGAACACAGAGGATACAATGGGGAATGTTAGGGTCACAGACACCTGGAACACAATGGGGAATGTTAGGGTCACAGACACCTGGAACACAATGGGAAATGTTAGGGTCACAGACACCTGGAACACAGAGGACACAATGGGGAATGTTAGGGTCACAGACACCTGGAACACAATGGGGAATGTTAGGGTCACAGACAGCTGGAACACAATGGGGAATGTTAGGGGCACAGACAGCTGGAACACAATGGGGAATGTTAGGGTCACAGACACCTGGAACACAATGGGAAATGTTAGGGTCACAGACAGCTGGAACACAATGGAGAATGTTAGGGGCACAGACAGCTGGAACACAATGGGGAATGTTAAGGTCACAGACCAAGCATGGTGTGTGTGTGTGTGTGTGTGTGTGTGTGTGTGTGTGTGTGTGTGTGTGTGTGTGTGTGTGTGTGTGTGTGTGTGTGTGTGTGTGTGTGTGTGTGTTGTGTGTGTGTGTGTGTGTGTGTACTCACCTGTCTGCGCAGCCCCCTGGGCGAGGGCCTTGGCGGGGCGATGTGAGGGGGACCAGGGTGAGCGAGGCTGGACAGTACAGCCTGGTCTTCACATGGCTGGGAATGCGCAGATGTTACACAGCCTGAGGAGAAAAGATACACGGAAAAACAACACTTAAACACTTAGACTGGCGTTGGGATATGGACTCAGAGAGACTGTTCGTCCTGACTTATAAAACCTGCAGGCTGTTACAGTCAGTCAACAGGAGTCATTGGGTCAGTGTGTATAACTCTAGCATGACTGTCTATGGGGCTAACATGCTACTAGCATCCATGGGGGCTAACATGCTACTAGCATCCAGGGGGCTAACATGCTACTAGCATCCAGGGGGCTAACATGCTACTAGCATCCAGGGGGCTAACATGCTACTAGCATCCATGGGGGCTAACATGCTACTAGCATCCATGGGGGCTAACATGCTACTAGCATCCATGGGGGCTAACATGCTACTAGCATCCAGGGGGCTAACATGCTACTAGCATCCAGGGGGCTAACATGCTACTAGCATCCATGGGGCTAACATGCTACTAGCATCCAGGGGGCTAACATGCTACTAGCATCCATGGGGGCTAACATGCTACTAGCATCCATGGGGGCTAACATGCTACTAGCATCCAGGGGGCTAACATGCTACTAGCATCCATGGGGCTAACTAGCATCCAGGGGGCTAACGTGCTACTAGCATCCAGGGGGCTAACATGCTACTAGCATCCAGGGGGCTAACATGCTACTAGCATCCAGGGGGCTAACATGCTACTAGCATCCAGGGGGCTAACATGCTACTAGCATCCAGGGGGCTAACATGCTACTAGCATCCATGGGGGCTAACATGCTACTAGCATCCAGGGGGCTAACATGCTACTAGCATCCATGGGGGCTAACATGCTACTAGCATCCATGGGGGCTAACATGCTACTAGCATCCAGGGGGCTAACATGCTACTAGCATCCAGGGGGCTAACATGCTACTAGCATCCAGGGGTTGGAACCGGTTGAGGGGAACAAATCCCGAAAACCGGAAAATAACTACATTTTCCCGGGAACAGAACCCAATAATGAGAATAATGGTTTCCTGTGTAACTGACTGAAGGGTTAGTTAAGCTATGTTGCCGGTCAACACAGAGCAGATGTTACAGTACAACTAGTAAAGTACAGAGTTGAGTGGATGAGCCTGTATGATCCTGTGTAGTTCACAGCTAACCACTACAGACAGTCATCCAGCCAGCCAGTCTGTCAACCAACCAGACAGTCATCCAGCCAGCCAGTCTGTCAACCAGACAGTCAGCCAGCCAGTCTGTCAACCAGACAGTCAGCCAGCCAGCCAGTCTGTCAGCCAACCAGCCAGTCAGCCAGTCAGCCAGTCTGTCAGCCAACCAGCCAGTCAGACTGTCAGCCAACCAGCTAGTCATCCAGCCAGTCAGACTGTCAGCCAACCAGCCAGCCAGCCAGTCAGACTGTCTGCCAACCAGCCAGTCATCCAGTCAGCCAGTCTGTCAGCCAACCAACCAGCCAGTCAGCCAACCAGCCAGTCAGCCAGCCAGACTGTCAGCCAACCAGCCAGTCAGCCAGCCAGACTGTCAGCCAACCAGCCAGTCAGACTGTCAGCCAGCCAGCCAGTCAGCCAGCCAGTCAGACTGTCAGCCAACCAGCCAGTCAGCCAGCCAACCAGCCAGTCAGACTGTCAGCCAACCAGCCAGCCAGTCAGACTGTCAGCCAACCAGCCAGTCAGCCAGTCAGACTGTCAGCCAACCAGCCAGTCAGCCAGCCTGTCAGACTGTCAGCCAACCAGCCAGACTGTCAGCCAACCAGCCAGTCAGCCAGCCAGTCAGACTGTCAGCCAACCAGTCAGCCAACCAGACAGCCAGCCAGCCAACCAGCCAGCCAGCCATTAGCCTAAATCAGTCTGTCAGCCAGCCAGTACCTGATACACAAACACAGGACTGGACCTGCAGTCAGGAAAACAGGTCTTTACAGTCTCACTGTAGATCATAGAACACTCTAGTTAGCCTTAGAACCTCACTGTAGACTATAGAACACTCTAGTTAGCCTTAGAACCTCACTGTAGACTATAGAACACTCAAGTTAGTCTTAGAACCTCACTGTAGATCATAGAACACTCTAGTTAGCCTTAGAACCTCACTGTAGACTATAGAACACTCAAGTTAGTCTTAGAACCTCACTGTAGATCATAGAACACTCGAGTTAGTCTTAGAACCTCACTGTAGATCACAGAACACTCTAGATAGTCTTAGAACCTCACTGTAGATCATAGAGCACTCGAGATAGTCGTAGAACCTCACTGTAGATCATAGAACACTCTAGTTAGTCTTAGAACCTCAATGTATATCATAGATCACTCTAGTTAGTCTTAGAACCTCACTGTAGATCATGGAACACTCAAGTTAGTCTTAGGACCTCACTGTAGATCATAGAACACTCGAGTTAGTCTTATAACCTCACTGTAGATTATAGAACACTCTAGTTAGTCTTAGAACCTCACTGTAGATCATAGAACACTCGAGTTAGTCTTAGAACCTCACTGTAGATCATAGAACACTCTAGTTAGTCTTAGAACCTCACTGTAGATCATAGAACACTCGAGTTAGTCTTAAAACCTCACTGTAGATCATAGAACACTCTAGTTAGTCTTAGAACCTCACTGTAGATCATAGAGCACTCGAGATAGTCGTAGAACCTCACTGTAGATCATAGAACACTCTAGTTAGTCTTAGAACCTCAATGTATATCATAGATCACTCTAGTTAGTCTTAGAACCTCACTGTAGATCATGGAACACTCAAGTTAGTCTTAGGACCTCACTGTAGATCATAGAACACTCGAGTTAGTCTTAGAACCTCACTGTAGATTATAGAACACTCTAGTTAGTCTTAGAACCTCACTGTAGATCATAGAACACTCGAGATAGTCGAAGAACCTCACTGTAGATCATAGAACACTCTAGTTAGTCTTAGAACTTCACTGTAGATCATAGAACACTCGAGTTAGTCTTAGAACCTCACTGTAGATCATAGAACACTCTAGTTAGTCTTAGAACCTCACTGTAGATCATGGAACACTCAAGTTAGTCTTAGGACCTCACTGTAGATCATAGAACACTCTAGTTAGTCTTAGAACCTCACTGTAGATCATAGAACACTCTAGTTAGTCTTAAAACCTCACTGTAGATCATAGAACACTCTAGTTAGTCTTAAAACCTCACTGTAGATCATTCAGTGCTATGCAGAGTGGGGGTGACTCAGGACCAAGCACTTCCTGTGTCCCACCAGGTTTGTTACCTGTGCGTTGTGTCGCTACTCCCCCCCTCGGCCTCGGGTATTCTTGCAGACCTTTCCACACACACATTCCATGCTCGTAATGGGTTGTCCCGTTTCCATGTGTTGCTAATCTTTGGTCCATCAGATTCGGGAGATCATCCTAACCCCTCTCCTCCTCTACATTTACATTTTACATTTACGTCATTTAGCAGACACTCTTATCCAGAGCGACTTACAAAATGGTGGATTCACCTTATAATATCTAGTGGAACAACCACTTTACAATAGTGCATCTAAATCTTTTAAGGGGGGGGGGGGTTAGAAGGATTACTTTATCCTATCCCAGGTATTCCTTAAAGAGGTGGGGTTTCAGGTGTCTCCGGAAGGTGGTGACTGACTCATGGTCACCTAATCATCCCCAGCTTCCTATTGGCTCATTCATCCCCCGCTCCATCCTCGCCCTGGTTCATTTATTTTTAATTATCCGTTATGTTACCAGGTAAATTGACTGAGAACACATTCTCATTTACAGCAACGACCTGGGGAGCAGTTACAGGGGAGAGGAGGGGGGATGAATGAGCCAATTGGAAGCTGGGGATGATTAGGTGGCCATGATGGTATGAGGGTCAGATTGGGAATTTATCCAGGACACCGGGGGTTAACACCCCTACTCTTACGATACGTGTCATGGGATCTTTAGTGACCACAGAGAGTCAGGACACCAGTTTAACGTCCCATCTGAAAGACGGCATCCTACACAGGGCAGTGTCCCAGGGCAGCTCTCTGAGCTGTCAACTGTTCCACCACCCAATCAACACTCTATTCTTGGTTGTCAACTAGTCTGGTCCTGGTCGTCACTGGTTTCGCCAGCAAAGTCGATTGAATGAATACATCATCAGTGATTTTTATGCTTTTTAAAAAAGTTTAATGCTTTAATAAGATTAGGGTTGCAAAAACGTATAAAGTAATCTATGACAATCTAAGGTAATTTTGCTAATTTATACTAGAATAATCTTTCAGAAATGTATCCATGTAAAATATATATAGTTTCTAGTGGATATACCATATGGTTCAAGAGAAAAGAGCCTAATTCATGAAAAAAACTGCAGCTCTTCCAACTATTGACTTCAATTAACTCTGCAGCTCTTCCAAGCAATGACTTCAATTAACTCTGCAGCTCTTCCAAGTAATGACTTCAATTAACTCTGCAGCTCTTCCAAGCAATGACTTCAATTAACTCTGCAGCTCTTCCAAGTAATGACTTCAATTAACTCTGCAGCTCTTCCAAGTAATGACTTCAATTAACTCTGCAGCTCTTCCAAGTAATGACTTCAATTAACTCTGCAGCTCTTCCAAGCAATGACTTCAATTAACTCTGCAGCTCTTCCAAGTAATGACTTCAATTAACTCTGCAGCTCTTCCAAGTAATGACTTCAATTAACTCTGCAGCTCTTCCAACTATTGACTTCAATTAACTCTGCAGCTCTTCCAAGTAATGACTTCAATTAACTCTGCAGCTCTTCCAACTATTGACTTCAATTAACTCTGCAGCTCTTCCAAGCAATGACTTCAATTAACTCTGCAGCTCTTCCAAGCAATGACTTCAATTAACTCTGCAGCTCTTCCAAGCAATGACTTCAATTAACTCTGCAGCTCTTCCAAGCAATGACTTCAATTAACTCTGCAGCTCTTCCAAGTAATGACTTCAATTAACTCTGCAGCTCTTCCAAGCAATGACTTCAATTAACTCTGCAGCTCTTCCAAGTAATGACTTCAATTAACTCTGCAGCTCTTCCAAGTAATGACTTCAATTAACTCTGCAGCTCTTCCAAGTAATGACTTCAATTAACTCTGCAGCTCTTCCAAGCAATGACTTCAATTAACTCTGCAGCTCTTCCAAGTAATTACATTTTTTCACAACTGCCACCAGTTTGGCGGCAAAACAATGACAACAAAGACATGTTGACATAGTAAAAATAAATCCAAGTCTTTAAAAATATAAAGGATATTTCCTGCTGAAAACCTCATTATTAAAACACAAACGGTATTCACTAAGCTGTAAGTAAGTTGTATTGTATTTAGGACAATGTTTACCATCTTTGTCATTACGATTTTAAAAATATAAAATAGCTTTATTTTATTATTGGATATATTTGACATGTTATGAAAATTCCATGAAATCCTGAAAGTTTCCCAAAAATTCCTGTAGATTACTGGTAAACTTTGAAAGTTACTGGTAATATACCTTCCCCTTTGCAACCCTTAATGAGAGAGAGAGAGAGAGAGAGAAAGAGAGAGACAGAGAGAGAGAGAGAGAGAGAGAGAGAGACAGACAGAGAGACAGAGAGAGCGAGAGTGTGTGTGTGTACCTGAGGCTTGGTACTGGGGGCTGGTGTGTTCCTGTAGAGGGTAGGGGGCGCTAGCAGGTCGTACAGGAGGAAACATGTAGCTGTCGTTAGGGAGAGAATGCATCCTGGATACGGACATCTTCCTTGGCGACAGAAGCTCCTCCTCCTGGCTGCACTGACCCTCCTCCTCCTGTAGAGGGAGACCAGACCATCTAAGTTAGGCTGAATGTGTGTGTGTGTGTGTGTGTGTGTGTGTGTGTGTGTGTGTGTGTGTGTGTGTGGTGTGTGTGTGTGTGTGTGTGTGTGTGTGTGGTGTGTGTGTGTGTGTGTGTGTGTGTGTGTGTGTGTGTGTGTGTGTGTGTGTGTGGTGTGTGTGTGTGTGTGTGTGTGTGTGGTGTGTGTGTGTGTGTGTGTGTGGTGTGTGTGGTGTGTGTGTGTGTGTGTGTGTGTGTGTGTGTGGTGTGTGTGTGTGTGTGTGAGTGTGTGTGAGTGTGTGTGTGTGTGTGTGTGGTGTGTGTGTGTGTGTGTGTGTGGTGTGTGTGGTGTGTGTGTGTGTGTGTGTGTGTGTGTGTGTGTGTGTGGTGTGTGTGTGTGTGTGTGTGTGTGTGAGTGTGTGTGAGTGTGTGTGTGTGTGTGTGTGGTGTGTGTGTGTGTGTGTGTGTGTGGTGTGTGTGTGTGTGTGTGTGTGTGTGTGGTGTGTGTGTGTGTGTGTGTGTGTGTGGTGTGTGTGTGTGTGTGTGTGTGTGTGTGTGTGTGTGTGTGTGTGTGTGTGTCCAGTTTATCGATGCAAAATTTACGGGAACTTTTAACAAATTCTCTGGTTTTCCTGAAATCCTGTTTGAAAGATTCCAGATCTCCTCCTTATTCCTTCCTGATTCCAGATCTCCTCCTTATTCCTTCCTGATTCCAGATCTCCTCCTTATTCCTTCCTGATTCCAGATCTCCTCCTTATTCCTTCCTGATTCCAGATCTCCTCCTTATTCCTTCCTGATTCCAGATCTCCTCCTTATTCCTTCCTGATTCCACATCTCCTCCTTATTCCTTCCTGATTCCGGGAATCCTCCAACCAGGATTTAGGTAAAACCCAGGGAATTTATTAAAAGAATCCAGTTCACTGGAGAGCTTGTAAAGTGCTGCACTAGCAACACAACACTAATAAATCCATCGGTTCAAGTCCCTACAGACTACAGACCATCTATACTGCATCAACACGCCGACTGGACTGGAGAGAACACACTGCACACGCTCAGTCAACACACATCCACTGTTCTCTCTCTCTCTCTCTCTCTCTCTCTCTCTCTCTCGTCTTCTCTCTCTCCTCCTCTCTCTCTCTCTCTCTCTCTCTCTCTCTCTCTCTCTCTCTCTCTCTCTCTCTCTCTCTCTCTCCCTCTCCTCTCTCTCTCCTGCCCATAACCATCCTCTAGTCCTAAGTGTTGTTTCAGAGTCTTGTGTTTTACCTCAGTAAGCTGTTGTTTAACCTGTTATGGCTAGGGGGCAGTATTTTCACGGACGGATAAAAAACGTACCCGATTTAATCTGATTAGTACTCCTGCCCAGAAACTAGAATATGCATATAATTATTAGCTTAGGATAGAAAACACTCCAAAGTTTCTAAAACTGCTTGAATGGTGTCTGTGAGTATAACAGAACTCATTTGGCAGGCCAAAACCTGAGAAGATTCTGTACAGGAAGTACCCTGTCTGACCATTTCTTGGCCTTGTTGATTATCTCTATTCATTACAGGGGATCTCTGCTCTTACGTGACACTTTCTACGGCTCACATGGACTCTCAGAAGGAGGCAAAAAGCTGAATCGTGGCTTTGCAGGCTCTGGCTGAAACAAAGTAGCGCGTTTGGGTAGTGGCTGGTTACAGTACTGTGAGACTCAGGCTCGTGCCCGCGTCGCCCGAAAGCTTTGTTTTCTTTCCTCTGTTTAGCTAAATGGACATTCCCGGTCGGAATATTATCGCTTTTTTTACGAGAAAAATGGCATAAAAATGGATTTTAAACAGCGGTTGACATGCTTCGAAGTACGGTAATGGAATATTTGGATTTTTTTTGTCACGAATTACGCCAGGCGCGCGACCCTGATTTACCATTTCGGATAGTGTCTTGGAACGCACGAACAAAACGCCGCAATTTGGATATAACGATGGATTATTTTGGACCAAACCAACATTTGTTATTGAAGTAGCAGTCCTGGGAGTGCATTCTGACGAAGACAACAAAGGTAATGAAACTTTTGTAATAGTAAATCGGAGTTTGATCCGGGCTAAACTTGGTCGATGTCTAAATGGCTAGCCGTGATGGCTGGGCTATCTACTGAGAATATTACAAAATGTGCTTTCACCGAAAAGCTATTTTAAAATCGGACATATCGAGTGCATAGAGGAGTTCTGTATCTATAATTCTTAAAATAATTATGTTTTTTGTGAACGTTTATCGTGAGTAATTTAGTAAATTCACCGGATGTTTGCGGGGGGTATGCTAGTTCTGAACGTCACATACTAATGTAAAAAAGTTGGTTTTTGATATAAATATGAACTTGATTGAACAAAACATGCATGTATTGTATAACATAATGTCCTAGGAGTGTCATCTGATGAAGATCATCAAAGGTTAGTGCTGCATTTAGCTGTGGTTTTGGTTTTTGTGACATTATATGCTAGCTTGAAAAATGGGTGTCTGATTATTTCTGGCTGGGTACTCTGCTGACATAATCTAATGTTTTGCTTTCGTTGTAAAGCCTTTTTGAAATCGGACAGTGTGGTTAGATTAACGAGAGTCTTGTCTTTAAAATGCTGTAAAATAGTCATATGTTTGAAAAATAGAAGTTTTCGGATTTTAGAGGAATTTGTATTTCGCGCCACGCCCATCATTGGATATTGGAGCAGGTGTTCCGCTAGCGGAACGTCTAGATGTAAGACATGTTTAACATGTGTTTTACCTCATTAAGCTGTTGTTGAACATGTTTAGAGTCTAAACAACAAGCTGTTGTTTAACATGTTTGGTCTTGTGTTTTACCTCAGTACCCCCCTCTAACCCCTCTAACCCCCCAAACCCGGCAGCTAGACCACTGAGCTCCTTGAGGTAGTCTTCTTCTTCTCCTCTCTTTTCTCTCTGTTCGTTTCACCGAACTAAGAGTCTGATCAGTGACAAGAGCTACCACCT
>NC_138296.1:875000-905000 GCF_965601325.2 Salmo salar | reverse complement strand
CGAGCGATCCTCAGGACTGTGTCTACCTCGAGCGATCCTCAGGACTGTGTCTACCTCGAGCGATCCTCAGGACTGTGCCTACCTCGAGCGATCCTCAGGACTGTGTCTACCTCGAGCGATCCTCAGGACTGTGTCTACCTCGAGCGATCCTCAGGACTGTGTCTACCTCGAGCGATCCTCAGTACCCTGCTGTGTCTACCTCGAGCGATCCTCAGGACTGGGCTGTGTCTACCTCAAGCAATCGTCAGGACTGTGACTACCTCGAGCGATCCTCAGGACTGTCTACCTCGAGCGATCCTCAGGACTGTGTCTACCTGGAGCGATCCTCAGGACTGTGTCTACCTGGAGCGATCCTCAGGACTGTGTCTACCTGGAGCGATCCTCAGGACTGTGTCTACCTCGAGCGATCCTCAGGGATGTGTCTACCTCGAGCGATCCTCAGGACTGTATCTACCTCGAGCGATCCTCAGGACTGTGTCTACCTCGAGCGATCCTCAGGACTGTGTCTACCTCGAGCGATCCTCAGGACTCTGTCTTCCTCGAGCGATCCTCAGGACTGTGTCTACCTCGAGCGATCCTCAGGACTGTGTCTACCTCGAGCGATCCTCAGGACTGTGTCTACCTCGAGCGATCCTCAGGACTATGTCTACCTCGAGCGATCCTCAGGACTGTGTCTACCTCGAGCGATCCTCAGGACTGTGTCTACCTCGAGCGATCCTCAGGACTGTGTCTACCTCGAGCGATCCTCAGTACCCTGCTGTGTCTACCTCGAGCGATCCTCAGGACTGGGCTGTGTCTACCTCAAGCAATCGTCAGGACTGTGACTACCTCGAGCGATCCTCAGGACTGTCTACCTCGAGCGATCCTCAGGACTGTGTCTACCTGGAGCGATCGTCAGGACTGTGTCTACCTGGAGCGATCCTCAGGACTGTGTCTACCTGGAGCGATCCTCAGGACTGTGTCTACCTCGAGCGATCCTCAGGACTGTGTCTACCTCGAGCGATCCTCAGGACTGTGTCTACATATAGCGATCCTCAGTACTGTGTCTACCTCGAGCGATCCTCAGGACTGTGTCTACCTCGAGCGATCCTCAGGGATGTGTCTACCTCGAGCGATCCTCAGGACTGTGTCTACCTCGAGCGATCCTCAGGACTGTGTCTACCTCGAGCGATCCTCAGGACTGTGTCTACCTCGAGCGATCCTCAGGGATGTGTCTACCTCGAGCGATCCTCAGGACTGTGTCTACCTCGAGCGATCCTCAGGACTGTGTCTACCTCGAGCGATCCTCAGGACTGTGCCTACCTCGAGCGATCCTCAGGACTGTGTCTACCTCGAGCGATCCTCAGTACCCTGCTGTGTCTACCTGGAGCGATCCTCAGGACTGGGCTGTGTCTACCTCGAGCGATCGTCAGGACTGTGTCTACCTCGAGCGATCCTCAGGACTGTGTCTACCTCGAGCGATCCTCAGGACTGTGTCTACCTCGAGCGATCCTCAGGACTGTGTCTACCTCGAGCGATCCTCAGGACTGTGTCTACCTCGAGCGATCCTCAGGACTATGTCTACCTCGAGCGATCCTCAGGACTGTGTCTACCTCGAGCGATCCTCAGGACTGTGTCTACCTCGAGCGATCCTCAGGACTGTGTCTACCTCGAGCGTCCCTCATTACCCTGCTGTGTCTACCTCGAGCGATCCTCAGGACTGGGCTGTGTCTACCTCAAGCAATCGTCAGGACTGTGACTACCTCGAGCGATCCTCAGGACTGTCTACCTCGAGCGATCCTCAGGACTGTGTCTACCTGGAGCGATCGTCAGGACTGTGTCTACCTGGAGCGATCCTCAGGACTGTGTCTACCTGGAGCGATCCTCAGGACTGTGTCTACCTCGAGCGATCCTCAGGACTGTGTCTACCTCGAGCGATCCTCAGGACTGTGTCTACATATAGCGATCCTCAGGACTGTGTCTACCTCGAGCGATCCTCAGGACTGTGTCTACCTCGAGCGATCCTCAGGGATGTGTCTACCTCGAGCGATCCTCAGGACTGTGTCTACCTCGAGCGATCCTCAGGACTGTGTCTACCTCGAGCGATCCTCAGGACTGTGTCTACCTCGAGCGATCCTCAGGGATGTGTCTACCTCGAGCGATCCTCAGGACTGTGTCTACCTCGAGCGATCCTCAGGACTGTGTCTACCTCGAGCGATCCTCAGGACTGTGCCTACCTCGAGCGATCCTCAGGACTGTGTCTACCTCGAGCGATCCTCAGTACCCTGCTGTGTCTACCTGGAGCGATCCTCAGGACTGGGCTGTGTCTACCTCGAGCGATCGTCAGGACTGTGTCTACCTCGAGCGATCCTCAGGACTGTGTCTACCTCGAGCGATCCTCAGGACTGTGTCTACCTGGAGCCATCCTCAGGACTGTGTCTACCTCGAGCGATCCTCAGGACTGTGTCTACCTCGAGCGATCCTCAGTACTGTGTCTACCTATAGCGATCCTCAGTACTGTGTCTACGTCGAGCGATCCTCAGGACTGTGTCTACCTCGAGCGATCCTCAGTACCCTGCTGTGTCTACCTGGAGCGATCCTCAGGACTGGGCTGTGTCTACCTCGAGCGATCGTCAGGACTGTGTCTACCTCGAGCGATCCTCAGGACTGTGTCTACCTCGAGCGATCCTCAGGACTGTGTCTACCTGGAGACATCCTCAGGACTGTGTCTACCTCGAGCGATCCTCAGGACTGTGTCTACCTCGAGCGATCCTCAGTACTGTGTCTACCTATAGCGATCCTCAGTACTGTGTCTACCTCGAGCGATCCTCAGGACTGTGTCTACCTCGAGCGATCCTCAGGACTGTGTCTACCTCGAGCGATCCTCAGGACTGTGTCTACCTCGAGCGATCCTCAGGACTGTGTCTACCTCGAGCGATCCTCAGTACCCGTGCTGTGTCTACCTCGAGCGATCCTCAGGACTGGGCTGTGTCTACCTCAAGCAATCGTCAGGAC
Source organism: Salmo salar (assembly GCF_965601325.2). Lineage (NCBI taxonomy): Eukaryota > Metazoa > Chordata > Actinopteri > Salmoniformes > Salmonidae > Salmo > Salmo salar. The sequence continues at coordinate 902,006 of NC_138296.1, read as the reverse complement.
TGTGACTACCTCGAGCGATCCTCAGGACTGTCTACCTCGAGCGATCCTCAGGACTGTGTCTACCTGGAGCGATCGTCAGGACTGTGTCTACCTGGAGCGATCCTCAGGACTGTGTCTACCTGGAGCGATCCTCAGGACTGTGTCTACCTCGAGCGATCCTCAGGACTGTGTCTACCTTGAGCGATCCTCAGTACTGTGTCTACATATAGCGATCATCAGTACTGTGTCTACCTCGAGCAATCCTCAGGACTGTGTCTACCTCGAGCGATCCTCAGGACTGTGTCTACCTCGAGCGATCCTCAGGACTGTGGCTACCTCGAGCGATCCTCAGGACTGTGTCTACCTCGAGCGATCCTCAGGACTGTGTCTACCTCGAGCGATCCTCAGGACTCTGTCTACCTCGAGCGATCCTCAGGACTGTGTCTACCTCGAGCGATCCTCAGGACTGTGTCTACCTCGAGCGATCCTCAGGACTGTGTCTACCTCGAGCGATCCTCAGGACTATGTCTACCTCGAGCGATCCTCAGGACTGTGTCTACCTCGAGCGATCCTCAGGACTGTGTCTACCTCGAGCGATCCTCAGGACTGTGTCTACCTCGAGCGATCCTCAGTACCCTGCTGTGTCTACCTCGAGCGATCCTCAGGACTGGGCTGTGTCTACCTCAAGCAATCGTCAGGACTGTGACTACCTCGAGCGATCCTCAGGACTGTCTACCTCGAGCGATCCTCAGGACTGTGTCTACCTGGAGCGATCGTCAGGACTGTGTCTACCTGGAGCGATCCTCAGGACTGTGTCTACCTGGAGCGATCCTCAGGACTGTGTCTACCTCGAGCGATCCTCAGGACTGTGTCTACCTCGAGCGATCCTCAGGACTGTGTCTACATATAGCGATCCTCAGTACTGTGTCTACCTCGAGCGATCCTCAGGACTGTGTCTACCTCGAGCGATCCTCAGGGATGTGTCTACCTCGAGCGATCCTCAGGACTGTGTCTACCTCGAGCGATCCTCAGGACTGTGTCTACCTCGAGCGATCCTCAGGACTGTGTCTACCTCGAGCGATCCTCAGGGATGTGTCTACCTCGAGCGATCCTCAGGACTGTGTCTACCTCGAGCGATCCTCAGGACTGTGTCTACCTCGAGCGATCCTCAGGACTGTGCCTACCTCGAGCGATCCTCAGGACTGTGTCTACCTCGAGCGATCCTCAGTACCCTGCTGTGTCTACCTGGAGCGATCCTCAGGACTGGGCTGTGTCTACCTCGAGCGATCGTCAGGACTGTGTCTACCTCGAGCGATCCTCAGGACTGTGTCTACCTCGAGCGATCCTCAGGACTGTGTCTACCTCGAGAGATCCTCAGGACTGTGTCTACCTCGAGCGATCCTCAGGACTGTGTCTACCTCGAGCGATCCTCAGGACTATGTCTACCTCGAGCGATCCTCAGGACTGTGTCTACCTCGAGCGATCCTCAGGACTGTGTCTACCTCGAGCGATCCTCAGGACTGTGTCTACCTCGAGCGATCCTCAGTACCCTGCTGTGTCTACCTCGAGCGATCCTCAGGACTGGGCTGTGTCTACCTCAAGCAATCGTCAGGACTGTGACTACCTCGAGCGATCCTCAGGACTGTCTACCTCGAGCGATCCTCAGGACTGTGTCTACCTGGAGCGATCGTCAGGACTGTGTCTACCTGGAGCGATCCTCAGGACTGTGTCTACCTGGAGCGATCCTCAGGACTGTGTCTACCTCGAGCGATCCTCAGGACTGTGTCTACCTCGAGCGATCCTCAGGACTGTGTCTACATATAGCGATGCTCAGTACTGTGTCTACCTCGAGCGATCCTCAGGACTGTGTCTACCTCGAGCGATCCTCAGGGATGTGTCTACCTCGAGCGATCCTCAGGACTGTGTCTACCTCGAGCGATCCTCAGGACTGTGTCTACCTCGAGCGATCCTCAGGACTGTGTCTACCTCGAGCGATCCTCAGGGATGTGTCTACCTCGAGCGATCCTCAGGACTGTGTCTACCTCGAGCGATCCTCAGGACTGTGTCTACCTCGAGCGATCCTCAGGACTGTGCCTACCTCGAGAGATCCTCAGGACTGTGTCTACCTCGAGCGATCCTCAGTACCCTGCTGTGTCTACCTGGAGCGATCCTCAGGACTGGGCTGTGTCTACCTCGAGCGATCGTCAGGACTGTGTCTACCTCGAGAGATCCTCAGGACTGTGTCTACCTCGAGCGATCCTCAGGACTGTGTCTACCTGGAGCCATCCTCAGGACTGTGTCTACCTCGAGCGATCCTCAGGACTGTGTCTACCTCGAGCGATCCTCAGTACTGTGTCTACCTATAGCGATCCTCAGTACTGTGTCTACCTCGAGCGATCCTCAGGACTGTGTCTACCTCGAGCGATCCTCAGTACCCTGCTGTGTCTACCTGGAGCGATCCTCAGGACTGGGCTGTGTCTACCTCGAGCGATCGTCAGGACTGTGTCTACCTCGAGCGATCCTCAGGACTGTGTCTACCTCGAGCGATCCTCAGGACTGTGTCTACCTCGAGCGATCCTCAGTACCCGTGCTGTGTCTACCTCGAGCGATCCTCAGGACTGGGCTGTGTCTACCTCAAGCAATCGGCAGGACTGTGACTACCTCGAGCGATCCTCAGGACTGTCTACCTCGAGCGATCCTCAGGACTGTGTCTACCTGGAGCGATCGTCAGGACTGTGTCTACCTGGAGCGATCCTCAGGACTGTGTCTACCTGGAGCGATCCTCAGGACTGTGTCTACCTCGAGCGATCCTCAGGACTGTGTCTACCTCGAGCGATCCTCAGGACTGTGTCTACATATAGCGATCCTCAGTACTGTGTCTACCTCGAGCGATCCTCAGGACTGTGTCTACCTCGAGCGATCCTCAGGGATGTGTCTACCTCGAGCGATCCTCAGGACTGTGTCTACCTCGAGCGATCCTCAGGACTGTGTCTACCTCGAGCGATCCTCAGGACTGTGTCTACCTCGAGCGATCCTCAGGGATGTGTCTACCTCGAGCGATCCTCAGGACTGTGTCTACCTCGAGCGATCCTCAGGACTGTGTCTACCTCGAGCGATCCTCAGGACTGTGCCTACCTCGAGCGATCCTCAGGACTGTGTCTACCTCGAGCGATCCTCAGGACTGTGTCTACCTCGAGCGATCCTCAGGACTGTGTCTACATATAGCGATCCTCAGTACTGTGTCTACCTCGAGCGATCCTCAGGACTGTGTCTACCTCGAGCGATCCTCAGGGATGTGTCTACCTCGAGCGATCCTCAGGACTGTGTCTACCTCGAGCGATCCTCAGGACTGTTCCTACCTCGAGCGATCCTCAGGACTGTGTCTACCTCGAGCGATTCTCAGGGATGTGTCTACCTCGAGCGATCCTCAGGACTGTGTCTACCTCGAGCGATCCTCAGGACTGTGTCTACCTCGAGCGATCCTCAGGACTGTGCCTACCTCGAGCGATCCTCAGGACTGTGTCTACCTCGAGCGATCCTCAGTACCCTGCTGTGTCTACCTGGAGCGATCCTCAGGACTGGGCTGTGTCTACCTCGAGCGATCGTCAGGACTGTGTCTACCTCGAGCGATCCTCAGGACTGTGTCTACCTCGAGCGATCCTCAGGACTGTGTCTACCTGGAGCCATCCTCAGGACTGTGTCTACCTCGAGCGATCCTCAGGACTGTGTCTACCTCGAGCGATCCTCAGTACTGTGTCTACCTATAGCGATCCTCAGTACTGTGTCTACCTCGAGCGATCCTCAGGACTGTGTCTACCTCGAGCGATCCTCAGTACCCTGCTGTGTCTACCTGGAGCGATCCTCAGGACTGGGCTGTGTCTACCTCGAGCGATCGTCAGGACTGTGTCTACCTCGAGCGATCCTCAGGACTGTGTCTACCTCGAGCGATCCTCAGGACTGTGTCTACCTGGAGCCATCCTCAGGACTGTGTCTACCTCGAGCGATCCTCAGGACTGTGTCTACCTCGAGCGATCCTCAGGACTGTGTCTACCTCGAGCGATCCTCAGGACTGTGTCTACCTCGAGCGATAATCAGGATCGTGTCTACCTCGAGCGATCCTCAGTACCCTGCTGTGTCTACCTCGAGCGATCCTCAGGACTGGGCTGTGTCTACCTCAAGCAATCGTCAGGACTGTGACTACCTCGAGCGATCCTCAGGACTGTCTACCTCGAGCGATCCTCAGGACTGTGTCTACCTGGAGCGATCGTCAGGACTGTGTCTACCTGGAGCGATCCTCAGGACTGTGTCTACCTGGAGCGATCCTCAGGACTGTGTCTACCTCGAGCGATCCTCAGGACTGTGTCTACCTCGAGCGATCCTCAGGACTGTGTCTACATATAGCGATCCTCAGTACTGTGTCTACCTCGAGCGATCCTCAGGACTGTGTCTACCTCGAGCGATCCTCAGGGATGTGTCTACCTCGAGCGATCCTCAGGACTGTGTCTACCTCGAGCGATCCTCAGGACTGTGTCTACCTCGAGCGATCCTCAGGACTGTGTCTACCTCGAGCGATCCTCAGGGATGTGTCTACCTCGAGCGATCCTCAGGACTGTGTCTACCTCGAGCGATCCTCAGGACTGTGTCTACCTCGAGCGATCCTGAGGACTGTGCCTACCTCGAGCGATCCTCAGGACTGTGTCTACCTCGAGCGATCCTCAGTACCCTGCTGTGTCTACCTGGAGCGATCCTCAGGACTGGGCTGTGTCTACCTCGAGCGATCGTCAGGACTGTGTCTACCTCGAGCGATCCTCAGGACTGTGTCTACCTCGAGCGATCCTCAGGACTGTGTCTACCTGGAGCCATCCTCAGGACTGTGTCTACCTCGAGCGACCCTCAGGACTGTGTCTACCTCGAGCGATCCTCAGTACTGTGTCTACCTATAGCGATCCTCAGTACTGTGTCTACCTCGAGCGATCCTCAGGACTGCGTCTACCTCGAGCGATCCTCAGGACTGTGTCTACCTCGAGCGATCCTCAGTACCCTGCTGTGTCTACCTCGAGCGATCCTCAGTACCCTGCTGTGTCTACCTCGAGCGATCCTCAGTACCCTGCTGTGTCTACCTCGAGCGATCCTCAGGACTGTGCCTACCTCGAGCGATCCTGAGGACTAGACTGTGTTTACCTCAAGCGATCCTCAGGACTGTGTCTACCTCGAGCGATCCTCAGTACCCTGCTGTGTCTACTTGGAGAGATCCTCAGTACTGTGTCTACCTCGAGCGATCCTCAGTACTGTGTCTACCTCGAGAGATCCTCGGGACTGTGTCTACCTCGAGCGATCCTCAGGACTGTGTCTACATCGAGCGATCCTCAGGACTAGGCTGTGTCTACCTCAAGCGATCCTCAGGACTGTGTCACCTCGAGCGATCCTCAGGACTGTGTCTACCTCGAGCGATCCTCAGTACTGTGTCTACCTCGAGGGATCCTCAGGACTGGGTCTACCTCGAGCGATCCTCAGGACTGTGTCTACCTCGAGCGATCTTCAGGACTGTGTCTACCTCGAGCGATCCTCAGGACTGGGTCTACCTCGAGAGATCCTCAGGACTGTGTCTACCTCGAGCGATCCTCAGGACTGTGTCTACCTGGAGCGATCCTCAGGACTGTGTCTACCTGGAGCGATCCTCAGGACTGTGTCTACCTCGAGCGATCCTCAGGACTGTGTCTACCTCGAGCGATCCTCAGGACTGTGTCTACATATAGCGATCCTCAGTACTGTGTCTACCTCGAGCGATCCTCAGGACTGTGTCTACCTCGAGCGATCCTCAGGGATGTGTCTACCTCGAGCGATCCTCAGGACTGTGTCTACCTCGAGCGATCCTCAGGACTGTGTCTACCTCGAGCGATCCTCAGGACTGTGTCTACCTCGAGCGATCCTCAGGGATGTGTCTACCTCGAGCGATCCTCAGGACTGTGTCTACCTCGAGCGATCCTCAGGACTGTGTCTACCTCGAGCGATCCTGAGGACTGTGCCTACCTCGAGCGATCCTCAGGACTGTGTCTACCTCGAGCGATCCTCAGTACCCTGCTGTGTCTACCTGGAGCGATCCTCAGGACTGGGCTGTGTCTACCTCGAGCGATCGTCAGGACTGTGTCTACCTCGAGCGATCCTCAGGACTGTGTCTACCTCGAGCGATCCTCAGGACTGTGTCTACCTGGAGCCATCCTCAGGACTGTGTCTACCTCGAGCGACCCTCAGGACTGTGTCTACCTCGAGCGATCCTCAGTACTGTGTCTACCTATAGCGATCCTCAGTACTGTGTCTACCTCGAGCGATCCTCAGGACTGCGTCTACCTCGAGCGATCCTCAGGACTGTGTCTACCTCGAGCGATCCTCAGTACCCTGCTGTGTCTACCTCGAGCGATCCTCAGTACCCTGCTGTGTCTACCTCGAGCGATCCTCAGTACCCTGCTGTGTCTACCTCGAGCGATCCTCAGGACTGTGCCTACCTCGAGCGATCCTGAGGACTAGACTGTGTTTACCTCAAGCGATCCTCAGGACTGTGTCTACCTCGAGCGATCCTCAGTACCCTGCTGTGTCTACTTGGAGAGATCCTCAGTACTGTGTCTACCTCGAGCGATCCTCAGTACTGTGTCTACCTCGAGAGATCCTCGGGACTGTGTCTACCTCGAGCGATCCTCAGGACTGTGTCTACATCGAGCGATCCTCAGGACTAGGCTGTGTCTACCTCAAGCGATCCTCAGGACTGTGTCACCTCGAGCGATCCTCAGGACTGTGTCTACCTCGAGCGATCCTCAGTACTGTGTCTACCTCGAGGGATCCTCAGGACTGGGTCTACCTCGAGCGATCCTCAGGACTGTGTCTACCTCGAGCGATCTTCAGGACTGTGTCTACCTCGAGCGATCCTCAGGACTGGGTCTACCTCGAGAGATCCTCAGGACTGTGTCTACCTCGAGCGATCCTCAGGACTGTGTCTACCTCGAGCGATCCTCAGGACTGTGTCTACCTCGAGCGATCCTCAGGACTGTGTCTACCTCGAGCAATCCTCAGGACTGTGTCTACCTCGAGCGATCCTCAGGTCTGTGTCTACCTCGAGCGACCCTCAGTACTGTGTCTACCTCGAGCGATCCTCAGGACTGTGTCTACCTCGAGCGATCCTCAGGGCTGTCTACCTCGAGCGATCCTCAGTGCTGTGTCTTTCTCGAGCGATCCTCAGGACTGTGTCTACCTCGAGCGATCCTCAGGACTGTGTCTACCTCGAGCGATCCTCAGGACTGTGGCTACCTCGAGCGATCCTCAGGTCTGTGTCTACCTCGAGCGATCCTCAGTACTGTGTCTACCTCGAGCGATCCTCAGGACTGTGTCTACCTCGAGGGATCCTCTGGACTGTGTCTACCTCGAGCGATCCTCAGGTCTGTGTCTACCTCGAGCGATCCTCAGGACTGTGTCTACCTCGAGCGATCCTCAGTACTGTGTCTACCTCGAGCGATCCTCAGGACTGTGTCTACCTCGAGCGATCCTCAGGGATGTGTTTACCTCGAGCGATCCTCAGGACTGTGTCTACCTTCGAGCGATCCTCAGGAATGTGTCTACCTCGAGCGATCCTCAGTACTGTGTCTACCTCGAGCGATCCTCAGGACTGTGTCTACCTCGAGCGATCCTCAGGACTGTGTCTACCTCGAGCGATCCTCAGGACTGTGTCTACCTCGAGCGATCCTCAGTACCCTGCTGTGTCTACCTCGAGCGATCCTCAGTACCCTGCTGTGTCTACCTCGAGCGATCCTCATGACTGTGTCTACCTCGAGCGATCCTGAGCACTAGACTGTGTTTACCTCAAGCGATCCTCAGGACTGTGTCTACCTCGAGCGATCCTCAGGACTGTGTCTACCTCGAGCGATCCTCAGGACTGTGTCTACCTCGAGCAATCCTCAGTACCCTGCTGTGTCTACCTCGAGCGATCCTCAGTACCCTGCTGTGTCTACCTTGAGCGATCCTCAGTACTGTGTCTACCTCGAGCGATCCTCAGGACTGTGTCTACCTCGAGCAATCCTCAGGACTGTGTCTACCTCGAGCGATCCTCAGTACCCTGCTGCGTCTACCTCGAGCGATCCTCAGTACCCTGCTATGTCTACCTCGAGCGATCCTCAGTACCCTGCTGTGTCTACCTCGAGCAATCCTCAGGACTGTGCCTACCTCGAGCGATCCTGAGGACTAGACTGTGTTTACCTCAAGTGATCCTCAGGACTGTGTCTACCTCAAGCGATCCTCAGGACTGTGTCTTCCTCGAGCGATCCTCAGTACCCTGCTGTGTCTACCTGGAGCGATCCTCAGTACTGTGTCTACCTCGAGCGATCCTCAGTACTGTGTCTACCTCGAGAGATCCTCGGGACTGTGTCTACCTCGAGCGATCCTCAGGACTGAATCTACCTCGAGCGATCCTCAGGACTGTGTCTACCTCGAGCGATCCTCAGTACTGTGTCTACCTATAGCGATCCTCAGTACTGTGTCTACCTCGAGCGATCCTCAGGACTGTGTCTACCTCGAGCGATCCTCAGGACTGTGTCTACCTCGAGCGATCCTCAGGACTGTGTCTACCTCGAGCGATCCTCAGGACTGTGTCTACCTCGAGCGATCCTCAGTACCCTGCTGTGTCTACCTCGAGCGATCCTCAGGACTGGGCTGTGTCTACCTCAAGCAATCGTCAGGACTGTGACTACCTCGAGCGATCCTCAGGACTGTCTACCTCGAGCGATCCTCAGGACTGTGTCTACCTGGAGCGATCCTCAGGACTGTGTCTACCTGGAGCGATCCTCAGGACTGTGTCTACCTCGAGCGATCCTCAGGACTGTGTCTACCTCGAGCGATCCTCAGGACTGTGTCTACCTCGAGCGATCCTCAGGACTGTGTCTACCTATAGCGATCCTCAGTAATGTGTCTACCTCGAGCGATCCTCAGGACTGTGTCTACCTCGAGCGATCCTCAGGGATGTGTCTACCTCGAGCGATCCTCAGGGATGTGTCTACCTCGAGAGATCCTCAGGACTGTGTCTACCTCGAGCGATCCTCAGGACTGTGTCTACCTCGAGCGATCCTCAGGACTGTGTACCTCGAGCGATCCTCAGGACTGTGTCTACCTCGAGCGATCCTCAGGACTGTGTCTACCTCGAGCGATCCTCAGGACTGTGTCTACCTCGAGCGATCCTCAGGACTCTGTCTACCTCGAGTGATCCTCAGGACTGTGTCTACCTCGAGCGATCCTCAGGACTGTGTCTACCTCGAGCGATCCTCAGTACCCTGCTGTGTCTACCTCGAGCGATCCTCAGTACCCTGCTGTGTCTACCTCGAGCGATCCTCAGTACCCTGCTGTGTCTACCTCGAGCGATCCTCAGGACTGTGCCTACCTCGAGCGATCCTGAGGACTAGACTGTGTTTACCTCAAGCGATCCTCAGGACTGTGTCTACCTCGAGCGATCCTCAGTACCCTGCTGTGTCTACTTGGAGAGATCCTCAGTACTGTGTCTACCTCGAGCGATCCTCAGTACTGTGTCTACCTCGAGAGATCCTCGGGACTGTGTCTACCTCGAGCGATCCTCAGGACTGTGTCTACATCGAGCGATCCTCAGGACTAGGCTGTGTCTACCTCAAGCGATCCTCAGGACTGTGTCACCTCGAGCGATCCTCAGGACTGTGTCTACCTCAAGCGATCCTCAGTACTGTGTCTACCTCGAGGGATCCTCAGGACTGGGTCTACCTCGAGCGATCCTCAGGACTGTGTCTACCTCGAGCGATCTTCAGGACTGTGTCTACCTCGAGCGATCCTCAGGACTGGGTCTACCTCAAGAGATCCTCAGGACTGTGTCTACCTCGAGCGATCCTCAGGACTGTGTCTACCTCGAGCGATCCTCAGGACTGTGTCTACCTCGAGCGATCCTCAGTACCCTGCTGTGTCTACCTCGAGCGATCCTCAGGACTGGGCTGTGTCTACCTCAAGCAATCGTCAGGACTGTGACTACCTCGAGCGATCCTCAGGACTGTCTACCTCGAGCGATCCTCAGGACTGTGTCTACCTGGAGCGATCCTCAGGACTGTGTCTACCTGGAGCGATCCTCAGGACTGTGTCTACCTCGAGCGATCCTCAGGACTGTGTCTACCTCGAGCGATCCTCAGGACTGTGTCTACCTCGAGCGATCCTCAGGACTGTGTCTACCTATAGCGATCCTCAGTAATGTGTCTACCTCGAGCGATCCTCAGGACTGTGTCTACCTCGAGCGATCCTCAGGGATGTGTCTACCTCGAGCGATCCTCAGGGATGTGTCTACCTCGAGCGATCCTCAGGACTGTGTCTACCTCGAGCGATCCTCAGGACTGTGTCTACCTCGAGCGATCCTCAGGACTGTGTACCTCGAGCGATCCTCAGGACTGTGTCTACCTCGAGCGATCCTCAGGACTGTGTCTACCTCGAGCGATCCTCAGGACTGTGTCTACCTCGAGCGATCCTCAGGACTCTGTCTACCTCGAGTGATCCTCAGGACTGTGTCTACCTCGAGCGATCCTCAGGACTGTGTCTACCTCGAGCGATCCTCAGTACCCTGCTGTGTCTACCTCGAGCGATCCTCAGTACCCTGCTGTGTCTACCTCGAGCGATCCTCAGTACCCTGCTGTGTCTACCTCGAGCGATCCTCAGGACTGTGCCTACCTCGAGCGATCCTGAGGACTAGACTGTGTTTACCTCAAGCGATCCTCAGGACTGTGTCTACCTCGAGCGATCCTCAGTACCCTGCTGTGTCTACTTGGAGAGATCCTCAGTACTGTGTCTACCTCGAGCCATCCTCAGTACTGTGTCTACCTCGAGAGATCCTCGGGACTGTGTCTACCTCGAGCGATCCTCAGGACTGTGTCTACATCGAGCGATCCTCAGGACTAGGCTGTGTCTACCTCAAGCGATCCTCAGGACTGTGTCACCTCGAGCGATCCTCAGGACTGTGTCTACCTCAAGCGATCCTCAGTACTGTGTCTACCTCGAGGGATCCTCAGGACTGGGTCTACCTCGAGCGATCCTCAGGACTGTGTCTACCTCGAGCGATCTTCAGGACTGTGTCTACCTCGAGCGATCCTCAGGACTGGGTCTACCTCAAGAGATCCTCAGGACTGTGTCTACCTCGAGCGATCCTCAGGACTGTGTCTACCTCGAGCGATCCTCAGGACTGTGTCTACCTCGAGTGATCCTCAGGACTGTGTCTACCTCGAGAAATCCTCAGGACTGTGTCTACCTCGAGCGATCCTCAGGTCTGTGTCTACCTCGAGCGACCCTCAGTACTGTGTCTACCTCGAGCGATCCTCAGGACTGTGTCTACCTCGAGCGATCCTCAGGGCTGTCTACCTCGAGCGATCCTCAGTGCTGTGTCTTTCTCGAGCGATCCTCAGGACTGTGTCTACCTCGAGCGATCCTCAGGACTGTGTCTACCTCGAGCGATCCTCAGGACTGTGGCTACCTCGAGCGATCCTCAGGTCTGTGTCTACCTCGAGCGATCCTCAGTACTGTGTCTACCTCGAGCGATCCTCAGGACTGTGTCTACCTCGAGGGATAGTCTGGACTGTGTCTACCTCGAGCGATCCTCAGGTCTGTGTCTACCTCGAGCGATCCTCAGGACTGTGTCTACCTCGAGCGATCCTCAGTACTGTGTCTACCTCGAGCGATCCTCAGGACTGTGTCTACCTCGAGCGATCCTCAGGGATGTGTTTACCTCGAGCGATCCTCAGGACTGTGTCTACCTTCGAGCGATCCTCAGGAATGTGTCTACCTCGAGCGATCCTCAGTACTGTGTCTACCTCGAGCGATCCTCAGGACCGTGTCTACCTCGAGCGATCCTCAGGACTGTGTCTACCTCGAGCGATCCTCAGGACTGTGTCTACCTCGAGCGATCCTCAGTACCCTGCTGTGTCTACCTCGAGCGATCCTCAGTACCCTGCTGTGTCTACCTCGAGCGATCCTCATGACTGTGTCTACCTCGAGCGATCCGGAGCACTAGACTGTGTTTACCTCAAGCGATCCTCAGGACTGTGTCTACCTCGAGCGATCCTCAGGACTGTGTCTACCTCGAGCGATCCTCAGGACTGTGTCTACCTCGAGCAATCCTCAGTACCCTGCTGTGTCTACCTCGAGCGATCCTCAGTACCCTGCTGTGTCTACCTTGAGCGATCCTCAGTACTGTGTCTACCTCGAGCGATCCTCAGGACTGTGTCTACCTCGAGCAATCCTCAGGACTGTGTCTACCTCGAGCGATCCTCAGTACCCTGCTGCGTCTACCTCGAGCGATCCTCAGTACCCTGCTATGTCTACCTCGAGCGATCCTCAGTACCCTGCTGTGTCTACCTCGAGCAATCCTCAGGACTGTGCCTACCTCGAGCGATCCTGAGGACTAGACTGTGTTTACCTCAAGTGATCCTCAGGACTGTGTCTACCTCAAGCGATCCTCAGGACTGTGTCTTCCTCGAGCGATCCTCAGTACCCTGCTGTGTCTACCTGGAGCGATCCTCAGTACTGTGTCTACCTCGAGCGATCCTCAGTACTGTGTCTACCTCGAGAGATCCTCGGGACTGTGTCTACCTCGAGCGATCCTCAGGACTGAATCTACCTCGAGCGATCCTCAGGACTGTTGCACCCCGAGCGATCCTCAGGACTGTGTCTACCTCGAGCGATCCTCAGTACTGTGTCTACCTCGAGGGATCCTCAGGACTGGGTCTACCTCGAGCGATCCTCAGGACTGTGTCTACCTCGAGCGATCCTCAGGACTGTGTCTACCTCGAGCGATCCTCAGGACTGGGTCTACCTCGAGAGATCCTCAGGACTGTGTCTACCTCGAGCGATCCTCAGGACTGTGTCTACCTCGAGCGATCCTCAGGACTGTGTCTACTTCGAGCGATCCTCAGGACTGTGTCTACCTCGAGCAATCCTCAGGACTGTGTCTACCTCGAGCGATCCTCAGGTCTGTGTCTACCTCAAGCGATCCTCAGTACTGTGTCTACCTCGAGCGATCCTCAGGACTGTGTCTACCTCGAGCGATCCTCAGTACTGTGTCTACCTATAGCGATCCTCAGTACTGTGTCTACCTCGAGCGATCCTCAGGACTGTGTCTACCTCGAGCGATCCTCAGGACTGTGTCTACCTCGAGCGATCCTCAGGACTGTGTCTACCTCGAGCGATCCTCAGGACTGTGTCTACCTCGAGCGATCCTCAGTACCCTGCTGTGTCTACCTCGAGCGATCCTCAGGACTGGGCTGTGTCTACCTCAAGCAATCGTCAGGACTGTGACTACCTCGAGCGATCCTCAGGACTGTGTCTACCTGGAGCGATCCTCAGGACTGTGTCTACCTCGAGCGATCCTCAGGACTGTGTCTACCTCGAGCGATCCTCAGGACTGTGTCTACATATAGCGATCCTCAGTACTGTGTCTACCTCGAGCGATCCTCAGGACTGTGTCTACCTCGAGCGATCCTCAGGACTGTGTCTACCTCGAGCGATCCTCAGGGATGTGTCTACCTCGAGCGATCCTCAGGACTGTGTCTACCTCGAGCGATCCTCAGGACTGTGTCTACCTCGAGCGATCCTCAGGACTGTGTCTACCTCGAGCGATCCTCAGGGATGTGTCTACCTCGAGCGATCCTCAGGACTGTGTCTACCTCGAGCGATCCTCAGGACTGTGTCTACCTCGAGCGATCCTGAGGACTGTGCCTACCTCGAGCGATCCTCATTACTGTGTCTACCTCGAGCGATCCTCAGTACCCTGCTGTGTCTACCTGGAGCGATCCTCAGGACTGGGCTGTGTCTACCTCGAGCGATCGTCAGGACTGTGTCTACCTCGAGCGATCCTCAGGACTGTGTCTACCTCGAGCGATCCTCAGGACTGTGTCTACCTGGAGCCATCCTCAGGACTGTGTCTACCTCGAGCGATCCTCAGGACTGTGTCTACCTCGAGCGATCCTCAGTACTGTGTCTACCTATAGCGATCCTCAGTACTGTGTCTACCTCGAGCGATCCTCAGGACTGTGTCTACCTCGAGCGATCCTCAGGACTGTGTCTACCTCGAGCGATCCTCAGGACTGTGTCTACCTCGAGCGATCCTCAGGACTGTGTTTACCTCGAGCGATCCTCAGTACCCTGCTGTGTCTACCTCGAGCGATCCTCAGGACTGGGCTGTGTCTACCTCAAGCAATCGTCAGGACTGTGACTACCTCGAGCGATCCTCAGGACTGTCTACCTCGAGCGATCCTCAGGACTGTGTCTACCTGGAGCGATCCTCAGGACTGTGTCTACCTGGAGCGATCCTCAGGACTGTGTCTACCTCGAGCGATCCTCAGGACTGTGTCTACCTCGAGCGATCCTCAGGACTGTGTCTACCTCGAGCGATCCTCAGGACTGTGTCTACCTATAGCGATCCTCAGTAATGTGTCTACCTCGAGCGATCCTCAGGACTGTGTCTACCTCGAGCGATCCTCAGGGATGTGTCTACCTCGAGCGATCCTCAGGGATGTGTCTACCTCGAGCGATCCTCAGGACTGTGTCTACCTCGAGCGATCCTCAGGACTGTGTCTACCTCGAGCGATCCTCAGGACTGTGTCTACCTCGAGCGATCCTCAGGACTGTGTCTACCTCGAGCGATCCTCAGGACTCTGTCTACCTCGAGTGATCCTCAGGACTGTGTCTACCTCGAGCGATCCTCAGGACTGTGTCTACCTCGAGCGATCCTCAGTACCCTGCTGTGTCTACCTCGAGCGATCCTCAGTACCCTGCTGTGTCTACCTCGAGCGATCCTCAGTACCCTGCTGTGTCTACCTCGAGCGATCCTCAGGACTGTGCCTACCTCGAGCGATCCTGAGGACTAGACTGTGTTTACCTCAAGCGATCCTCAGGACTGTGTCTACCTCGAGCGATCCTCAGTACCCTGCTGTGTCTACCTGGAGAGATCCTCAGTACTGTGTCTACCTCGAGCGATCCTCAGTACTGTGTCTACCTCGAGAGATCCTCGGGACTGTGTCTACCTCGAGCGATCCTCAGGACTGTGTCTACATCGAGCGATCCTCAGGACTAGGCTGTGTCTACCTCAAGCGATCCTCAGGACTGTGTCACCTCGAGCGATCCTCAGGACTGTGTCTACCTCGAGCGATCCTCAGTACTGTGTCTACCTCGAGGGATCCTCAGGACTGGGTCTACCTCGAGCGATCCTCAGGACTGTGTCTACCTCGAGCGATCTTCAGGACTGTGTCTACCTTCGAGCGATCCTCAGGACTGGGTCTACCTCGAGAGATCCTCAGGACTGTGTCTACCTCGAGCGATCCTCAGGACTGTGTCTACCTCGAGCGATCCTCAGGACTGTGTCTACCTCGAGCGATCCTCAGGACTGTGTCTAACTCGAGCAATCCTCAGGACTGTGTCTACCTCGAGCGATCCTCAGGTCTGTGTCTACCTCGAGCGACCCTCAGTACTGTGTCTACCTCGAGCGATCCTCAGGACTGTGTCTACCTCGAGCGATCCTCAGGGACGTCTCTACCTCGAGCGATCCTCAGTACTGTGTCTACCTCGAGCGATCCTCAGTACTGTGTCTACCTCGAGGGATCCTCAGGACTGTGTCTACCTCGAGCGATCCTCAGGACTGTATCTACCTCGAGCGAACCTCAGTACTGTGTCTACCTCGAGCGATCCTCAGGACTAGGCTGTGTCTACCTCAAGCGATCCTCAGGACTGTGTCTACCTCGAGGGATCCTCAGGACTGTGTCTACCTTGAGCGATCCTCAGTACTGTGTCTACGTCGAGCGATCCTCAGGACTGGGCCTACCTCGAGCGATCCTCAGGACTGTGGCTACCTCGAGCGATCCTCAGGACTGTGTCTACCTCGAGCGATCCTCAGTACTGTGTCTACCTCGAGCGATCCTCAGGACTGGGTCTACCTCGAGCGATCCTCAGGACTGTGTCTACCTCGAGCGATCCTCAGGACTGTGTCTACCTCGAGCGATCCTCAGGACTGTGTCTACCTCGAGCGATCCTCAGGACTGTGTCTACCTCGAGCGATCCTCAGGACTGTGTCTACCTCGAGTGATCCTCAGGTCTGTGTCTACCTCGAGCGATCCTCAGTACTGTGTCTACCTCGAGCGATCCTCAGGACTGTGTCTATCTCGAGCGATCCTCAGGGATGCCTCTACCTCGAGCGATCCTCAGGACTGTGTCTACCTCGAGCGATCCTCAGGACTGTGTCTACCTCGAGCGATCCTCAGTACTGTGTCTACCTCGAGCGATCCTCAATCCTGTGTCTACCTCGAGCGATCCTCAGGACTGTCTACCTCGAGCGATCCTCAGTACTGTGTCTACCTCGAGCGATCCTCAAGACTGTGTCTACCTCGAGCGATCCTCAGGACTCTCATGATCCTGATGATGGTGGGGTTGATGGGTAATGATGCGTTCATTTTCAGCTCCTCCAGAGTGATGCCCATGATGGACAGCAGCACTATGGCCAGGTCCAGCTGGTTCCACCTGGATACACACACACACACACACACACACACACACACACACACACACACACACACACACACACACACACACACACACACACACACACACACACACACACACACACACACACACACACACACACACACACATAAACACACACAGACACATTTTTGTGTCAAGATCCAATGACCGAGTGAGGAACACTTTGTGTGTGTGTGTGTGTGTGTGCGTGTGTGTGTGTGTGTATGTATGTGTAGTGTAGTGTGTGTAGTGTGTGTATGTGTGTGTAGTGTGTGTATGTGTGTGTGTGTGTGTATGTGTAGTGTGTGTGTGTGTGTGTGTATGTATGTGTAGTGTAGTGTGTGTAGTGTGTGTATGTGCGTGTAGTGTGTGTATGTGTGTGTGTGTGTGTGTAGTGTGTATGTGTAGTGTAGTGTGTGTGTGTGTATGTGTAGTGTGTGTGTGTGTGTGTGTGTGTGTGTATGTATGTGTAGTGTAGTGTGTGTAGTGTGTGTATGTGTGTGTGTGTGTAGTGTGTATGTATGTGTAGTGTAGTGTGTGTAGTGTGTATGTGTGTGTGTGTGTGTGTGTGTGTGTAGTGTGTGTGTAGTGTGTGTAGTGTGTGTGTAGTGTGTAGTGTGTGTGTGTGTAGTGTGTAGTGTGTGTAGTGTGTAGTGTGTAGTGTGTGTGTGTGTAGTGTGTGTGTGTGTGTGTGTGTATATATGTATGTGTAGTGTAGTGTGTGTGAGTGTAGTGTGTGTGTATATGTGTGTGTAGTGTGTAGTGTAGTGTGTGTAGTGTAGTGTGTGTGTATATGTGTGTGTAGTGTGTAGTGTAGTGTGTGTGTATATGTGTGTGTAGTGTGTAGTGTAGTGTGTGTAGTGTAGTGTGTAGTGTGTAGTGTGTAGTGTAGTGTGTAGTGTAGTGTGTAGTGTGTGTGTGTGTAGTGTGTAGTGTAGTGTGTGTAGTGTAGTGTGTAGTGTGTAGTGTGTAGTGTAGTGTGTGTAGTGTAGTGTGTAGTGTGTGTGTGTGTAGTGTAGTGTAGTGTGTAGTGTGTAGTGTGTACTGTAGTGTGTGTAGTGTAGTGTGTAGTGTGTGTGTGTGTAGTGTGTAGTGTAGTGTGTGTAGTGTAGTGTGTAGTGTAGTGTGTAGTGTGTAGTGTAGTGTGTGTGTAGTGTAGTGTGTAGTGTGTGAGTGTATTGTGTGTGTATATGTGTGTGTAGTGTGTAGTGTAGTGTGTGTAGTGTAGTGTGTAGTGTAGTGTGTAGTGTAGTGTGTAGTGTAGTGTGTAGTGTGTAGTGTAGTGTGTAGTGTGTAGTGTAGTGTGTGTAGTGTAGTGTGTAGTGTGTAGTGTGTAGTGTAGTGTGTAGTGTGTAGTGTAGTGTGTGTAGTGTAGTGTGTAGTGTGTAGAATGTGTACCTGTCCTTGAAAAACCTGTGCAGTCCGAAGGCCACTAGTTTCAGCAGGGTCTCGATGATGAAGATACAGGTAAACAAGTAGTTACAGTACTTCAGAGCTTCCTCCAGATACTGGACACACACACACACACACACACACACACACACACACACACACACACACACACACACACACACACACACACACACACACACACACACACACACACACACACACACAGAGTTAGTACCTCCAGTAGAAAGATCCAGAAGACAGAACACTATCAGACCATCATGGTTACCAGTGGTTGGTTGATTTTCATACTTTCGTGTTTGCTATGGTTACCAAAGTTACCTAATTTCAGTGTGGTTGCTATAGTTACCGGTGTGCGAGGTTACTTCAGCTACCTGATGATGGTTGTAGTGTGGTTGCCATAGTTACCTGAGGCTGGTTGTAGTGTGGTGTGGTTGCTATAGTTACCTGAGGCTGGTTGTGGTGTGGTTGCTATAGTTACCCGAGGCTTTTTTAGTGTGGTGTGGTTGCTATAGTTACCTGAGGCTGGTTGTGGTGTGGTTGCTATAGTTACCTGAGGCTGGTTGTGGTGTGGTTGCTATAGTAATCTGAAGCTGGTTGTGGTGTGGTTACTATAGTTACCTGAAGCTGGTTGTGGTGTGGTTGCTATAGTTACCTGAGGCTGGTTGTGGTGTGGTTGCTATAGTTACCTGTGGCTGGTTGTAGTGTGGTGTGGTTGCTATAGTTACCTGAGGCTGGTTGCGGTGTGGTTGCTATAGTTACCCGAGGCTTTTTAGTGAGGTGTGGTTGCTATAGTTACCTGAGGCTGGTTGTGGTGTGGTTGCTATAGTTACCTGAGGCTGGTTGTGGTGTGGTTGCTATAGTTGCCTGAGGCTGGTTGTAGTGTGGTTGCTATAGTTACCTGTGGCTGGTTGTAATGCTCCATGCTCATGGTGACGACGTTGATGCCGATGATGACGGTGATGAAGAGGTCCAGGTAGTGGCTGGTGCACAACGTGTGGATGGTGAGACGAACCGGGGAGTAGTCTGCATAGTAAGGTCTCTGTTGGGCCTCTGGAACACACACACACACACACACACACACACACACACACACACACACACACACACACACACACACACACACACACACACAGTCAGGACACCTACATGTAGGGAGAGATACACACAGAGGTGTGGCATGTACAAACAGAGGACCAGAGGTGTGTGTGTGTCTTCCTGTGGCTTGTCATGCCTGGGGGCGTGTCCTGACATCAACTGTAACATTACCAATGACATCAACAGTGACATCACCAATGAGATCAACAGTGACATCACCAATGACATCAACAGTGACATCACCAGTAACATTACCAATGTCATCACCAGTGACATTACCAATGACATCACCAGTGACATCAACAGTAACATTACCAATGACATCAACAGTGACATCACCAGTGACAACAACAGTAACATTACCAATGATATCAACAGTGACATCACCAGTGACATCAACAGTAACATCACCAATGACATCACCAGTGACATCACCAGTGACATCACCAGTAACATTACCAATGACATCACCAATGACATCACCAGTGACATCAACAGTAACATCACCAATGACATCAACAGTGACATCACCAGTGACATCAACAGTAACATTACCAATGACATCAACAGTGACATCACCAGTGACATCAACAGTAACATCACCAATGACATCACCAGTGACATCACCAGTGACATCACCAGTAACATTACCAATGACATCACCAATGACATCACCAGTAACATCACCAGTGACATCACCAATGACATTACCAATGACATCACCAATGACATCAACAGTGACATCACCAGAGACATCACCAGAGACATTACTAAGGAAGTTGAGATTCAGTAACAGACAGTAACTATGACATCATCAGTAACAGACAGTAACTATGACATCATCAGTAACAGACAGTAACTATGAGACAGACATGGTTTGGGAGTTGACATTGAGTAACGGACAGTAACTATGACATCATCAGTAACAGACAGTAGCTGTGACATCATCAGTAACAGACAGTAACTATGACATCATCAGTAACAGACAGTAACTATGACACAGACATGGTTTGGGAGTTGACATTCAGTAACGGACAGTAACTATGACATCATCAGTAACGGACAGTAACTATGACATCATCAGTAACAGACAGTAACTATGAGACAGACATGGTTTGGGGTCAATTCAGTCAGAAAGTGCAAATTCAATTCAATGATTAAAAAAAGAAAAGAAAATAAATTCCAATTGATGCTGATGTTGATATTGAATGAACCCACAAACCCTGCTGAGACAAACTGGACAAACACGTGAGGTCATTCCCCAACTCCTGCTGCACTACCTACCGCTTGGTGGCGGTGTGATTACTGAACTCTATACCATCTATCTATTGGTCAACGGTCCCAAGCAACGTTCCAGCTGTGTTTCTGAGTCTGCTGCCCATCAAACCATGTGTTACCGGTATACCACTGACGATACCGTCTCATGTTTACCGGCACAGTAGCACCGACTGCACCGTACCGTACTGTTCGTGTTTGTTAAGAGTTGATGCTGCTGTAGGTGTGTAGATCTTACATCATGCCGACATCATGCCCACATTCAGAGCTAACGTAGCTAACGTAGCTAATGTAGCTAATATAGCTAAGGTAGCTAATATATCTAAGGTAGCTAATATAGCTAACGTTGTAGCTAATGTAGCTAACGTAGCTAATGTAGATAATGTAGCTAAGGTAGCTAATATAGCTAACGTTGTAGCTAATGTAGCTAACGTAGCTAATGTAGCTAATATAGCTAACGTTGTAGCTAATGTAGCTAACGTAGCTAATGTAGATAATGTAGCTAAGGTAGCTAATATAGCTAACGTTGTAGCTAATGTAGCTAACGTAGCTAATGTAGCTAACGTTGTAGCTAATGTAGCTAACGTAGGTAATGTAGCTAACGTAGCTAATGTAGCTAACGTAGCTAATGTAGCTAATATAGCTAACGTTGTAGCTAATGTAGCCAACGTAGCTAATGTAGCTAATGTAACTAACGTAGCAAATGTAGCTAACGTAGTAATGTAGCTAACGTAGCTAACGTAGCTAATGTAGCTTATCTTGTGTCCTGTGTGAATTTAAGTATGCCAACTCTAATTCGCTCTCTCTCCCTCTCCTCAAGGAGGACCTGAGCCTTCGGGCCATGCTTCAGGACTGCCTGGCCTGATGACTCCTTGCTGTCCCCAGTCCACCTGGTCGTGCTGCTGCTCTAGTTTCAACTATTCTGCCTGCGGCTATGAAACCCTGACGTTTTCACCGGATGTGCTACCTCGACCTGCTGTTTTCGACTCTCCCTCTCTCTACCGCACCTGCTGTCTCTAACTCTGAATGCTCGGCTATGAAAAGTCAACTGACATTTACTCCTGAGGTGCTGACCTGTTGCACCCTCGACAACCACTGTGATTATTATTATCTGACCCTGCTGGTCATTTATGAACATTAGAACATCTTGGCCATGTTCAGTTATAATCTCCACCCGGCACAGCCAGAAGAGGACTGGCCACCCCTCAAAGCCTGGTTCCTCTCTAGGTTTCTTCCTAAGGTTTTGGCCTTTCTAGGGAGTTTTTGCTAGCCACCGTGCTTCTACATCTGCATTGCTTGCTGTTTTGGGGTTAAAGGCTGGGTTTCTGTACAACACTTTGTGACATCTGATAATGTAAAAATGGCTTTATAAACACATTTGATTGATATTATAAAGATGTCAGCTGTAGCAGGGTTTATACTGTACAGTCGTGGCCAAAAGTTAAAAAAGTTATTGACAATTACATGAAGTTGATGCAAAGAGTCAATATTTGCAGTGATGGCAGCCCATTCTTGCATAATCAATGCTTTGAGTTTGTCAGAATTTGTGGGTTTTTGTTTGTCCACCCGCCTCTTGAGGATTGACCACAAGTTCTCAATGGGATTAAGGTCTGGGGAGTTTCCTGGCCATGGACCCAAAATATCGATGTTTTGTTCCCCGAGCCACTTAGTTATCACTTTTGCCTTATGGCAAGGTGTTCCATCATGCTGGAAAAGGCATTGTTCGTCACCAAACTGTTCCTGGATGGTTGGGAGAAGTTGCTCTCGGAGGATGTGTTGGTACCATTCTTTATTCATGGCTGTGTTCTTAGGCAAAATTGTGAGTGAGCCCACTCCCTTGGCTGAGAAGCAACCCCACACATGAATGGTCTCAGGATGCTTTACTGTTGGCATGACACAGGACTGATGGTAGCGCTCACCTTGTCTTCTCCGGACAAGCTTTTTTCCGGATGCCCCAAACAATCGGAAAGGGGATTCATCAGAGAAAATGACTTTACCCCAGTCCTCAGCAGTCCAATCCCTGTACCTTTTGCAGAATATCAGTCTGTCCCTGATGTTTTTCCTGGAGAGAAGTGGCTTCTTTGCTGCCCTTCTTGACACCAGGCCATCCTCCAAAAGTCTTCACCTCACACCTGCCTGCTGCCATTCCTGAGCAAGCTCTGTACTGCTGGTGCCCCGATCCCGCAGCTGAATCAACTTTAGGAAACGGTCCTGGCGTTTGCTGGACTTTCTTGGGCGCCCTGACGCCTTCTTCACAACAATTGAACCGCTCTCCTTGAAGTTCTTGATGATCCGATAAATGGTTGATTTAGGTGCAATCTTACTGGCAGCAATATCCTTGCCTGTGAAGCCCTTTTTGTGCAAAGCAATGATGACGCCACATGTTTCCTTGCAGGTAACCATGGCTGACAGAGGAAGAACAATGATTCCAATCACCACCCTCCTTTTGAAGCTTCCAGTCTGTTATTCGAACTCAATCAGCATGACAGAGTGATCTCCAGCCTTGTCCTCGTCAACACTCACACCTGTGTTAACGAGAGAATCACTGACATGATGTCAGCTGGTCCTTTTGTGGCAGGGCTGAAATGCAGTGGAAATGTTTTTTGGGGGATTCAGTTCATTTGCATGGCAAAGAGGGACTTTGCAATTAATTACAATTCATCTGATCACTCTTCATAACATTCTGGAGTATATGCAAGGCAGCAGACTTTGGGAAAATTAATATTTGTGTCATTCTCAAAACATTTGGCCACGACTGTAGAGATATCAGCTGTAGCAGGGTTTATACTGTATAGATATCAGCTGTAGCAGGGTTTATACTGTAGAGATATCAGCTGTAGCAGGGTTTATACTGTAGAGATATCAGCTGTAGCAGGGTTTATACTCTAGAGATATCAGCTGTAGCAGGGTTTATACTGTAGAGATATCAGCTGTAGCAGGGTTTATACTGTAGAGATATCAGCTGTAACAGGGTTTATACTGTAGAGATATCTAGCAGGGTTTATACTGTAGAGATATCTAGCAGGGTTTATACTGTAGAGATATCAGCTGTAACAGGGTTTATACTGTAGAGATATCAGCTGTAGAAGGGTTTATACTGTAGAGATATCAGCTGTAGAAGGGTTTATACTGTAGAGATATCTAGCAGGGTTTATACTGTAGAGATATCTAGCAGGGTTTATACTTTAGAGATATCAGCTGTAACAGGGTTTCTACTGTAGAGATATCAGCTGTAGCAGGGTTTATACTGTAGAGATATCAGCTGTAACAGGGTTTATACTGTAGAGATATCTAGCAGGGTTTATACTGTAGAGATATCAGCTGTAACAGGGTTTATACTGTAGAGATATCAGCTGTAACAGGGTTTATACTGTAGAGATATCTAGCAGGGTTTATACTGTAGAGATATCTAGCAGGGTTTATACTGTAGAGATATCAGCTGTAACAGGGTTTATACTGTAGAGATATCAGCTGTAGAAGGGTTTATACTGTAGAGATATCAGCTGTAGAAGGGTTTATACTGTAGAGATATCTAGCAGGGTTTATACTGTAGAGATATCTAGCAGGGTTTATACTTTAGAGATATCAGCTGTAACAGGGTTTCTACTGTAGAGATATCAGCTGTAGCAGGGTTTATACTGTAGAGATATCAGCTGTAACAGGGTTTATACTGTAGAGATATCTAGCAGGGTTTATACTGTAGAGATATCAGCTGTAACAGGGTTTATACTGTAGAGATATCAGCTGTAGCAGGGTTTATACTCTACAGATATCCGCTGTAGCAGGGTTTATACTGTAGAGATATCAGCTGTAACAGGGTTTATACTGTAGAGATATCAGCTGTATCAGGGTTATACTGTAGGTTTATACTGTAGAGATATCTAGCAGGGTTTATACTGTAGAGATATCAGCTGTAACAGGGTTTATACTGTAGAGATATCAGCTGTAGCAGGGTTTATACTGTAGAGATATCTAGCAGGGTTTATACTGTAGAGATATCAGCTGTAACAGGGTTTATACTATAGAGATATCAGCTGTAGCAGGGTTTATACTATAGAGATATCAGCTGTAGAGATATCAGCTGTAGCAGGGTTTATACTGTAGAGATATCAGCTGTAGCAGGGTTTATACTGTAGAGATATCAGCTGTAGCAGGGTTTATACTATAGAGATATCAGCTGTAGCAGGGTTTATACTGTAGAGATATCAGCTGTAGCAGGGTTTATACTATAGAGATATCAGCTGTAGCAGGGTTTATACTCTAGAGATATCAGCTGTAACAGGGTTTATACTGTAGAGATATCAGCTGTAGCAGGGTTTATACTGTAGAGATATCAGCTGTAGCAGGGTTTATACTGTAGAGATATCAGCTGTAGCAGGGTTTATACTATAGAGATATCAGCTGTAGAGATATCAGCTGTAGCAGGGTTTATACTGTAGAGATATCAGCTGTAGCAGGGTTTATACTGTAGAGATATCTACCAGGGTTTATACTGTAGAGATATCAGCTGTAGCAGGGTTTATAATATAGAGATATCAGCTGTAGCAGGGTTTATACTGTAGGGATATCAGCTGTAGCAGGGTTTATACTATAGAGATATCAGCTGTAGCAGGGTTTATACTGTAGGGATATCAGCTGTAGCAGGGTTTATACTATAGAGATATCAGCTGTAGCAGGGTTTATACTGTAGAGATATCAGCTGTAGCAGGGTTTATACTGTAGAGATATCAGCTGTAGCAGGGTTTATACTGTAGAGATATCAGCTGTAGCAGGGTTTATACTGTAGAGATATCAGCTGTAGCAGGGTTTATACTGTAGAGATATCAGCTGTAGCAGGGTTTATACTGTAGAGATATCAGCTGTAGCAGGGTTTATACTATAGAGATATCAGCTGTAGCAGGGTTTATACTGTAGAGATATCAGCTGTAGCAGGGTTTATACTGTAGAGATATCAGCTGTAGCAGGGTTTATACTGTAGAGATATCAGCTGTAGCAGGGTTTATACTGTAGAGATATCAGCTGTAGCAGGGTTTATACTGTAGAGATATCAGCTGTAGCAGGGTTTATACTGTAGAGATATCAGCTGTAACAGGGTTTATACTGTAGAGATATCAGCTGTAGCAGGGTTTATACTGTAGAGATATCAGCTGTAGCAGGGTTTATACTGTAGAGATATCAGCTGTAGCAGGGTTTATACTGTAGAGATATCAGCTGTAGCAGGGTTTATACTGTAGAGATATCAGCTGTAGCAGGGTTTATACTGTAGAGATATCAGCTGTAGCAGGGTTTATACTGTAGAGATATCAGCTGTAGCAGGGTTTATACTGTAGAGATATCAGCTGTAGCAGGGTTTATACTGTAGAGATATCAGCTGTAGCAGGGTTTATACTGTAGAGATATCAGCTGTAGCAGGGTTTATACTGTAGAGATATCAGCTGTAACAGGGTTTATACTGTAGAGATATCAGCTGTAACAGGGTTTATACTGTAGAGATATCTAGCAGGGTTTATACTGTAGAGATATCGCTGAGCAGGGTTTATACTGTAGAGATATCAGCTGTAGACAGGGTTTATACTGTAGAGATATCAGCTGTAGAAGGGTTTATACTGTAGAGATATCAGCTGTAGAAGGGTTTATACTGTAGAGATATCTAGCAGGGTTTATACTGTAGAGATATCAGCTGTAGCAGGGTTTATACTGTAGAGATATCAGCTGTAGCAGGGTTTATACTGTAGAGATATCAGCTGTAGAAGGGTTTATACTGTAGAGATATCAGCTGTAACAGGGTTTATACTGTAGAGATATCTAGCAGGGTTTATACTGTAGAGATATCAGCTGTAACAGGGTTTATACTGTAGAGATATCAGCTGTAGCAGGGTTTATACTCTACAGATATCAGCTGTAGCAGGGTTTATACTGTAGAGATATCAGCTGTAACAGGGTTTATACTGTAGAGATATCAGCTGTAGCAGGGTTTATACTGTAGAGATATCTAGCAGGGTTTATACTGTAGAGATATCAGCTGTAACAGGGTTTATACTGTAGAGATATCAGCTGTAGCAGGGTTTATACTGTAGAGATATCTAGCAGGGTTTATACTGTAGAGATATCAGCTGTAACAGGGTTTATACTATAGAGATATCAGCTGTAGCAGGGTTTATACTATAGAGATATCAGCTGTAGAGATATCAGCTGTAGCAGGGTTTATACTGTAGAGATATCAGCTGTAGCAGGGTTTATACTGTAGAGATATCAGCTGTAGCAGGGTTTATACTATAGAGATATCAGCTGTAGCAGGGTTTATACTGTAGAGATATCAGCTGTAGCAGGGTTTATACTATAGAGATATCAGCTGTAGCAGGGTTTATACTCTAGAGATATCAGCTGTAACAGGGTTTATACTGTAGAGATATCAGCTGTAGCAGGGGTTATACTGTAGAGATATCAGCTGTAGCAGGGTTTATACTGTAGAGATATCAGCTGTAGCAGGGTTTATACTATAGAGATATCAGCTGTAGAGATATCAGCTGTAGCAGGGTTTATACTGTAGAGATATCAGCTGTAGCAGGGTTTATACTGTAGAGATATCAGCTGTAGCAGGGTTTATACTGTAGAGATATCAGCTGTAGCAGGGTTTATACTGTAGAGATATCGCTGACCAGGGTTTATACTGTAGAGATCTCAGCTGTAACAGTGTTTATA
>NC_138296.1:845000-870000 GCF_965601325.2 Salmo salar | reverse complement strand
ATGGTGTCACGTCCTGACCATAGAAAGCTGTTATTTTCTATGGTAGAGTAGGTCAGGGCGTGACAGGTTTTTCTTTTGTAGTTTAGATTTTCTATGTTGTTATGTTCTAGTTTCTGTATTTCTATGTTGGGTTTTTGTTTGGGATGATCTCCAATTAGAGGCAGCTGGTCCTCGTTGTCTCTAATTGGAGATCATACTTAAGTAGGTGTTTTTTTCCCACCTGGGTTTGTGGGAGATTGTTTCTGAGTCAGTGTATGTTAACTCTTCGTCACGGTTTGTTGTTTTTGTTCGTTCAGTTTATTGTTTATGTATCGCGTAGTTTCACAGTGTAAATAAAATGTGGAACGACACACAAACACGCTGCACTTTGGTCCGCTCCTTCCTACGACAACCGTGACACATGAATAAGGCTGTGTCATTAATAACATGAATAAGGCTGTGTCATTAATAACATGAATAAGGCTGTGTCATATATAACATGAATAAGGCTGTGTCATTAATAACATGAATAAGGCTGTGTCATATATAACATGAATAAGGCTGTGTCATTAATAACATGAATAAGGCTGTGTCATTAATAACATGAATATAATAACATGAATAAGGCTGTGTAATTAATAACATGAATAAGGCTATGTCATAAATAACATGAATAAGGCTGTGTCATTAATAACATGAATAAGGCTGTGTAATTAATAACATGAATAAGGCTATGTCATAAATAACATGAATAAGGCTGTGTCATTAATAACATGAATAAGGCTGTGTAATTAATAACATGAATAAGGCTATGTCATAAATAACATGAATAAGGCTGTGTCATTAATAACATGAATAAGGCTGTGTAATTAATAACATGAATAAGGCTATGTCATAAATAACATGAATAAGGCTGTGTAATTAATAACATGAATAAGGCTGTGTAATTAATAACATGAATAAGGCTATGTCATAAATAACATGAATAAGGCTGTGTCATTAATAACATGAATAAGGCTGTGTAATTAATAACATGAATAAGGCTATGTCATAAATAACATGAATAAGGCTGTGTAATTAATAACATGAATAAGGCTGTGTCATTAATAACATGAATAAGGCTGTGTCATTAATAACATGAATAAGGCTGTGTAATTAATAACATGAATAAGGCTATGTCATTAATAACATGAATAAGGCTGTGTCATTAATAACATGAATAAGGCTGTGTAATTAATAACATGAATAAGGCTGTGTCATTAATAACATGAATAAGGCTGTGTCATAAATAACATGAATAAGGCTGTGTCATTAATAACGATGAATAAGGCTGTGTCACTGGTAATGATAGTGGATAGGGCTGTGTCATTGGTAACATGAATAAGGCTGGCATCGG
Organism: Salmo salar; assembly: GCF_965601325.2. Classification (NCBI taxonomy): domain Eukaryota; kingdom Metazoa; phylum Chordata; class Actinopteri; order Salmoniformes; family Salmonidae; genus Salmo; species Salmo salar. The sequence goes on along the minus strand of NC_138296.1, from coordinate 868,625 downwards.
TGGCGGTCATTAATAAGGCTGGTAATGAATAGCTGGATGGGGCGGTCACTAGGTAACATGAATAAGACAGCGATGTGGGGTCACTGGTAATGATAGTGGATGGGGGGTCACTGGTAATGCTAGTGGATGGGGGGTCACTGGTAATGATAGTGGATGGGGGGTCACTGGTAATGCTAGTGGATGGGGGGTCACTGGTAATGATAGTGGATGGGGGGTCACTGGTAATGCTAGTGGATGGGGGTCACTGGTAATGCCAGTGGATGTGGGGTCACTGGTAATGCTAGTGGATGGGGGGGGGGTCACTGGTAATGATAGTGGATGGGGGGACACTGGTAATGATAGTGGATGGGGGGGTCACTGGTAATGATAGTGGATGTGGGGTCTGTTGGAAAAGCATTCCAGGTGAAGCTGGTTGAGAGAATGCCAAGACTGTGCAAAGCTGTCATCAAGGCAAAGGGTGGCTACTTTGAGGAATCTCAAATATGAAATATATTTTGATTTGTTTAACACTTTTTTGGTTACTACATGATTCCATATGTGTTATTTCATAGTTTTGATGCCTTCACTGTTATTCTACAACGTAGAAAATAGTAAAAATAAAGAAAAACCCTTGAATGAGTAGGTGTGTCCAAACTTTTGACTGGTACTGTATGTTTGTGTGTGTGTGTGTGTGACCTGTGTGCGTGTCTGTGTGCATGTGTATGTTTGTGTCAAATAAAATAAAATACATTTTTTATTGGTCACAGTCACATGTTTAGCAGGTGTTAATGTGAGTGTAGCGAAATGCTTGTGCTTCTAGTTCCGACCGTGCAGTAATATCTAACAAGTAATATAACCAAACAATTTCACAACAACTACCTTATACACACACAGTGTAAAGGAATGAATAAGAATATGTCCATATAAATATATGGATGAGTGATGGCCGAACGGCATAGGCAAGATGCAGTAGATGGTATAGAGTACAGTATTTACATATGAGATGAGTAATGTAGGGTATGTAAACATTATATAAAGTGGCTAGTTTTAAAGTGGCTAGTGATACATTTAATTATATCAAGATGGCAAGATGCAGTAGATGGTATAGAGTACAGTATATACATATGAGATGAGTAATGTAAGGTATGTAAACATTATTTAAAATGGAATTGTTTAAAGTGACTAGTGATACATTTATTACATCCAATTTTTAATTATTAAAGTGGCTAGAGATTTGAGTCAGTATGTTGGCAGCAGCCACTCAATGTTAGTGATGGCTGTTTAACAGTCTGACGGCCTTGAGATAGAAGCTGTTTAACAGTCTGATGGCCTGGAGATAGAAGCTGTTTATCAGTCTGATGGTCTGGAGATAGAAGCTGTTTAACAGTCTGATGGCCTGGAGATAGAAGCTGTTTACCAGTCTGATGGCCTGGAGATAGAAGCTGTTTAACAGTCTGATGGCCTGGAGATAGAAGCTGTTTATCAGTCTGATGGCCTGGAGATAGAAGCTGTTTATCAGTCTGATGGTCTGGAGATAGAAGCTGTTTACCAGTCTGATGGCCTGGAGATAGAAGCTGTTTTTCAGTCTCTCGGTTCCAGCTTTGATGCACCTGTACTGACCTCGCCTTCTGGATGATAGTGGGGTGAACAGGTAGTGGCTCGGGTGGTTGTTGTCCTTGATGATATTTTTGGTCTTCCTGTGAAATTGGGTGCTGTAGGTATCCTGGGGGGCAGCCAGTCTGCCCCCGGTGATGCTTTGTGCAGACCTCACCACCTTCTGGAGAGCCTTGCGGTTGTGGGCGGAGCAGCTGCCGTACCAGGCGGTGATACAGCCCGACAGGACGCTCTCAATTGTGCATCTGTAAAAGTTTGTGAGGGTTTTAGGTGACAAGCCAAATTTCTTCAGCCTCCTGAGGTTCTTCTTCACCACACTGTCTGTGTTGGTGGAACCATTTCAGTTTGTTTGTGATGTGTACGCCGAGGAACTTAAAACTTTCCACCTTCTCCACTGCGATCCCGTCGATGTGGATAGGGGGCTGCTCCCTCTGCTGTTTCCTGAAGTTCACGATCATCTCCTTTGTTTTGTTGACGTTGAGTGAGAGGTTATTTTCCTGACACCACACTCCGAGGGCCCTCACCTCCTCCCTGTAGCCCGTCTCGTCATCGTTGGTAATCAAGCCAACCACTGTAGTGTCGTCTGCAAACTTGATGATTGAGTTGGAGGCGTGCATGGCCACGCAATCATGGGTGAACATGGAGTACAGGAGGGGGCTGAGAACACACCCTTGTGGGGCCCCAGTGTTGAGGATCAGCGAGGTGGAGATGTTGTTTCCTACCTTCACCACCTGGGGAGCGGCCCGTCAGAAAGTCCAGGACCCAGTTGCACAGGGCGGGGTCGAGACCCAGAGTCTCGAGCTTAATGACGAGTTTGTAGGGCACTATGGTGTTAAATGCTGAGCTGTAATCGATGAAAAGCATTCTTACATAGGTAGTCCTCTTGTCCAGATGGAATTAGGGCAGTGTGCCGTGTGATGGCGATTGCGTCGTCTGTGGACCTATTGGGGCGGTAAGCAAATTGGAGTGGGTCTAGTGTGTCAGGTAAGGTGGAGGTGATATGATCCTTAACTCTCTCAAAGCACTTCATGATGACGGAAGTGAATGCTACAGGGCGATAGTCATTTAGCTCAGTTACCTTAGCATTCTTGGGAACAGGAACAATGGTGGCCCTCTTGAAGCATGTGGGAACAGCAGACTGGGATAGGGAGCGATTGATTATGTCCGTAAACACACCAGCCAGCTGGTATGCACATGCTCTGAGGACGTGGCTGGGGATGCCGTCTGGGCCAGCAGCCTTGCGAGGGTTAACACGTTTAAATGTTTTACTCACGTTGGCTACAGTGAAGGAGAGACCGCAGGTTTTGGTAGCGGGCCGTGTCAGTGGCACTGTATTGTCCTCAAAGCGAGCAAAGAAGTTGTTTAGTTTGTCTGGGAGCAAGACGTCTGCCACATACGTCTCATGTCTGAGCCGTAGAATTGCGACTCTACTTTGTCTCTATACTGACGCTTAGCTTGTTTGATTGCCTTGCGGAGGGAATAGTTAAACTGTTTGTATTCGGTCATGTTTCCGGGTCGCCTTGCCCTGATTAAAAGCTCACAGAATCAGTGTATACATCAATGTTATTGTCCGATGCTATACGGAACATATCCCAGTCCGCGTGATCGAAGCAATCTTGAAGCGTGGAATCAGATTGGTCGGACCAGCGTTGAACAGACCCGAGCGAGGGGCATTTCCTGTTTTAGTTTCTGTCTATAGGCTGGGAGCAACAAAATGGAGTCGTGGTCAGATTTGCCGACAGGAGGGTGAGGAAGGGCGTTGTATGCATCGCGGAAGTTAGAGTAGCAATGATTCAGAATGCTGCCAGCCCTGGTCGCGCATTTTGATATGCTGCTAAAATTTAGGGAGCCTTGTTTTCAGATTAGCCTTGTTAAAATCCCCAGCTACAATAAATGCAGCCTCAGGATATGTGGTTTCCAGTTTACATAGAGTCAAATGAAGTTCTTTCAGGGGCCGTCGAGGTGTCTGCTTGGTGTGTGTGTGTGTGTGTGTGTGTGTGTGTGTGTGTGTGTGTGTGTGTGTGTGTGTGTGTGTGTGTGTGTGTGTGTGTGTGTGTGTACCTGTACTCCCAGTATTCCAAACACGGTGAAGAAAGCGCAGCAGATGAGGACGATATTTCCGATGGGTCTCAGAGACGTGATCAGAGTCTCTACGACCAGCTTCAGCCCTGGGGCTCGACTGATCACCCTGCAACACACACAGAGAGGTGATCAGAGTCTCTACGGCCAGCTTCAGCCCTGGGGCTCGACTGATCACCCTGCAACACACACAGAGAGGTGATCAGAGTCTCTACGACCAGCTTCAGCCCTGGGGCTCGACTGATCACCCTGCAACACACACAGAGAGGTGATCAGAGTCTCTACGACCAGCTTCAGCCCTGGGGCTCGACTGATCACCCTGCAACACACACAGAGAGGTGATCAGAGTCTCTACGACCAGCTTCAGCCCTGGGGCTCGACTGATCACCCTGCAACACACACAGAGACCCACCCCCCTACCTGAGAGGTCGTAGTGTGGTCCTACCTGAGAGGTCGTAGTCTGGTTGTAGTGTGGTTGTAGTGTGGTCCTACCTGAGAGGTCGTAGTGAGGTCGTAGTGCGGTCGTAGTGAGGTCGTAGTGTGGTTGTAGTGTGGTTGTAGTGTGGTCCTACCTGAGAGGTCGTAGTGAGGTCGTAGTGCGGTCGTAGTGAGGTCGTAGTGCGGTCGTAGTGTGGTCGTAGTGCGGTCGTAGTGAGGTCGTAGTGTGGTTGTAGTGTGGTCCTACCTGAGAGGTCGTAGTGAGGTCGTAGTGAGGTCGTAGTGAGGTCGTAGTGAGGTCGTAGTGCGGTCGTAGTGCGGTCGTAGTGCGGTCGTAGTGCGGTCCTACCTGAGAGGTCGTAGTGCGGTCGTAGTACGGTCGTAGTGTGGTCGTATTGCGGTCGTAGTGAGGTCGTAGTGCGGTCGTAGTGCGGTCCTACCTGAGAGGTCGTAGTGCGGTCGTAGTGCGGTCGTAGTGCGGTCGTAGTGCGGTCCTACCTGAGAGGTCATAGTGTGGTCGTAGTGTGGTCGTAGTGCGGTCGTAGTGCGGTCGTAGTGTGGTCGTAGTGCGGTCCTACCTGAGAGGTCGTAGTATTTTATTTATTTTTTATTTATTTTATTTCACCTTTATTTAACCAGGTAGGCTAGTTGAGAACAAGTTCTCATTTACAACTGCGACCTGGCCAAGAATAAAGCAAAGCAGTTCGACACAGAGTTACACATGGAGTAAAACAAACATACAGTCAATAACACAGTAGAACAATAAGTCTATATACAATGTGAGAAAATGAGGTGAGATAAGGGAGGTAAAGGCAAAAAGGCCATGGTGGCAAAGTAAATAAAGTATAGCAAGTAAAACACTGGAATGGTAGATTTATAATTTGAAGAAAGTTCAAAGTTAAAATATAAATAATATGGTGCAAAGGAGCAAAATAATAAATAAAATAAATAAATACAGTAGGGGAAGAGGTAGTAGTTTGGGCTAAATTATAGATGGGCTATGTACAGGTGCAGTGATCTGGGAGCTGCTCTGACAGCTGGTGCTTAAAGCTAGTGAGGGAGATAAGTGTTTCCAGTTTCAGAGATTTTTGTAGTTTGTTCCAGTTATTGGCAGCAGAGAACTGGAAGGAGAGACGACCAAAGGAGGAGTTGGCTTTAGGGGTGACCAGAGAGATATACCTGCTGGAGCGCGTGCTACAGGTGGGTGCTGCTATGGTGACCAGTGAGCGGAGATAAGGGGGGACTTTACCTAGCAGGGTCTTGTAGATGACCTGGAGCCAGTGGGTTTGGCGACAAGTATGAAGCGAGGGCCAGCCAACGAGAGCGTACAGGTCGCAGTGGTGGGTAGTATATGGGGCTTTGGTGACAAAACGTATGGCACTGTGATAGACTGCATCCAGCTTGTTGAGTAGGGTATTGGAGGCTATTTTGTAAATGACATCGCCGAAGTCGTGGATCGGTAGGATGGTCAGTTTTACGAGGGTATGTTTGGCAGCATGAGTGAAGGATGCTTTGTTGCGAAATAGGAAGCCAATTCTAGATTTAACTTTGGATTGGAGATAATTGATGTGAGTCTGGAAGGAGAGTTTACAGTCTAACCAGACACCTAGGTATTTGTAGTTGTCCACAAATTCTAAGTCAGAACCGTCCAGAGAAGTGATGCTGGACAGGCGGGCAGGTGCAGGCAGCGATCGGTTGAAGAGCATGCATTTAGTTTTACTTGTATTTAGGAGCAGTTGGAGACCACGGAAGGAGAGTTGTATGGCATTGAAGCTCGTCTGGAGGGTTGTTAACAGTGTCCAAAGAAGGGCCAGAAGTATACAGAATGGTGTCGTCTGCGTAGAGGTGGATCAGAGATTCACCAGCAGCAAGAGCGACATCATTGATGTATACAGAGAAAAGAGTTGGCCCAAGAATTGAACCCTGTGGTACCCCCATAGAGACTGCCAGAGGTCCGGACAGCAGGCCCTCCGATTTGACAAACTGAACTCTATCAGAGAAGTAGTTGGTGAACCAGGCGATGCAATCGTTTGAGAAACCAAGGCTACTGAGTCTGCCGATGAGGATGTGGTGATTAACCTCTTACATCTAGACGTTCCGCTAGCGGAACACCTGCTCCAATATCCAATGATAGGCGTGGCGCGAAATACAAACTCCTCTAAAATCCGAAAACTTCAATTTTTCAAACATATGACTATTTTACAGCATTTTAAAGACAAGACTCTCGTTAATCTAACCACACTGTCCGATTTCAAAAAGGCTTTACAGTGAAAGCAAAACATTAGATTATGTCAGCAGAGTACCCAGCCAGAAATAATCAGACACCCATTTTTCAAGCTAGCATATAATGTCACAAAAAACAAAACCACAGCTAAATGCAGCACTAACCTTTGATGATCTTCATCAGATGACAACCCTAGGACATTATGTTATACAATGCATGCATGTTTTGTTCAATCAAGATCATATTTATATCAAAAAACTGCTTTTTTACATTAGCATGTGACGTTCAGAACTAGCATACCCCCCGCAAACATCCAGTGAATTTACTAAATTACTCACCATAAACGTTCACAAAAAGCATAACAATTATTTTAAGAATTATAGATACAGAACTCCTCTATGCACTCGATATGTCCGATTTTAAAATAGCTTTTCGGTGAAAGCACATTTTGCAATATTCTCAGTAGATAGCCCAGCCATCACGGCTAGCCATTTAGACACCGACCAAGTTTAGCCCTGACCAAACTCCGATTTACTATTACAAAAGTTTGATTACCTTTGTTGTCTTCGTCAGAATGCACTCCCAGGACTGCTACTTCAATAACAAATGTTGGTTTGGTCCAAAATAATCCATCGTTATATCCAAATAGCGGCGTTTTGTTCGTGCGTTCAAGACACTATCCGAAGTGTAAATAAGGGTCACGAGCATGGCGCAATTCGTGACAAAAGATTTCTAAATATTCCATTACCGTACTTCGAAGCATGTCAACCGCTGTTTAAAATCAATTTTTATGCCATTTTTCTCGTAAAAAAGCGATAATATTCCGACCGGGAATCTGCGTTTAGGTAAACAGACGAAAGAAAACAAAGCTTTCGGTCGACGCGGGCACGAGCCTGAGTCTCACAGTACTGTAACCAGCCACTACCCAAACGCGCTACTTTTTTTCAACCAGAGCCTGCAAAGCCACGATTCAGCTTTTTGCCGCCTTCTGAGAGCCCATGGGAGCCGTAGGAAGTGTCACGTAACAGCAGAGATCCTCTGTAATGGATAGAGATAATCAAGAAGGGCAAGAAATTGTCAGACAGGCCACTTCCTGCATGGAATCTTCTCAGGTTTTGGCCTGCCAAATGAGTTCTGTTATACTCACAGAACCATTCAAACAGTTTTAGAAACTTTGGAGTGTTTTCTATCCAAAGCTAATAATTATATGCATATTCTAGTTTCTGGGCAGGAGTAATAATCAGATTAAATCGGCTACGTTTTTTGTCCGGCTGTGAAAATACTGCCCCCTAGCCATAACAGGTTAACAGAGTCAAAAGCTTTGGCCAGGTCAATGAATACGGCAGCACAGTATTGTTTCTTATCGATGGCGGTTACGATGTCGTTTAGGACCTTGAGCGTGGCTGAGGTGCACCCATGACCAGCTCTGAAACCAGATTGCATAGCGGAGAGGGTGCGGTGGGATTCGTAATGGTCGGTAATCTGTTTGTTGACTTGGCTTTCAAAGACCTTAGAAAGGCAGGGTAGGATGGATATAGGTCTGTAGCAATTTGGGTCAAGAGTGTCACCTCCTTTGAAGAGGGGGATGACAGCAGCTGCTTTCCAATCTATGGGAATCTCAGACGACACGAAAGAGAGGTTGAACAGGCTAGTAATAGGGGTTGCAATAATTTCGGCAGATAATTTTAGAAAGAAAGGGTCCAGATTGTCAAGCCCAGCTGATTTGTAGGGGTCCAGATTTTGCAGCTCTTCCAGAATATCAGCTGAATGGATTTGGGAGAAGGAGAAATGGGGGAGGCTTGGGCGAGTAGCTGTGGGGGGTGCAGTGCTGTTGAATGCAGTAGGGGTAGTTAGGTGGAAAGCATGGCCAGCCATAGAAAAATGCTTATTGAAATTCTCAATTATAGTGGGCTGTAGTGTGGTTGTAGTGTGGTCGTAGTGCGGTCGTAGTGCGGTCGTAGTGCGGTCCTACCTGAGAGGTCGTAGTGTGGTCGTAGTGTGGTTGTAGTGCGGTCGTAGTGAGGTCGTAGTGCAGTCGTATTGCGGTCCTACCTGAGAGGTCGTAGTGTGGTCGTAGTGTGGTCATAGTGCGGTCGTAGTGCGGTCATAGTGTGGTCGTAGTGCGGTCGTAGTGCGGTCATAGTGTGGTCGTAGTGTGGTTGTAGTGCGGTCATAGTGTGGTCGTAGTGTGGTCATAGTGTGGTCCTACCTGAGAGGTCGTAGTGTGCGTAGCAGTCGTAGTACTCTGAGGATTCCCAGGATGCGGTTCCCTCCGGTCAAGGCCAGAGACACCAGGATGTCCACCATAGAGACAAACACCAGGATCCCATCCAGAACATTCCAGCTGCTCTTCAGGTAGCTCTGTTTACCCCAGCAGAACCCCAACGCTACGATCTACAGACACAACATTACGAAAACAATAACAGAGAGCAGACTGAAACAGACAGCAGACTGAAACAGACAACAGCCTGAAACAGACAGCATGAGACTGAAACAGACAGCATGAGACTGAAACAGACAGCATGAGACTGAAACAGACAGCATGAGACTGAAACAGACAGCATGAGACTAAAACAGACAGCATGAGACTGAAACAGACAGCATGAGACTGAAACAGACAGCATGAGACTAAAACAGACAGCATGAGACTGAAACAGACAGCATGAGACTGAAACAGACAGCATGAGACTGAAACAGACAGCATGAGACTGAAACAGACAGCATGAGACTGAAACAGACAGCATGAGACTGAAACAGACACACAGACTGAAACAGACAGCATGAGACTAAAACAGACAGCATGAGACTAAAACAGACAGCATGAGACTGAAACAGACAGCATGAGACTGAAACAGACAGCATGAGACTGAAACAGACAGCATGAGACTAAAACAGACAGCATGAGACTGAAACAGACAGCATGAGACTGAAACAGACAGCATGAGACTGAAACAGACAGCATGAGACTGAAACAGACAGCATGAGACTGAAACAGACGATAGTATTACCTTGACAGTCATCTCAGCCAGGAAGATGACAGTGAACACGTAGTTGGAGACAGTCAGAAACACTCGCTCCTGAAGAGAGGAAGAGGAGAGGAGGAGAGACAGTATATTACAGCAGAGAGTTTCTAGTTGGAGACAGTCAGAAACACTCGCTCCTGAAGAGAGGGAGAGGAGAGGAGGGAGAGGAGGAGAGACAGTATATTACAGCAGAGAGTTTCTAGTCAGAGAGTTTCTAGTTGGAGACAGTCAGAAACACTCGCTCCTGGAGGGAGAGGAGGAGAGGAGGAGAGACAGTATATTACAGCAGAGAGTTTCTAGTAGGAGACAGTCAGAAACACTCGCTCCTGAAGAGAGGAAGAGTAGGAGAGACAGTATATTACAGCAGAGATTTTCGAAACCCAGGGCTTGGTGTGGGAGGGGCATGTAGCAGGAGGAGAGGGAGGAAGACGACTCAAGTAGAAAACAGAGTAAACTATAAAAATGGACATTACACGCGCCAGAGTTGCTGATCACATTTAACAAAACCAAACATTGAAATAGGGTTCTAGAAGGTTCAGTAAAAATAGGGTTCTAGAAGGTAAAGTAAAAAATAGGGTTCTAGAAGGTAAAGTAAAAATAGGGTCCTAGAAGGTAAAGTAAAAATAGGGTCCTAGAAGGTAAAGTAAAAAATAGGGTTCTAGAAGGTAAAGTAAAAATAGGGTCCTAGAAGGTAAAGTAAAAATAGGGTCCTAGAAGGTAAAGTAAAAAATAGGGTTCTAGAAGGTAAAGTAAAAAATAGGGTTCTAGAAGATAAAGTAAAAAATAGGGTTCTAGAAGGTAAAGTAAAAAATAGGGTTCTAGAAGGTAAAGTAAAAATTGTGTTCTAGAAGGTAAAGTAAAAAATAGGGTTCTAGAAGGTAAAGTAAAAATAGGGTTCTAGAAGGTAAAGTAAAAATAGGGTTCTAGAAGGTAAAGTAAAAATAGGTTTCTAGAAGGTAAAGTAAAAGTAGGGTTCTAGAAGGTAAAGTAAAAAATAGGGTTCTAGAAGGTAAAGTAAAAATAGGGTTCTAGAAGGTAAAGTAAAAATAGGGTTCTAGAAGGTAAAGTAAAAATAGTGTTCTAGAAGGTAAAGTAAAAAATAGGGTTCTAGAAGGTAAAGTAAAAATAGGGTTCTAGAAGGTAAAGTAAAAGTAGGGTTCTAGAAGGTAAAGTAAAAAATAGTGTTCTAGAAGGTAAAGTAAAAATAGGGTTCTAGAAGGTAAAGTAAAAAATAGGGTTCTAGAAGGTAAAGTAAAAATAGGGTTCTAGAAGGTAAAGTAAAAATAGTGTTCTAGAAGGTAAAGTAAAAAATAGGGTTCTAGAAGGTAAAGTAAAAATAGGGTTCGATGCATCAATACTGGTATATAGTACAATAGGATATAACACCAGTCACAGCCCTAGTGTCTTACGGTGCTGTGCGGCTGTATGCCGGGTCTCTCCAGAGCGATGGTGATGCAGTTGAGGAAGATGAAGATCAGGACCACGTGATCAAACATCTTATGAGAGATCATCCCCTTAGCCCACACACGGAACCTAGAGGAGGGAGGGATGGGGGAGAGAGGGGGGAGGGGAGGGGGGAGAGAGGGGAGAGGAAGGGGTGAGGGAGGGGAAAGAGGGGGGAGGGAGGAAAGGGGGGGAGAGAGTGGGGAGGGGGGAGGGAGGGGAGAGGGGGGGGGGAGAGAGGGGGGAGGGGAGAGAGGGGAGGGGATGGGGTGAGGGAGGGAGGGAGGGAGGGGGGAGGGGGGAGGGAGAAGGGATGGGGTTGAGAGAGGGGGAGATACAGTATCTATGAGAAGGTGAGACAACAAGAATGTGTGTGTGTGTGGGTGCGTGCGTGCGTGCGTGTGTGCGTGCGTGTGTGCGTGCGTGTGTGCGTGCGTGCGTGCGTGCGTGCTGTGTGTGCATGTGAGACTCACGAGTTCTGAGGGGAGAACAGGTAAAGGTTCCAGTCTTTATGTTCTCTACACCAGCGTGGCTTGTGGCTCTCCAGCGTTCTCCTGACCCGGAACCACAGGTTCTACAGAGCACAGAGGTCAGCATTACACCCAGTCCACAACACCACACACTCCTTGCTCCATCCTCTACATCTTCAGTCTCTAAAGTTTTGGATGTGTGTTTCCATGACGGCGCAGAACATTCATTCTCTAGCAGCAGGGAACAACAACTCTCGCTTGTCCTGTCAGACTGGAAGACTAATGCACTCTGGGAAACCCGCCATCACAAAGTACTCAGTGAGCAGGGTAATGAAGAACGGGACAGAGGAAAAACACACAGTCAGCAACTAACTCAGTCCAAACTGCTTACAACCAACACTGTTACATCAACCCAAACTGCTCACCAGGGGCACAGCTTTTCACCGGGGATGAGGAGAGGAGGGGGGGGGGGGGGTTTGGATAGTTTCAGCCGGTTGAGTTTAGGACCGTGTGGACACCACAGAGCTGAGGCGGACAGGCTGTGTGAAAGGCAAAGCTTCTGAAAGGCTGGCTGGATCAACACGGGAGAGTTGAACGGAGTCAGTTGCTTGTCAGTGTGTATGTGATGCACTCTTTCTCCGAGTTGTAAAAAGAAAAGAAAAAAAAAGAAAAAGAAAAGCAAGCAGAACAGAAACTGGCTACTCTTTCAGTTAACTGAAGTAGCTGGGAAAGTAAACAGCTGTTTTATCTTGGGAAAAGAAAACTAGTGTATATACTCCCGGTGCTAGGCTAGTAGTCTAACTGACATGTAACGTTAGCTAATGTTTCGTCCCTCCTTGACTGAGGTGAATAAAATTAGCTAGCTAGTAGCTACCACAATCAGTTCAACTCTAGCCTGTAGCTATACGTCAGATAGCGCTATGAGGTGGCTATTATTACTACTATCTAACATCTGGTTTGTATAGAAATGTTTTGTAGCCTTTTTTTTTGTTGTTGTCCAGTTTCAATTAACTTAGCTAGCTTTCGCCAGTCGGTGTACTGTTAAAAAGAGAGAGAGAGAGCTGGCCAAAAGTAGGTATTATTTTTTTAGCCTCAAATTATTAAACCAGCAGCCAAACTATTGAAGACCGACAACTCAGACTTTTGTTTTTGATTTTATGAGTTTTTATTAGAGTCGGTATTGCAAAGTAAGGTTATTGATTTGTCCGTTTCCCTAATCGAATTCCCTACTTTACACATTGACACAGTAAATAAACAGCTCTACAGGCTTCACTGTCATGTACTGTGTACCTGGGTACTATGCTCATCATGTCCCAGCAGGATCAAATGGTGGCAGGTGTCCCAGCAGGGACAAGACAGCCAGGGAAGTCCAGTCTACGGAGCTCAGCTGAATTTTGCAGTATATTAACAATATCAGTGAAAATGATACAAAAGTTTCATCTTGAGTTAATCTGGCAATAATGGTCATTTCAATTATTAAACTATTGATTCTATTATATTTTTTATTTTAACTAGGTAAGTCAGTTTAAGAACAAATTCTTATTTACAATGACGGCCTACTGGGGAACAGTGGGTTAACTTCCTTGATCAGGGGGCAGAACGACAGAGTTGTACCTTGTCAGCTCGGGGATTCAATCCAGCAACCTTTCGGGTTACTGGCCGAGCGCTCTAACCACTAGGCTACCCTGCCACCCCTTATTATTGGATAATATAATGTATAAATGTACACCAAGGGAATTCTTTGTCATGCCTCATCTTGGTAGAAGCTATTGATAACGGTGAATGGGATACAGACGTTATTGATAACGGTGAAGGGGATACAGACGTTATTGATAACGGTGAAGGGGATACAGACGTTATTGATAACGGTGAAGGGGATACAGACGTTATTGATAACGGTGAAGGGGATACAGACGTGTTAGAATGACCAGTCATGTTCAATATCATCTCAGACACATAAATGACTGCAGGTTAAGACCATCTATACCAGTGTAACTGAATAACACTCAGACAGGTAATTCCTCTGACGGAGGTGTAAAACACAACAACAACAAAGGGGGAGACATATTTGCATATGTTATGGTGTTGTTTTTTCTATTTTTCCGTTATTTTACCAGATAAGTTGACTGAGAACACATTCTCATTTACAGCAACGACCTGGGGAGCAGTTACAGGGGAGAGGAGGGGGATGAATGAGCCAATTGGAAGCTGGGGATGATTAGGTGGCCATGATGGTATGAGGGCCAGATTGGGAATTTTAGCCAGGACACCCCCTACTCTTACAATAAGTACCATGGGATCTTTAATGACCTCAGAGAGTCAGGACACCCGTTTAACGTCCCATCTGAAAGACAGAACCCTACACAGGGCAATGTCCCCAATCACTGCCCTGGGGCATTGGGATATTTTTACTGGCCCTCCAACACCACTTCCAGCAGCATCTGGTCTCCCATCCAGGGACTGACCAGGACCAACCCTGCTTAGCTGGTAAAGAAGTATATTATGTCATCTCAGTATGTCTACAGATTCTCCCCTTCTTCCTGTTTTTTGGTTTGCTTGTAAATGTTGATCTCAGGAGATTGTTATGAGAATAAACTATATAACCAAGTATCTAAGACATTTATTGCCATTAATTAGAAAGTTTGTTATCCTCCTACAATGTCACATGGATGGCAGAAATGTCAAGTTAAGTGTATCGCTAGATTTAATTTATTACAAGACAAAGGGTAACTTTCATAAGGTTTCTGGATGCCTTATATGGAATACTGTACGACAAAAAAAAACGAGTCTGTGTTGAAAACATGATCACGTCAGGGGAAATACCGATCTATAGTTGATGATCCCCAGCTGCAGGGTGGTGGACCCCTAGGGGCCCGGACAGGGTGACCCAGCTGCAGGGTGGTGGACCCATAGGGCCCGGACAGGGTGACCCAGCTATATTGTGGTGGACCCATAGGGCCCGGACAGGGTGACCCAGCTGCAGGGTGGTGGACCCCTAGGGCCCGGACAGGGTGACCCAGCTGCAGGGTGGTGGACCCCTAGGGGCCCGGACAGGGTGACCCAGCTGCAGGGTGGTGGACCCCTAGGGGCCCGGACAGGGTGATCCAGCTATATTGTGGTGGACCCATAGGGCCCGGACAGGGTGACCCAGCTATATTGTGGTGGACCCCTAGGGCCCGGACAGGGTGACCCAGCCTGCAGGGTGGTGGACCCCTAGGGGCCCGGACAGGGTGACCCAGCTGCAGGGTGGTGGACCCCTAGGGGCCCGGACAGGGTGACCCAGCTATATTGTGGTGGACCCCCAGGGCCCGGACAGGGAGACCCAGCTGCAGGGTGGTGGACCCCTAGGGGCCCAATAGGGCCCAGGACAGGGTGACCCAGCTGCAGGGTGGTGGACCCCTAGGGCCCCGGACAGGGTGACCCAGCTGCAGGGTGGTGGACCCCCTAGGGGCCCGGACAGGGTGACCCAGCTATATTGTGGTGGACCCATAGGGCCCGGACAGGGTGACCCAGCTATATTGTGGTGGACCCCTAGGGGCCTGGACAGGGAGACCCAGCTGCAGGGTGGTGGACCCCTAGTGGCCCGGACAGGGTGACCCAGCTATATTGTGGTGGACCCCTGGGGCCCGGACAGGGTGACCCAGCTATATTGTGGTGGACCCCTAGGGGCCCGGACAGGGTGACCCAGCTATATTGTGGTGGACCCCTAGGGCCCGGACAGGGTGACCCAGCTGCAGGGTGGTGGACCCCTAGGGGCCCGGACAGGGAGACCCAGCTATATTGTGGTGGACCCTTAGGGGCCCGGACAGGGTGACCCAGCTATATTGTGGTGGACCCCTGGGGCCCGGACAGGGTGACCCAGCTATATTGTGGTGGACTCATAGGGGCCTGGACAGGGTGACCCAGCTATATTGTGGTGGACCCCTAGGGCCCGGACAGGGTGACCCAGCTATATTGTGGTGGACCCCTAGGGGCCTGGACAGGGTGACCCAGCTATATTGTGGTGGACCCCTAGGGCCCGGACAGGGTGACCCAGCTATATTGTGGTGGACCCCTAGGGGCCCGGACAGGGAGACCCAGCTATATTGTGGTGGACCCCTAGGGGCCCGGACAGGGTGACCCAGCTATATTGTGGTGGGACCCCTAGGGGCCTGGACAGGGAGACCCAGCTGCAGGGTGGTGGACCCCTAGGGGCCCGGACAGGGTGACCCAGCTATATTGTGGTGGACCCCTAGGGGCCCGGACAGGGAGACCCAGCTGCATTGTGGTGGACCCCTAGGGGCCACGGACAGGGTGACCCAGCTATATTGTGGTGGACCCCTAGGGGCCCCGGACAGGGAGACCCAGCTATATTGTGGTGGACCCCTAGGGGCCCCGGACAGGGAGACCCAGCTATATTGTGTACTAGTAGAAAGACCTTTATAATACTAAAAGTCTTATGATATGAATTATATGGAGGATATGCTGTTTCTGTTTGTTAATAGTGTGTTTTTTTTATTAATTTTTTTAAACTTTTGTTTCCAAACCTTTCCCTGGGGAATATATATATATATATATATATATATATTTTTAAACTGTTTACGTAACTCTGTAACCTCAGTCTAAACTACTGTATCTCTCCTCTATCAGAGAGAGAGAGCAGCCTCTGTAACCTCAGTCTAAACTACTGTATCTCTCCTCTATCAGGGAGAGAGAGCAGCCTCTCTGTAACCTCAGTCTAAACTACTGTATCTCTCCTCTATCAGAGAGAGAGAGCAGCCTCTGTAACCTCAGTCTAAACTACTGTATCTCTCCTCTATCAGAGAGAGAGCAGCCTCTGTAACCTCAGTCTAAACTACTGTATCTCTCCTCTATCAGGGAGAGAGAGCAGCCTCTGTAACCTCAGTCTAAACTACTGTATCTCTCCTCTATCAGAGAGAGAGAGCAGCCTCTCTGAGATGGCTTCATTACCGTGGGGATTGTAATGAGACTAGGGATGCAGTCCTAATTAAACTCTCACTGTGGATCTGAGCCATCAGAGAGAGAGAGAGAGAGAGAGAGAGAGAGAGAGAGAGAGAGAGAGAGAGCGACAGAGAGAGAGACAGAGACAGAGACAGAGAGAGAGAGAGAGAGAGAGAGAGAGAGAGAGAGAGAGAGAGAGAGACAGAGGGAGAGAGAGACAGAGGGAGAGAGAGAGAGAGAGAGAGAGAGAGAGAGAGAGAGAGAGAGAGACAGAGAGAGAGACAGAGAGAGAGAGAGACAGAGAGACAGAGAGAGAGAGAGACAGAGAGAGAGAGACAGAGGGAGAGAGAGACAGAGGGAGAGAGAGAGAGAGAGAGAGAGAGAGAGAGAGAGAGAGAGAGCAGAGAGAGAGACAGAGAGAGAGAGCGAGAGAGAGAGAGAGAGAGAGAGCGAGAGAACGCACTGCCTAAAACACCTTGCTGTTCTGGGACCCTGTGTGCTACAGGACTAATCCTTCACACTACACACAAACACACACACACTCACTACACACACCCACGTCCCATAACAACCCTCTCTGATTCGGTGCCCCTGGGGAGAGCTGGTTGTTGCAGCTTGTTTTTTCGTCTGTCTAAACTCTATCAGACTGAATTACCCTCGGAAATGCGCTCCGCGTTACCCTTCGGATAGTGACCTGAACACACGAACAAAACGTAGGTATTTGGATATAACTATAGGGATTATTTGGAACCAAAACAACATTTCTTGTTGAAGTAGAAGTCCTGGGAGTGCATTCTGACGAAGAACAGCAAAGGTAATCCAATTTTTCTAATAGTAATTCTGAGTTTAGTGAGCCCCAAACTTGGTGGGTGTCAAATTAGCTAGCCTGTGATGGCCGAGCTATCTACTCAGAATATTGCAAAATGTGCTTACGCCGAAAAGCTATTTTAAAATCTGACACCGCGACTGCATAAAGGAGTTCTGTATCTATAATTCTTAAAATAATTGTTAGGTATTTTGTGAACGTATATTATGAGTAATGTAGTAAATTCACCGGAAGTTTGCGGTGGGTATGGTAGTTCTGAACGTCACATGCTAATGTAAAAAGCTGGTTTTTGATATAAATATGAACTTGATTGAACAAAACATGCATGTATTGTATAACATAATGTCCTAGGAGTTGTCATCTGATGAAGATCATCAAAGGTGAGTGCTGCATTTAGCTGTGGTTCTGGGTTTTGGTGACATTATATGCTGGCTTTGAAAAATGGGTGTGTGATTATTTCTGGCTGGGTACTCTGCTGACATAATCGAATGTTTTGCTTTCGCTGTAAAGCCTTTTTGAAATCGGACAGTGTGGTTAGATTAACGAGAGTCTTGTCTTTAAAATGGCTGTAAAATAGTCATATGTTTGAGAAATTGAAGTTATAGGATTTTGAGGTATTTGTATTTCGCGCCACGCGATTCCACTGGCTGTTGAGTAGGGTGGACGCAAACGTCCCACCTAGCCCAGAGAGGTTAAGTCAGAAATGTTCTCATCATTAAGACCAGAACACTTGATGCCATATAGAACCTTATTGGTCAGACTGAGAGATAAAAAAAAAATAAAAAAACACAAAAGGACATCAGAGGTCAGAGGTTAAAGGTGACTCACCAGAGAGCGCTGGTCGTAGGCTGAGGTGTCTACGGAAGCAGCAGTGCTGCCGCGGCGACGAGAACCCCCGCATCCATCCCTGAACACACATCTCCGTACACCAGCCCGTCTCCCGGGACGGACTCGGGGCCCAATGAGCTCCTGGGCGTCCGCCGCCGTGCGCGTGATCGTTATGGGAGGGGCCAGAGTGTCGCGTTCCGCGTGACCGTTGGCCGTCATCATCAGAGAATACATCTTCAGCTCTGACGGAAGAGCAACACCATCATCATCATCATCACATCTCTCTATGTTCTCGTCCCCACCTGTGTCTTTCAGCTCTCCAACCTTCTCCTCTTCCCCATCATCCTCATCATCATGACTCTCTACCTCTCTGCTTTCCCCCACCTGTCTTTCAGCTCTACTACCTTCTCCTCTTCCTCCCTCCCTCCTCCCTCCTCATCATGTCTCTCTACGTCTCTGTTTTCCCCACCTGTGTCTTTCAGCTCTCCAGCCTTCTTCTTCTCCTCTTCCTCCCCATCGTCATCAGACCTCTTGTCGTCGTCAGAGTCCGCCCGGTTGGCATCCCCCTGACAGACAGAAAGACAGTAGAGAAAGAGAATCGCGGTCTGAAAGCCCTGTACAAAACACCCTCCTTTATCGGATGTTAGATAACAAAACAGGGGGTCACTGGAGAGTTAGAACACTCTAGAACCCTCTAGAACCTTGTAAGAACCCTATAAACCCGATCAGAACCCCGTAGAACCCTCTAGAACCTTGTAAGAACCCTATAAACCCGATAGAACCCAGTAGAACCCTCTAGAACCTTGTAAGAACCCTATAAACCTGATAGAACCCCGTAGAACCCTCTACAACACAGATGAACTCCGCGAAACCCTCTAGAACCCTCTAGAACCCATTTGAACACTGTAGAACCATGTTGGACTCTGTTGAAACTGGTCGGACTCCGTAGAACCCCATAGAACCCTGTAGAATCCCATGAACCCCGGAGAACCCCCGTAGAACCCTGTAGAACCTTGTCAAACTCTTACCTCCGCCTGGAAGCCCTCCACCAAGATGGCCACCAGCAGGCTGAAGAGGACGTAGTTACCAAACGTCATCAGAGCTACAAAGCAGAGAGCAGCGAGAGGAGAGGTGGAGGCCATGCCGTTATACAGGACCACATTCCAGTCCTCCTGAGTCAGAGTATCGAGAGAGAGGAGGGAGAGGAGAGGAGGGATGGAGGAGAGAGAGAGAGAGAGGGATGAGAGGAGGGAGGAGAGCAGAGAGAGAGAGAGAGAGGGAGGATAGGGAGGGAGTGAGGGATGAGAGAGAGAGAGAGAGGGAGGAGAGAGAGAGGGAGGAGGGATGAGAGAGAGGAGGGATGAGAGAGAGAGGAGAGTGAGAGAGATGAGAGACACGAAAGGGACACGAGAGAGAGAGAGGGAGGTTGGGGGTATTGGCAGGGCTTTCAGTTTTTGACCTATGAACCGACCAGGGGAATCCACAAAGCCTCTAGAATCAGTTTGACCTTTCAGATCAGAATGAATCAGATACTAGATCAAAATGAATCAGATTATACGGACAGATACTAGATCAGAATGTAATCAGATCATAATGAATCAGATACTAGATCATAATGAATCAGATTATACTGACAGATACTAGAGCAGAATGAATCAGATACTAGATCAGAATGAATCAGATACTAGATCAGAATGAATCAGATTATATGAACAGATCCTAGATCATAATGAATCAGATCAGAATGAATCAGATCAGAATGAATCAGATCCTAGATCATAATGAATAGATTATATGGACAGATCCCAGATCAGAATGAATCAGATACTAGATCATAATGGAATCAGATACTAGATCATAATGAATCAGATACTAGATCATAATGAATCAGATTATACGGACAGTACAATCATAATGAATCAGATCCCAGATCATAATGAATCAGATCCCAGATTAGAATGAATCAGATACTAGATCATAATGAATCAGATCATAATGAATCAGATACTAGATCATAATGAATCAGATTATACTGACAGATACTAGAGCAGAATGAATCAGATGACTTAGATCAGAATGAATCAGATTATATGAACAGATCCTAGATCATAATGAATCAGATCAGAATGAATCAGATCATAATGAATCAGATCCTAGATCATAATGAATCAGATCAGAATGAATCAGATCATAATGAATCAGATCCTAGATCAGAATGAATCAGATTATATGGACAGATCCCAGATCAGAATGAATCAGATACTAGATCATAATGAATCAGATACCAGATCATAATGAATCAGATTATACGGACAGATGCCAGATCATAATGAATCAGATTATACGGACAGATACCAGATCATAATGAATCAGATCCCAGATCATAATGAATCAGATCCCAGATTAGAATGAATCAGATACTAGCCATCATAATGAAATCAGATCATAATGAATCAGATCATAATGAATCAGATCCCAGATCAGCATTCCTAGGCTGAGATACTTTGTGGATACGGGACCTAACTGCTGTTCAACACACACGAGGACACAGCCTCAGACACAGAGACACAGACACAGAGACACACACACACAGGGACACAGACACACAGACACAGGGACACACACACTCAGACACAGGGACACAGACACAGAGACCACAGGGACACACAGACACAAACACAGCCACAGAGACACACAGACACAGGGACACACAGACACAGAGACACAGGGACACACAGACACAAACACAGCCACAGAGACACACAGAGACAGGGACACACAGAGACAGGGACACACAGACACAGGGACACACAGAGACAGGGACACAGAGACAAAACACAAACTCAGAGACACACAGAGACAGGGACACACAGAGACAAACACAAACACAGAGACACACAGAGACAGGGACACACAGAGACAGGGACACACAGACACAGACACAGGGACACACAGAGACAGGGACACACAGACACAGGGACACACAGAGACAGGGACACAGAGACACAGACACAGAGACAGGGACACACAGAGACAGGGACACACAGACACAAACACAGCCACAGAGACACACAGAGACAGGGACACACAGAGACAGGGACACACAGACACAGACACAGGGACACACAGAGACAGGGACCACACAGACACAGGGACACACAGAGACAGGGACACAGAGACACAGACACAGGGACACACAGAGACAGGGACACACTGACACAGACACAGGGACACACAGACACAGACACAGGGACACACAGAGACAGGGACACACAGACACAGGGACACACAGAGACAGGGACACAGAGACACAGACACAGACACAGGGACACACAGAGACAGGGACACACTGACACAGAGACAGGGACACACAGACACAGGGACACACAGAGACAGGGACACAGAGACACAGCCACGTCTGACCTGGAACACAGTAACGATGGCCCAGAGTAAGGAGTCAAAGTTCTTGCGGTCTGGGATGGTGTCTCCATTCTCCATCTGCAGGTTGAATTTACACCCAAACAGGTGCATGCCGAGGATACTGCACACACACACACACACACACACACACACACACACACACACACACACAGACACAGACACAGACACAGACACAGACACAGACACACACACACACACACACGCACACGCACACGCACACGCACACGCACGCACACGCACACACACACACACACACACACACACACACTAAGCATTTAAATATGACCTAATGATCAGGCTTTATAGATACATCACCAGGTTACGTGTGTGTGTGTGTGTGTGTGTGTGTGTGTGTGTGTGTGTGTGTGTGTGTGTGTGTGATACTTGTCTCTGTAATTATCATCATGTCTCTCTACGTCTCTGTTTTACCCACCTGTGTGTTTTTACATCCCCTGTATGTTGGTTAGCGCGCCAGGCGGTGCTACAGGTTAGGTAAGACCTGGGCGGACCATCCCCTTTATGTTGGTTAGCGCGCCAGGTGGTGCTAGCTAGGTAAGACCTGGGCGGACCACCTCCTGTATGTTGGTTAGCGCGCCAGGTGGTGCTAGCTAGGTAAGACCTGGGAGGACCACCCCCTGTTTGTTGGTTAGCGCGCCAGGCAGTGCTACAGGTTAGGTAAGACCTGGGCGGACCACCCCCTGTATGTTGGTTAGCGCGCCAGGCGGTGCTACAGGTTAGGTAAGACCTGGGCGGACCACCCCCTGTATGTTGGTTAGTGCGCCAGGCGGTGCTACAGGTTAGGTAAGACCTGGGCGGACCACCCCCTGTATGTTGGTTAGCGCGCCAGGCGGTGCTACAGGTTAGGTAAGACCTGGGCGGACCACCCCCTGTATGTTGGTTAGTGCGCCAGGCGGTGCTACAGGTTAGGTAAGACCTGGGCGGACCACCCCCTGTATGTTGGTTAGCGCGCCAGGTGGTGCTAGCTAGGTAAGACCTGGGCGGACCACCTCCTGTACGTTGGTTAGCGCGCCAGGTGGTGCTAGCTAGGTAAGACCTGGGCGGACCATCCCCTGTATGTTGGTTAGCGCGCCAGGTGGTGCTAGCTAGGTAAGACCTGGGTGGACCACCCCCTGTATGTTGGTTAGCGCGCCAGGTGGTGCTAGCTAGGTAAGACCTGGGCGGACCATCCCCTGTATGTTGGTTAGTGCGCCAGGTGGTGCTAGCTAGGTAAGACCTGGGCGGACCACCCCCTGTATGTTGGTTAGCGCGCCAGGTGGTGCTAGCTAGGTAAGACCTGGGCGGACCACCTCCTGTATGTTGGTTAGCGCGCCAGGCGGTGCTACAGGTTAGGTAAGACCTGGGAGGACCACCCCCTGTGTGTTGGTTAGCGCGCCAGGCGGTGCTAGCTAGGTAAGACCTGGGAGGACCACCCCCTGTATGTTGGTTAGCGCACCAGGCGGTGCTACAGGTTAGGGAAGTAGTGGGAAGGCAGATATAGGTAGGAAAGGAGACTAATTTTTACTTTCTTTGTTTTGGTTCCATCCAGTCCCATTTCCCCCCCCAAAATTCCCGTGTTTAGGAATAATACATTCCCTGTAAACTGTATTTTTCTCTGTCTCTCTGCCGTCTTTCCCCCCCCCATCACCTACGATCACATATATTTTTTTCACGCCACGGGCGTTGAGATGTAGCGGGGCATTGCGTTCCCTCCTCCAAGATGCGTACGTAACAGTGTGTGTGTGTGTGTGTGTGTGTGTGTGTGTGTCTGTGTGTGTGTGTGTTACCTGAAGGTGAAGATGAAGAGCATCAGTAGTGTGCAGAAGGTGGCCACGTTGTCCATAGTCTTCATCAGAACCACCAGCTGTCTGCGTAGGGCAGGAAGGAACCTGACGAGCTTCAGGACACGAAGCAGACGGAACGTCCGCAGGACGGACAGACCGCCGTCCGCCTGTCCAATGATCTCCCAGACACTGGAACACACGACGCTTTACTATAACACACACACACACACACACACACACACACGCGCGCACACACACACACACACACACACACACACACACACACACACACACACACACACACACACACACACACACACACACACACACACACACACACACTGCAGGAGAGATCTTCCTCACCCACCTGATGATGACGATGATGCCGTCGAAGATGTTGTAGGGGTTCTTGATGTAGCCGAAGAGGCCGAAGGCCAGCAGCTTGAACACCATCTCCAGGAGGAACATGCAGGTGAACACGATGTTACTGATCTCCAAGATGTCAGTCAACTCCACCGGCTGGACAGAGAGGAGACAG
>NC_138296.1:822500-840000 GCF_965601325.2 Salmo salar | reverse complement strand
TATATATATAGAGAGATGGATCTTACAAGTTCTACTATAGAAGTACTGTATATATATATATATATACAGTACTTATATATATATATATATACAGTATATACAGTATATATATAGAGAGAGAGAGAGAGAGATGGATCTTACTACTTCTACTATAGAAGTACTGTATATATAGAGAGATGGATCTAACTAGTTCTACTATAGAAGTACTGCATATAGAGAGAGAGATGGATCTAACTAGTTCTACTATAGAAGTACTGTATATATATATAGAGAGAGAGATATGGATCTAACTAGTTCTACTACAGAAGTACTGTATATATAGAGAGAGATGGATCTAACAAGTTCTACTATACAAGTACTGTATATATATAGAGATGGATCTAACTAGTTCTACTATAGAAGTACTGTATATATAGAGAGAGATGGATCTAACAAGTTCTACTATAGAAGTACTGTATATATAGAGAGAGATGGATCTAACAAGTTCTACTATAGAAGTACTGTATATATATATAGAGACGGATCTTACTAGTTCTACTATAGAAGTACTGTATATATATAGAGAGAGATGGATCTAACTAGTTCTACTAAAGAAGTACTGTATATATATAGAGAGAGATGGATCTAACTAGTTCTACTATAGAAGTACTGTATATATAGAGATGGAGCTTACTAGTTCTACTATAGAAGTACTGTATATATATATATATATAGAGAGAGACTGATCTTACTAGTTCTACTATAGAAGTACTGTATATATATAGAGAGAGATGGTTCTTACTAGTTCTACTATAGAAGTACTGTATATATAGAGAGAGATGGATCTAACTAGTTCTACTATAGAAGTACTGTATATATAGAGAGAGATTGATCTTACTAGTTCTACTATAGAAGTACTGTATATATATATATATATATATATATATATATATATAGAGAGAGAGAGAGATGGCTCTTACTAGTTATACTATAGAAGTACTTTATATATAGAGAGATGGATCTAACTAGTTCTACTATAGAAGTACTGTATATATATATATAGAGAGAGAGAGATATGGATCTAACTAGTTCTACTATAGAAGTACTGTATATATAGAGAGATGGATCTAACTAGTTCTACTATAGAAGTACTGTATATATAGAGATGGATCTTACTAGTTCTACTATAGAAGTACTGTATATATAGAGAGAGATGGATCTAACTAGTTCTACTATAGAAGTACTGTATATATATATAGAGCGATGGATCTAACAAGTTCTACTATAGAAGTACTGTATATATATAGAGCGATGGATCTAACTAGTTCTACTATAGAAGTACTGTATATATATATATATATATAGAGAGAGAGAGAGAGATGGATCTAACTAGTTCTACTATAGAAGTACTGTATATATATAGAGATGGATCTTACTAGTTCTACTATAGAAGTACTGTATATATATAGAGAGAGAGATGGATCTAACTAGTTCTACTATAGAAGTACTGTATATACAGAGATGGATCTTACTAGTTCTACTATAGAAGTACTGTATATATAGAGAGATGGATCTAACTAGTTCTACTATAGAAGTACTGTATATATATAGAGAGATGGATTTAACTAGTTCTACTATAGAAGTACTGTATATATATAGAGATGGTTCTTACTAGTTCTACGATAGAAGTACTGTATATATATATATATATAGAGATGGCTCTAACTAGTTCTACTATAGAAGTACTGTATATATATATATATATATATATATAGATGGATCTAACTAGTTCTACTATAGAAATACTGTATATATATATAGAGAGAGAGATGGATCTAACTAGTTCTACTATAGAAGTACTGAATATATAGAGATGGATCTAACTAGTTCTACTGTAGAAGTACTGTATATATATATATATATATATATAGAGAGATGGATCTAACTAGTTCTACTATAGAAGTACTGTATATATAGAGAGAGATGGATCTAACAAGTTCTACTATAGAAGTACTGTATATATATACAGAGACAGAGATGGATCTAACTAGTTCTACTATAGAAGTACTGTATATATATAGAGAGAGATGGATCTTACTAGTTCTACTATAGTAGTACTGTGTATATATATAGAGAGATGGATCTAACTAGTTCTACTATAGAAGTACTGTATATATAGAGAGAGAGATGGATCTAACTAGTTCTACTATAGAAGTACTGTATATATATATAGAGAGAGAGATGGATCTAACTAGTTCTACTATAGAAGTACTGTATATATATATATATATATATAGAGAGAGAGAGATGGATCTAACTAGTTCTACTATAGAAGTACTGTATATATATAGAGATGGATCTTACTAGTTCTACTATAGAAGTACTGTATATATAGAGAGATGGATCTAACTAGTTCTACTATAGAAGTACTGTATATATATATATATATAGAGATGGATCTAACTAGTTCTATTATAGATGTACTGTATATATATAGAGATGGTTCTTACTAGTTCTACTATAGAAGTACTGTATATATATAGAGATGGATCTAACTAGTTCTACTAGAGAAGTACTGTATATATAGAGAGATGGATCAAACTAGTTCTACTATAGAAGTACTGTATATATAGAGAGAGATGGATCTAACAAGTTCTACTACAGAAGTACTGTATATATATAGAGAGATGGATCTAACAATTTCTACTATAGAAGTACTGTATATATATATATATGTATATATAGAGAGAGATGGATCTAACTAGTTCTACTATAGAAGTACTGTATATATATAGAGAGATGGACCTTACTAGTTCTACTATAGAAGTACTGTATATATATAGAGAGATGGACCTTACTAGTTCTACTATAGAAGTGCTGTATATATATAGAGAGATGGACCTTACTAGTTCTACTATAGAAGTACTGTATATATATAGAGAGATGGATCTAACTAGTTCTACTATAGAAGTACTGTATATATATATATAGAGATGGATCTTACTAGTTCTACTGTAGTAGTACTATATATATAGAGAGAGAGATGGATCTAACTAGTTCTACTATAGAAGTACTGTATATATATAGAGATGGATCTAACTAGTTATACTATAGAAGTATTGTATATATATAGAGAGATGGTTCTAACTAGTTCTACTATAGAAGTACTGTATATATATAGAGAGATGGATCTAACTAGTTCTACTATAGAAGTACTGTATATATATATATATATAGAGATGGATCTAACCAGTTCTACTATAGAAGTACTGTATATATATAGAGAGATGGTTCTTACTAGTTCTACTATAGAAGTACTGTATATATATATATATATATATATATATATATATATATATATATATATATATATATATAGAGAGAGAGAGAGAGAGAGAGAGAGAGAGATGGATCTAACAAGTTCTACTATAGAAGTACTGTATATATATAGAGAGAGAGAGAGATGGATCTAACTAGTTCTACTATAGAAGTACTGTATATATATAGAGAGATGGACCTTACTAGTTCTACTATAGAAGTACTGTATATATATAGAGATGGACCTTACTAGTTCTACTATAGAAGTGCTGTATATATATAGAGAGATGGACCTTACTAGTTCTACTATAGAAGTACTGTATATATATAGAGAGATGGATCTAACTAGTTCTACTATAGAAGTACTGTATATATATATATATATATATATATATATATATATATATATATATATATAGAGAGAGAGAGAGAGAGAGATGGATCTAACTAGTTCTACTATAGTAGTACTGTATATATATATATATATATATAGAGATGGATCTAACCAGTTCTACTATAGAAGTACTGTGTATATATGTAGAGAGATGGATCTAAGTAGTTCTACTATAGTAGTACTGTATATATAGAGAGAGATGGATCTTACTAGTTCTACTATAGAAGTACTATGTATATATATAGAGAGAGATGGTTCTAACTAGTTCCACTATATTAGTACTGTATATATAGAGAGAGATGGATCTTACTAGTTCTACTATAGAAGTACTATATATATAGAGAGAGATGGCTCTAACTAGTTCTACTATAGAAGTACTGTATATATATATATATATATATATATAGATGGATCTAACTAGTTCTACTATAGAAATACTGTATATATATAGAGAGAGAGATGGATCTAACTAGTTCTACTATAGAAGTACTGAATATATAGAGATGGATCTAACTAGTTCTACTGTAGAAGTACTGTATATATATATATATATATATAGAGAGATGGATCTAACTAGTTCTACTATAGAAGTACTGTATATATATAGAGAGATGGATCTAACTAGTTCTACTATAGAAGTACTGTATATATATATATATATATATATATATATATATATATATAGAGAGAGAGAGAGAGAGAGAGATGGATCTAACTAGTTCTACTATAGTAGTACTGTATATATATATATAGAGATGGATCTAACCAGTTCTACTATAGAAGTACTGTGTATATATGTAGAGAGATGGATCTAAGTAGTTCTACTACAGTAGTACTGTATATATAGAGAGAGATGGATCTTACTAGTTCTACTATAGAAGTACTGTGTATATATATAGAGAGAGATGGTTCTAACTAGTTCCACTATATTAGTACTGTATATATAGAGAGAGATGGATCTTACTAGTTCTACTATAGAAGTACTATATATATAGAGAGAGATGGCTCTAACTAGTTCTACTATAGAAGTACTGTATATATATATATATATATATATATATAGATGGATCTAACTAGTTCTACTATAGAAATACTATATATATATAGAGAGAGAGATGGATCTAACTAGTTCTACTATAGAAGTACTGAATATATAGAGATGGATCTAACTAGTTCTACTGTAGAAGTACTGTATATATATATATATATATAGAGAGATGGATCTAACTAGTTCTACTATAGAAGTACTGTATATATAGAGAGAGATGGATCTAACAAGTTCTACTATAGAAGTACTGTATATATATACAGAGAGAGAGATGGATCTAACTAGTTCTACTATAGAATTACTGTATATATATAGAGAGAGATGGATCTTACTAGTTCTACTATAGTAGTACTGTGTATATATATAGAGAGATGGATCTAACTAGTTCTACTATAGATGTACTGTATATATATATATATATATATATATATATAGATGGATCTAACTAGTTCTACTATAGAAGTACTGTATATATAGAGAGAGAGATGGATCTAACTAGTTCTACTATAGAAGTACTGTATATATATATAGAGAGAGAGGATCTAACTAGTTCTACTATAGAAGTACTGTATATATATATATATATATAGAGAGAGAGAGATGGATCTAACTAGTTCTACTATAGAAGTACTGTATATATATAGAGATGGATCTTACTAGTTCTACTATAGAAGTACTGTATATATAGAGAGATGGATCTAACTAGTTCTACTATAGAAGTACTGTATATATATATATATAGAGATGGATCTAACTAGTTCTACTATAGATGTACTGTATATATATAGAGATGGTTCTTACTAGTTCTACTATAGAAGGACTGTATATATATAGAGATGGATCTAACTAGTTCTACTAGAGAAGTACTGTATATATAGAGAGATGGATCAAACTAGTTCTACTATAGAAGTACTGTATATATAGAGAGAGATGGATCTAACAAGTTCTACTACAGAAGTACTGTATATATAGAGAGAGATGGATCTAACAAGTTCTACTATAGAAGTACTGTATATATATATATATATATAGAGAGAGAGAAATGGATCTAACTAGTTCTACTGTAGTAGTACTATATATATAGAGAGAGAGATGGATCTAACTAGTTCTACTATAGAAGTACTGTATATATATAGAGATGGATCTAACTAGTTATACTATAGAAGTATTGTATATATATAGAGAGATGGTTCTAACTAGTTCTACTATAGAAGTACTGTATATCTATAGAGAGATGGATCTAACTAGTTCTACTATAGAAGTACTGTATATATATATATATAGAGATGGATCTAACCAGTTCTACTATAGAAGTACTGTATATATATAGAGAGATGGTTCTTACTAGTTCTACTATAGAAGTACTGTATATATATATATATATATATATATATATATATATATATATATATATATAGAGAGAGAGAGAGAGAGAGAGAGAGAGAGAGAGATGGATCTAACTAGTTCTACTATAGAAGTACTGTATATATATAGAGAGATGGACCTTACTAGTTCTACTATAGAAGTACTGTATATATATAGAGATGGACCTTACTAGTTCTACTATAGAAGTGCTGTATATATATAGAGAGATGGACCTTACTAGTTCTACTATAGAAGTACTGTATATATATAGAGAGATGGATCTAACTAGTTCTACTATAGAAGTACTGTATATATATATATATATATATATATATATATATATATATATATATATATATATATATATAAATATATAGAGAGAGAGAGAGAGAGAGATGGATCTAACTAGTTCTACTATAGTAGTACTGTATATATATATATAGAGATGGATCTAACCAGTTCTACTATAGAAGTACTGTGTATATATGTAGAGAGATGGATCTAAGTAGTTCTACTATAGTAGTACTGTATATATAGAGAGAGATGGATCTTACTAGTTCTACTATAGAAGTACTGTGTATATATATAGAGAGAGATGGTTCTAACTAGTTCCACTATTTTAGTACTGTATATATAGAGAGAGATGGATCTTACTAGTTCTACTATAGAAGTACTATATATATAGAGAGAGATGGTTCTAACCAGTTCTACTATAGTAGTACTGTATATATATATATATATATATATATAGATGGATCTAACTAGTTCTACTATAGAAGTACTGTATATATAGAGAGAGATGGTTCTTACTAGTTCTACTATAGTAGTACTGTATATATATATATATATATATATATATATAGAGATGGATCTAACCAGTTCTACTATAGTAGTACTGTATATATAGAGAGAGATGGTTCTTACTAGTTCTACTATAGTAGTACTGTATATAGAGAGAGATGGTTCTTACTAGTTCTACTATAGTAGTACTGTATATAGAGAGAGATGGTTCTTACTAGTTCTACTATAGTAGTACTGTATATATATATATAGAGAGAGAGAGATGGTTCTAACCAGTTCTACTATAGTAGTACTGTATATATAGAGAGATGGTTCTAACTAGTTCTACTATAGTAGTACTGTATATATAGAGAGATGGATCTAACTAGTTCTACTATAGTAGTACTGTATATATAGAGAGATGGTTCTAACTAGTTCTACTATAGTAGTACTGTATATATAGAGAGATGGTTCTAACTAGTTCTACTATAGTAGTATTGTATATAGAGAGAGATGGTTCTAACTAGTTCTACTATAGTAGTACTGTATATATAGAGAGATGGTTCTAACTAGTTCTACTATAGAAGTACTGTATATATAGAGAGATGGATCTAACTAGTTCTACTATAGTAGTATTGTATATAGAGAGAGATGGATCTAACTAGTTCTACTATAGAAGTACTGTATATATAGAGAGATGGTTCTTACTAGTTCTACTATAGTAGTACTGTATATATATATAGAGAGAGAGAGATGGTTCTAACCAGTTCTACTATAGTAGTACTGTATATATAGAGAGATGGTTCTAACTAGTTCTACTATATTAGTACTGTATATATAGAGAGATATGGATCTAACTAGTTCTACTATAGTAGTACTGTATATATAGAGAGATGGTTCTAACTAGTTCTACTATAGTAGTACTGTATATATAGAGAGAGATGGATCTAACTAGTTCTACTGTAGTAGTATTGTATATATAGAGAGATGGATCTAACTAGTTCTACTATAGTAGTATTGTATATATAGAGAGAGATGGATCTAACTAGTTCTACTATAGTAGTATTGTATATATAGAGAGATGGATCTAACTAGTTCTACTATAGTAGTATTGTATATATAGAGAGAGATGGATCTAACCAGTTCTACTATAGTAGTACTGTATATATAGAGAGAGATGGATCTAACCAGTTCTACTATAGTAGTACTGTATATATATATATAGAGAGATGGTTCTTACTGTGCTGTCCCATGAGTTGGTGTAGCTTGCTGAGGGGGTCCGGGCTGATTTCTGAGAGAGGCGAGGGCTGTGTGGGGAGGAGGCTGTGGGGGTGTGTAGGGAGGGGGTTGGGGGCTTGTGTGGAGAGGGTGCTGTGGGGGTGTGTGGGGAGTGTGCTGTGGGGGTGTGTGGGGAGGGGGCTGTGGGGGTTGTGGGGGTGTGTAGGGAGGGGGATGTGGGGGTGTGTAGGGAGGGGCTTGGGGGCTTGTGTGGAGAGGGTGCTGTGGGGGTGTGTGGGGAGAGGGCTGTGGGGGTGTGTGGGGAGGGGGTTGTGGGGGTTTGTGGGGAGGGAGTTGTGGGGGTTGTGGGGGTTTGTGGGGAGGGTCTTGTGGGGGTGTGTGGGGGTGGAGCGGGGGCAGCTGCAGACGAAGGAGGGCAGGATGGTGGGGTAGTTCATCCCTCCGTTCAGACGACCCTGGAGAGACGACCCCAGCCCAGGGGTCACAGAGGGGTCACGACCCGGGACAGGAAGTGACCTCATCTCCAGCTCCTCCCCACCTGGAGGAGTCATTACGTTGATATAATTAATGAATGTCAGTCAAACATCTTTCATGGCAGTTAAAGATCTATTAAAATCAAAATTAACATTATTTTCAGGTAAATAGAACGATCCCTTAGTTTCAGGTACAATGACTCATAAATAGTCTGATCCCTTATTTTCAGGTAAAATGACTCATAAATACTATTCCACATCACCGTAGTATAATCCACAGGCCTATTCCACATCACTGTAGTATAATCCACGGCCCTATTCCAAATCACCGTAGTATAATCCACATCCCTATTCCACATCACCGTAGTATAATCCACAGCCCTATTCCACATCACCGTAGTATAATCCACAGCCCTATTCCACATCACCGTAGTATAATCCACAGCCCTATTCCACATCACCGTAGTATAATCCACAGCCCTATTCCACATCACCGTAGTATAATCCACATCCCTATTCCACATCACCGTAGTATAATCCACATCCCTATTCCACATCACCGTAGTATAATCCACAGCTCTATTCCACATCACCGTAGTATAATCCACAGCCCTATTCCACATCACCGTAGTATAATCCACAGCCCTATTCCACACCACCGTAGTATAATCCACAGCCCTATTCCACATCACCATAGTATAATCCACAACCCTATTCCACATCACCGTAGTATAATCCACAGCCCTATTCCACACCACCGTAGTATAATCCACAGCCCTATTCCACATCACCGTAGTATAATCCACAGCCCTATTCCACATCACCGTAGTATAATCCACAGCCCTATTCCACATCACCGTAGTATAATCCACAGCCCTATTCCACATCACCGTAGTATAATCCACAGCCCTATTCCACATCACCGTAGTATAATCCACATCCCTATTCCACACCACCGTAGTATAATCCACATCCCTATTCCACACCACCGTAGTATAATCCACATCCCTATTCCACACCACCGTAGTATAATCCACAGCCCTATTCCACATCACTGTAGTATAATCCACATCCCTATTCCACACCACTGTAGTATAATCCACAGCCCTATTCCACATCACCGTAGTATAATCCCTTAGTGAATAACCACAGCCCTATTCCACATCACCGTAGTATAATCCACAGCCCTATTCCACATCACCGTAGTATAATCCACAGCCCTATTCCACACCACCGTAGTATAATCCACATCCCTATTCCACATCACCGTAGTATAATCCACATCCCTATTCCACACCACCGTAGTATAATCCACAGCCCTATTCCACATCACCGGAGTATAATCCACAGCCCTATTCCACACCACCGTAGTATAATCCACAGCCCTATTCCATATCACCGTAGTATAATCCACAGCCCTATTCCACACCACTGTAGCATAATTCCTTAGTGAATAACCACAGCCCTATTCCAAATCACCGTAGTATAATCCACAGCCCTATTCCACATCACCGTAGTATAATCCACAGCCCTATTCCACATCACCGTAGTATAATCCACATCCCTATTCCACACCACCGTAGTATAATCCACATCCCTATTCCACATCACCGTAGTATAATCCACAGCCCTATTCCACATCACCATAGTATAATCCACAGCCCTATTCCACATCACCGTAGTATAATCCCTTAGTGAATATCCACGGCCCTATTCCACATCACCGTAGTATAATCCACAGCCCTATTCCACATCCCCGTAGTATAATCCACATTCCTATTCCACATCACAGTAGTATAATCCCTTAGTGAAGATCCACGGCCCTATTCCACATCACCGTAGTTTAATCCACATCCCTATTCCACATCACCGTAGTATAATCCACATCCCTATTCCACATCACCGTAGTATAATCCACAGCCCTATTCCACATCACCGTAGTATAATCCACATCCCTATTCCACATCACTGTAGTATAATCCACAGCCCTATTCCACACCACCGTAGTATAATCCACAGCCCTATTCCACATCACCGTAGTATAATCCACATCCCTATTCCACATCACTGTAGTATAATCCACAGCCCTATTCCACACCACCGTAGTATAATCCACAGCCCTATTCCACATCACCGTAGTATAATCCACAGCCCTATTCCACATCACCGTAGTATAATCCACAGCCCTATTCCACATCACCGTAGTATAATCCACAGCCCTATTCCACATCACCGTAGTATAATCCACATCCCTATTCCACACCACCGTAGTATAATCCACATCCCTATTCCACACCACCGTAGTATAATCCACATCCCTATTCCACACCACCGTAGTATAATCCACAGCCCTATTCCACATCACTGTAGTATAATCCACATCCCTATTCCACACCACCGTAGTTTAATCCACAGCCCTATTCCACATCACCGTAGTATAATCCCTTAGTGAATAACCACAGCCCTATTCCACATCACCGTAGTATAATCCACAGCCCTATTCCACATCACCGTAGTATAATCCACAGCCCTATTCCACACCACCGTAGTATAATCCACATCCCTATTCCACATCACCGTAGTATAATCCACATCCCTATTCCACACCACCGTAGTATAATCCACAGCCCTATTCCACATCACCGGAGTATAATCCACAGCCCTATTCCACACCACCGTAGTATAATCCACAGCCCTATTCCATATCACCGTAGTATAATCCACAGCCCTATTCCACACCACTGTAGCATAATCCCTTAGTGAATAACCACAGCCCTATTCCAAATCACCGTAGTATAATCCACAGCCCTATTCCACATCACCGTAGTATAATCCACAGCCCTATTCCACATCACCGTAGTATAATCCACATCCCTATTCCACACCACCGTAGTATAATCCACATCCCTATTCCACATCACCGTAGTATAATCCACAGCCCTATTCCACATCACCATAGTATAATCCACAGCCCTATTCCACATCACCGTAGTATAATCCCTTAGTGAATATCCACGGCCCTATTCCACATCACCGTAGTATAATCCACAGCCCTATTCCACATCCCCGTAGTATAATCCACATTCCTATTCCACATCACAGTAGTATAATCCCTTAGTGAAGATCCACGGCCCTATTCCACATCACCGTAGTTTAATCCACATCCCTATTCCACATCACCGTAGTATAATCCACATCCCTATTCCACATCACCGTAGTATAATCCACAGCCCTATTCCACATCACCGTAGTATAATCCACATCCCTATTCCACATCACTGTAGTATAATCCACAGCCCTATTCCACACCACCGTAGTATAATCCACAGCCCTATTCCACATCACCGTAGTATAATCCACATCCCTATTCCACATCACTGTAGTATAATCCACAGCCCTATTCCACACCACCGTAGTATAATCCACATCCCTATTCCACATCCCCGTAGTATAATCCACAGCCCTATTCCACATCCCCGTAGTATAATCCACAGCCCTATTCCACATCACCATAGTATAATCCACAGCCCTATTCCACATCACCGTAGTATAATCCCTTAGTGAATATCCACGGCCCTATTCCACATCACCGTAGTATAATCCACAGCCCTATTCCACATCCCCGTAGTATAATCCACATTCCTATTCCACATCACAGTAGTATAATCCCTTAGTGAAGATCCACGGCCCTATTCCACATCACCGTAGTTTAATCCACATCCCTATTCCACATCACCGTAGTATAATCCACATCCCTATTCCACATCACCGTAGTATAATCCACAGCCCTATTCCACATCACCGTAGTATAATCCACATCCCTATTCCACATCACTGTAGTATAATCCACAGCCCTATTCCACACCACCGTAGTATAATCCACAGCCCTATTCCACATCACCGTAGTATAATCCACATCCCTATTCCACACCACCGTAGTATAATCCACAGCCCTATTCCACATCACCGTAGTATAATCCACATCCCTATTCCACATCACTGTAGTATAATCCACAGCCCTATTCCACACCACCGTAGTATAATCCACATCCCTATTCCACATCCCCGTAGTATAATCCACAGCCCTATTCCACATCCCCGTAGTATAATCCACAGCCCTATTCCACACCACCGTAGTATAATCCACAGCCCTATTCCACATCCCCGTAGTATAATCCACAGCCCTATTCCACACCACCGTAGTATAATCCACAGCCCTATTCCACATCACCGTAGTATAATCCACAGCCCTATTCCACACCACCGTAGTATAATCCACAGCCCTATTCCACATCCCCGTAGTATAATCCACAGCCCTATTCCACATCCCCGTAGTATAATCCACAGCCCTATTCCACACCACCGTAGTATAATCCACAGCCCTATTCCACATCCCCGTAGTATAATCCACAGCCTTATTCCACATTACCGTAGTATAATCCACAGCCCTATTCCACATCCCCGTAGTATAATCCACAGCCCTATTCCACACCACCGTAGTATAATCCACAGCCCTATTCCACATCACCGTAGTATAATCCACATCCCTATTCCACACCACCGTAGTATAATCCACAGCCCTATTCCACATCACCGTAGTATAATCCACATCCCTATTCCACCTCACTGTAGTATAATCCACAGCCCTATTCCACACCACCGTAGTATAATCCACATCCCTATTCCACATCCCCGTAGTATAATCCACAGCCCTATTCCACATCCCCGTAGTATAATCCACAGCCCTATTCCACACCACCGTAGTATAATCCACAGCCCTATTCCACATCCCCGTAGTATAATCCACAGCCCTATTCCACACCACCGTAGTATAATCCACAGCCCTATTCCACATCACCGTAGTATAATCCACAGCCCTATTCCACACCACCGTAGTATAATCCACAGCCCTATTCCACATCCCCGTAGTATAATCCACAGCCCTATTCCACATCCCCGTAGTATAATCCACAGCCCTATTCCACATCCCCGTAGTATAATCCACAGCCCTATTCCACATCCCCGTAGTATAATCCACAGCCCTATTCCACATCCCCGTAGTATAATCCACAGCCCTATTCCACATCCCCGTAGTATAATCCACAGCCCTATTCCACATCCCCGTAGTATAATCCACAGCCCTATTCCACATCCCCGTAGTATAATCCACAGCCCTATTCCACATCCCCGTAGTATAATCCACAGCCCTATTCCACATCCCCGTAGTATAATCCACAGCCCTATTCCACATCCCCGTAGTATAATCCACAGCCCTATTCCACATCCCCGTAGTATAATCCACAGCCCTATTCCACATCCCCGTAGTATAATCCACAGCCCTATTCCACATCACCGTAGTATAATCCACAGCCCTATTCCACATCCCCGTAGTATAATCCACAGCCCTATTCCACATCCCCGTAGTATAATCCACAGCCCTATTCCACATCCCCGTAGTATAATCCACAGCCCTATTCCACATCCCCGTAGTATAATCCACAGCCCTATTCCACATCCCCGTAGTATAATCCACAGCCCTATTCCACATCCCCGTAGTATAATCCACAGCCCTATTCCACATCCCCGTAGTATAATCCACAGCCCTATTCCACATCACCGTAGTATAATCCACAGCCCTATTCCACATCCCCGTAGTATAATCCACAGCCCTATTCCACATCCCCGTAGTATAATCCACAGCCCTATTCCACATCCCCGTAGTATAATCCACAGCCCTATTCCACATCCCCGTAGTATAATCCACAGCCCTATTCCACATCCCCGTAGTATAATCCACAGCCCTATTCCACATCCCCGTAGTATAATCCCTTAGTGGAGATCCACGGCCCTGCAACACAAACCATCATCATCATTTGACGCAATGCCACCATCTTTGCTTTGTAAAAATCAGCCTTTGGAAAAAGGTAGGGCTTTTTGTTTACTAACTAGTCTACGAACCTGTTGCTACGGGCGTGTGTCCTCCGTTGCTATGCCGACAGTGGTGACGCTGGTGATGCTGCAGAAGGTTGTGAATGGGGCGGAGCCAGGGGGCGTTTCCGGACGCTCTGCGAGCGATCCCCGGACCGCTTCCTCCTCCGTCAGGGTTTACCTTCTTACGACGTTTACTGCCGCACAAACACACACACACACACACACACACACACACACACACACACACACACACACACACACACACACACACACACACACACACACACACACACACACACACACACACACACACATATAACAAGTAAATACAACGACTAGAACAAAGCAGAACAAATATAACTTTATTCACTTTTACAACGAGTTAGTTATAACAGGAAGTTGAATTTCGCTACAACAAGTCAGCTGTAACAGGAAGTTGAACTTATCCTGGGCTTTATTCACTACAACGAGTCAGCTGTAACAGGAAGTTGAACTTCACTACAACGAGTCAGTTATAACAGGAAGTTGAACTTCACTACAACGAGTCAGTTATAACAGGAAGTTGAACTTCACTACAACGAGTCAGTTATAACAGGAAGTTGAACTTCACTACAACGAGTCAGTTATAACAGGAAGTTGAACTTCACTACAACGAGGACAGTTATAACAGGAAGTTGAACTTCACTACAACGAGTCAGCTATAACAGGAAGTTGAACTTCACTACAATGAGTTAGTTATAACAGGAAGTTGAACTTCACTACAACGAGTCAGCTATAACAGGAAGTTGAACTTCACTACAACGAGTTAGTTATAACAGGAAGTTGAACTTCACTACAACGAGTTAGTTATAACAGGAAGTTGAACTTATCCTGGGCTTTATTCACTACAACAAGTAAACTATAACAGGAAGTTGAACGTAATTCTGGGCTTTATTCACTTTTACAACGAGTCAGCTATAACAGGAAGTTGAATTTCGCTACAACAAGTCAGCTGTAACAGGAAGTTGAACTTATCCTGGGCTTTATTCACTACAACGAGTCAGCTGTAACAGGAAGTTATACATTGTCTTCGGAAAGTATTCAGACCACTTGACTTGTTCCACATTTTGTTACGTTACAGCCTTTTTCTAATGTTGATAAAATAGTTTTCCCCCCTAATACCTCCAAAATTACAAACAAAAAATAATTTTTCATACATTTTTGCTAATTTATAAAAAAATAAAAACATTTGCATAAGTATTCAGACCCTTTACTCAGTACTTTGTTGAAGCACCTTGAGCAGCGATTACAGCATCGAGTCTTCTTGAGTATGACGCTACAAGCTTGGCACAACTGTATTTGGGGAGTTTCTCCCATTCTTCTCTGCAGATCCTCTCAAGCTCTGTCAGGTTAGATGGGGAGTGTTGCTGCGCAGCTATTTTCGGGTCTCTCCAGAGATGTTAGATCAGGTTCAAGTCCGGGCCACTCAAGGACATTCAGAAACTTGTTCCAAAGCCACTCTTGTGTTTTCTTGGCTAAGTGCTTTGGGTTGTTGTCCTGTTGGAAGCGGTTTTCATCAAGCATCTCTCTGTACTTTGCTTCGTTAATTTTTGCCTCGATCTTGACTAGTCTCCCTGCCGCTGAAAAACATCCCCACAGCATGATGCTGTCACCACCATGCTTCACTGTAGGGATGGTGCCAGGTTTCCTCCAGACATGACGCTTGGATTCAGGCCAAAGAGTTCAATCTTGGTTTCATCAGACTAGAGAGTCTTGTTTCTCATGGTCAGAGTCCTTTAGGTGCCTTTTGGCAAACTCCAAGTGGGCTGTCATGTGCCTTTCACTGAGGAGTGGCTTCCGTCTGGCCACTCATAAAGGCCTGATTGGTGGAGTGCTGCAGAGATAGTTGTCCTTCTGGAAGGTTCTCCTATCTCCACAGAGGAACTCTGGAGCTCTGTCAGAGTGACCATCGGGTTCTTGTTCACCTCCCTGACCAAGGCCCTTCTCCCCTGATTGCTCAGTTTGGCCGGGCGGCCAGCTCTAGGAAGAGTCTTGGTGGTTCCAAACTTCTTCCATTTAAGAATGATGGAGGCCACTGTGTTCTTGGGGACCTTCAATGCTGCAGAAATGTTTTGGTTCCCTTCCCCAGATCTGTGCCTCGACATAATCCTGTCTCAGAGCTCTACGGACAATTCCTTCGACCTCACGGCTTGGTTTTTGCTCTGACATGCACTGTCAACTGTGGGACCTTATATAGACAGGTGTGTACCTTTCCAAATCATGTCCAATCAATTGAATTTACCACAGGTAGAGTCCAATCAAGTTGTAGAAACATCTCAAGGATGATCAATGGAAACAGGAAGCACCTGAGCTCCATTTCAAGTCTCACAGCAAAGGGTCTGAATACTTATGCAAACAAGGTATTTCTGTTTTTTATCTTTAATAAATGTGCGAAAATGTACCCTGTTTTCGCTTCGTCATTATAGGGTATTGTGTGTAGATTGCTGACAGATAAAAAAAAATAAAAATTATAATTATAATAAGGCTGTGACGTAACAAAACGTGGAAAAATTCAAGGGGTTTAAATACTTTCCGAAGGCATTGTATATAATAGGTAGTTGTGTAATACAGATTTTATATATATATATATATATATTTTAAACTAAAAAGACTTTAAAAAATAAATAAGTTTAAAAAATAATAATAATAATAATGAATTTGTGGTTGTTGTGGACCTACCTGTGCCAGGTAGTGTACAGACGTTGTACTCGTCGGGTCAGTTTGCGGTAGAGGTGCGAAACATATCTCAGCATCTCCTCATAGCAGGATCCCGGTTCTCTGTAGCTGGCCAGAGTGCTGTCGTTGGACATGTAACGAGCTCGCTGCTCACGCATCAACGCGTTCTCGCGCTGCTTCGTCTCCGCAAACTGGGTCGCTATGACTACCAGGCACAGGTTGATCATGAAGAAAGAGCCCACCTGACGAGACGGGGAG
>NC_138296.1:807500-815000 GCF_965601325.2 Salmo salar | reverse complement strand
AGTGATGAGGTTATTCATGCTAGGCTGGTTATATACCTGGCACTGAGTGATGAGGTTATCCATGCTAGGCTATAGCTGGGTATTTACCTGGCTCTGAGTGATGAGGTTATCCATGCTAGGCTATAGCTGGGTATATACCTGGCTCTGAGTGATGAGGTTATCCATGCTAGGCTATAGCTGGGTATTTACCTGGCTCTGAGTGATGAGGTTATCCATGCTAGGCTACAGCTGGGTATATACCTGGCTCTGAGTGATGAGGTTAGCCATGCTAGGCTGGGTATATACCTGGCTCTGAGTGATGAGTTTACCCATGCTAGGGTATAGCTGGGTATATACCTGGCTCTGAGTGATGAGGTTACCCATGCTAGGCTATAGCTGGGTATATACCTGGCTCTGAGTGATGAGGTTATCCATGCTAGGCTATAGCTGGGTATATACCTGGCTCTGAGTGATGAGGTTATCCATGCTAGGCTACAGCTGGGTATATACCTGGCTCTGAGTGATGAGGTTATCCATGCTAGGCTGGGTATATACCTGGCTCTGAGTGATGAGGTTATCCATGCTAGGCTATAGCTGGGTATTTACCTGGCTCTGAGTGATGAGTTTATCCATGCTAGGCTACAGCTGGGTATATACCTGGCTCTGAGTGATGAGGTTAGCCATGCTAGGCTGGGTATATTCCTGGCTCTGAGTGATGAGTTTACCCATGCTAGGCTATAGCTGGGTATATACCTGGCTCTGAGTGATGAGGTTACCCATGCTAGGCTATAGCTGGGTATATACCTGGCTCTGAGTGATGAGGTTATCCATGCTAGGCTATAGCTGGGTATATACCTGGCTCTGAGTGATGAGGTTATCCATGCTAGGCTACAGCTGGGTATATACCTGGCTCTGAGTGATGAGGTTATCCATGCTAGGCTATAGCTGGGTATATACCTGGCTCTGAGTGATGAGGTTATCCATGCTAGGCTGGGTATATACCTGGCTCTGAGTGATGAGGTTATCCATGCTAGGCTATAGCTGGGTATATACCTGGCTCTGAGTGATGAGGTTACCCATGCTAGGCTATAGCTGGGTATATACCTGGCTCTGAGTGATGAGGTTACCCATGCTAGGCTGGGTATATACCTGGCTCTGAGTGATGAGGTTATCCATGCTAGGCTGGGTATATACCTGGCTCTGAGTGATGAGGTTATCCATGCTAGGCTATAGCTGGGTATATACCTGGCTCTGAGTGATGAGGTCATCCATGCTAGGCTATAGCTGGGTATATACCTGGCTCTGAGTGATGAGGGTATCCATGCTAGGCTGGGTATATACCTGGCTCTGAGTGATGAGGTTAACCATGCTAGGCTATAGCTGGGTATATACCTGGCTCTGAGTGATGAGGTTATCCATGCTAGGCTGGGTATATACCTGGCTCTGAGTGATGAGGTTACCCATGCTAGGCTATAGCTGGGTATATACCTGGCTCTGAGTGATGAGGTTACCCATGCGAGGCTGTAGCTGGGTATATACCTGGCTCTGAGTGATGAGGTTAACCATGCTAGGCTGGGTATATACCTGGCTCTGAGTGATGAGGTTATCCATGCGAGGCTATAGCTGGGTATTTACCTGGCTCTGAGTGATGAGGTTATCCATGCTAGGCTATAGCTGGGTATATACCTGGCTCTGAGTGATGAGGTTATCCATGCTAGGCTGGGTATATACCTGGCTCTGAGTGATGAGGTTATCCATGCTAGGCTGGGTATATACCTGGCTCTGAGTGATGAGGTTACCCATGCGAGGCTGTAGCTGGGTATATACCTGGCTCTGAGTGATGAGGTTAACCATGCTAGGCTGGGTATATACCTGGCTCTGAGTGATGAGGTTATCCATGCGAGGCTATAGCTGGGTATTTACCTGGCTCTGAGTGATGAGGTTATCCATGCGAGGCTATAGCTGGGTATATACCTGGCTCTGAGTGATGAGGTTATCCATGCTAGGCTATAGCTGGGTATATACCTGTCTCTGAGTGATGAGGTTATCCATGCTAGGCTGGGTATATACCTGGCTCTGAGTGATGAGGTTATCCATGCTAGGATGGGTATATACCTGGCTCTGAGTGATGAGGTTACCCAAGCTAGGCTATAGCTGGGTATATACCTGGCTCTGAGTGATGAGGTTATCCATGCTAGGCTATAGCTGGGTATATACCTGGCTCTGAGTGATGAGGTTATCCATGCTAGGCTATAGCTGGGTATATACCTGGCTCTGAGTGATGAGGTTACCCATGCTAGGCTGGGTATATACCTGGCTCTGAGTGATGAGGTTATCCATGCTAGGCTATAGCTGGGTATATACCTGGCTCTGAGTGATGAGGTTATCCATGCTAGGCTATAGCTGGGTATATACCTGGCTCTGAGTGATGAGGTTATCCATGCTAGGCTATAGCTGGGTATATACCTGGCTCTGAGTGATGAGGTTATCCATGCTAGGCTATAGCTGGGTATATACCTGGCTCTGAGTGATGAGGTTACCCATGCTAGGCTATAGCAGGGTATATACCTGGCTCTGAGTGATGAGGTTCCCCATTCTGGGCTGGGTATATACCTGACTCTGAGTGATGAGGTTACCCATGCTAGGCTGGGTATATACCTGGCTCTGAGTGATGAGGTTACCCATGCTAGGCTATAGCTGGGTATATACCTGGCTCTGAGTGATGAGGTTACCCATGCTAGGCTGGATATTTACCTGGCACTGAGTGATGAGGTTACCCATGCTAGGCTGGGTATATACCTGGCTCTGAGTGATGAGGTTATCCATGCTAGGCTATAGCTGGGTATATACCTGGCTCTGAGTGATGAGAATATCCATGCTAGGCTATAGCTGGGTATATACCTGGCTCTGAGTGATGAGGTTATCCATGCTAGGCTATAGCTGGGTATATACCTGGCTCTGAGTGATGAGAATATCCATGCTAGGCTATAGCTGGGTATATACCTGGCTCTGAGTGATGAGGTTATCCATGCTAGGCTATAGCTGGGTATATACCTGGCTCTGAGTGATGAGGTTATCCATGCAAGGCTATAGTTGGGTATATAACTGGCTCTGAGTGATGAGGTTATCCATGCTAGGCTATAGCTGGGTATATACCTGGCTCTGAGTGATGAGGTTATCCATGCTAGGCTATAGCTGGGTAGATACCTGGCTCTGAGTGATGAGGTTATCCATGCTAGGCTATAGCTGCGTGTGTACAGTCCTACCTGGAAGATAGCTATCCATGCTAGGCTATAGCTGTGTGTGTACAGTCCTACCTGGAAGATGGCTATCCATGCTAGGCTATAGCTGTGTGTGTACAGTCCTATCTGGAAGATAGCTATCCATGCTAGGCTATAGCTGTGTGTGTACAGTCCTACCTGGAAGATGGCTATCCATGCTAGGCTATAGCTGTGTGTGTACAGTCCTACCTGGAAGATGGCTATCCATGCTAGGCTATAGCTCCGTGTGTGTACAGTCCTATCTGGAAGATGGCTATCCATGCTAGGCTATAGCTGTGTGTGTACAGTCCTACCTGGAAGATGGCTATCCATGCTAGGCTATAGCTGTGTGTGTACAGTCCTACCTGGAAGATGGCTATCCATGCTAGGCTATAGCTGTG
This sequence comes from Salmo salar, assembly GCF_965601325.2. Classification (NCBI taxonomy): domain Eukaryota; kingdom Metazoa; phylum Chordata; class Actinopteri; order Salmoniformes; family Salmonidae; genus Salmo; species Salmo salar. The sequence continues at coordinate 811,360 of NC_138296.1, read as the reverse complement.
TGTGTACAGTCCTACCTGGAAGATAGCTATCCATGCTAGGCTATAGCTGTGTGTGTACAGTCCTACCTGGAAGATAGCTATCCATGCTAGGCTATAGCTGTGTGTGTACAGTCCTATCTGGAAGATGGCTATCCATGCTAGGCTATAGCTGTGTGTGTACAGTCCTATCTGGAAGATAGCTATCCATGCTAGGCTATAGCTGTGTGTGTACAGTCCTACCTGGAAGATGGCTATCCATGCTAGGCTATAGCTGTGTGTGTACAGTCCTACCTGGAAGATAGCTATCCATGCTAGGCTATAGCTGTGTGTGTACAGTCCTACCTGGAAGATAGCTATCCATGCTAGGCTATAGCTGCGTGTGTACAGTCCTACCTGGAAGATAGCTATCCATGCTAGGCTATAGCTGTGTGTGTACAGTCCTACCTGGAAGATGGCTATCCAGGCGTAGGCTATGTTGTCAAAGTTCACCGCTCCTTTGTGAGGGTTGACGTTGCCGGGCCGACAGACGTTATAGTACTGGTTCCAGTTCACACAGCCGTCTCTGGCCCCGCCCTCCCCGCCGAGAGAGGGCGCGGGCAGTGAGCACTCAGCCCCTCCCTCGCTGTAGGGCGGGACGTCATGGCAACGCAACATTCCGTTCTCCCGAATTGCTGAGCAGATGAAGGGGTCCTCCTCTCCCTCCTCCGGCTGGTAGTACACACTTAACGACAGGTTATAGAGCCTACATAGGAAGACAGAGGTTATAGAGACTACATAGACATACATTCATACATACATACATACATACAGAGGTTATAGAGCCTATATTGGAAGACAGGTTATATAGACTACATAGAAAGATAGAGGTTATAGAGACTACATAGACATGCATACATACATACATACATACATACATACATACATACATACATACATACATACATACATACATACATACATACATACATCCCGAGGTTATAGAGCCTATATTGGAAGACAGCTTATATAGACTACATAGAAAGATAGATGTTAAAGAGCCTGCATAGGGAAACATGCAAAGGTTATTCGAAGCTACACAGGAAGACAAAGGTTATAGGGCCTACATAGGAAAACAGATGTTATAGAGCCTATATAGGAAGACAGAGGTTATAGAGCCTATATAAGGAGACAGAGGTTATAGAGCCTATATAGGAAGACAGAGGTTATAGAGCCTATATAGGGAGACAGAGGTTATAGAGCCTATATAGGAAGACAGAGGTTATAGAGCCTATATAGGAAGACAGAGGTTATAGAGCCTATATAGGGAGACAGAGGTTATAGAGCCTATATAGGGGGACAGAGGTTATAGAGCCTATATAGGAAGACAGAGGTTATAGAGCCTATATAGGGAGACAGAGGTTATAGAGCCTATATAGGGAGACAGAGGTTATAGAGCCTATATAGGAAGACAGAGGTTATAGAGCCTACATAGGAAGACAGAGGTTATAGAGCCTATATAGGGAGACAGAGGTTATAGAGCCTATATAGGAAGACAGAGGTTATAGAGCCTACATAGGAAGACAGGTTATAGAGCCTATATAGGAAGACAGAGGTTATAGAGCCTATATAGGGAGACAGAGGTTATAGAGCCTATATAGGGGGACAGAGGTTATAGAGCCTATATAGGAAGACAGAGGTTATAGAGCCTATATAGGGAGACAGAGGTTATAGAGCCTATATAGGGAGACAGAGGTTATAGAGCCTATATAGGAAGACAGAGGTTATAGAGCCTACATAGGAAGACAGAGGTTATAGAGCCTATATAGGGAGACAGAGGTTATAGAGCCTATATAGGAAGACAGAGGTTATAGAGCCTACATAGGAAGACAGGTTATAGAGCTTATATAGGAAGACATAGGTTATAGAGCCTACATAGGAAGACAGGTTATAGAGCCTATATAGGAAGACAGAGGATATAGAGCCTATATAGGAAGACAGAGGTTATAGAGCCTACATAGGAAGACAGAGGTTATAGAGCCTATATAGGGAGACAGAGGTTATAGAGCCTATATAGGAAGACAGAGGTTATAGAGCCTACATAGGAAGACAGGTTATAGAGCCTATATAGAAAGACAGAGGTTATAGAGCCTATATAGGGAGACAGAGGTTATAGAGCCTATATAGGGGGACAGAGGTTATAGAGCCTATATAGGAAGACAGAGGTTATAGAGCCTATATAGGGAGACAGAGGTTATAGAGCCTATATAGGGAGACAGAGGTTATAGAGCCTATATAGGAAGACAGAGGTTATAGAGCCTACATAGGAAGACAGAGGTTATAGAGCCTATATAGGGAGACAGAGGTTATAGAGCCTATATAGGAAGACAGAGGTTATAGAGCCTACATAGGAAGACAGGTTATAGAGCCTATATAGGAAGACATAGGTTATAGAGCTTATATAGGGAGACAAAGATTGTGTTGAGTCGGTCAGTGGCTTACGAGTGACATTAGCAAGCGAATGCCAGGACTAAACACACACACACACACACACACACACACACACACACACCACACACACACACACAACACACACACACACACACACACACACACACACACACACACACAGTGCTTAATTTGTAAATCGGGAGGTGAAAAAAAGAAAATTCTAATTTTATAATAAAGCATTCATATCCTCACATTAGCGTAGCGGCATAGAGCAGTATATCAAATCAAATCAAATCGTATAGTAGAGGCACCTACACAAGGTGCACACATGAGGAACGTTTTCAGTAGCCTAGGGTTCGGGTAACATTTTCAGTAGCCTAGGGTTCGGGAAACATTTTCAGTAGCCTAGGGTCCAGGGAACATTTTCAGTAGCCTAGGGTCCAGGGAACATTTTCAGTAGCCTTGGGTTCGGGGAACATTTTCAGAAGCCTAGGGTTCGGGGGAACATTTTCATTAGCCTAGGGTCCAGGGGAACATTTTCAGTAGCCTAGGGTCCAGGGAACATTTTCAGTACCCTAGGGTCTGGGGACATTTTCAGTAGTCTAGGGTCCGGGGAACATTTTCAGTAGCCTAGGGTCCGGGGAACATTTTCAGTAGCCTAGGGTCCGGGGAACATTTTCAGTAGTCTAGGGTCCTGGGAACATTTTCAGTATCCTAGGGTTCGGGGAACATTTTCAGTAGTCTAGGGAACGGGGAACATTTTCAGTAGTCTAGGGTCCAGGGGGACATTTTCAGTAGTCTAGGGTCCAGGGGGACATTTTCAGTAGTCTAGGGTCCAGGGGGACATTTTCAGTAGTCTAGGGTCCGGGGGACATTTTCAGTAGTCTAGTGTCCAGGGGGACATTTTCAGTAGTCTAGGGTCCAGGGGGACATTTTCAGTAGATACAGCATAGATTCATAGAGAAGAGAATCTCGTTCTAGTATGACGCGTTTCTACACTTCTAACCTACCGTCGCGCATCGGTCTCAAATATAGATTATAAAATGTTACGTAAGAACCTGGTCCGGTCTCAACCCAAATCAACTCGTAGAATATTAAACCGCGGACTGAAAATCAGCTTTTTCACATTACGGTTTTCTTTAGGGGCAGGAGAGGTAATGAAGAGACAACTTTTAATTATTATTATTATTTTTGATTGCAAAGAAGTGGAAATTATTTTTCATGTCACGAGAGGTTCTGGATCCAATCAAATAGATTCCGGAAACAAAACGGTTCAAAATGGAGAGGTGACGGGATCAAATTAAGCACTGCACACACACACGCTAACACACACACACACACACACACACACACACACACACACACACACACACACACACACACACACACACACACACACACACACACACACACACACACCATACACACACACACACACACACACACACACACAC
>NC_138296.1:785000-805000 GCF_965601325.2 Salmo salar | reverse complement strand
AAACCCAATGAGGTGTTACTCACTAGGGACTCTGTTGATAGCCCGCAGCGGCCGAAGCACTCGCACGGTTCTGATAGCTGACAGACTAGCGTTGTGTCCGTCTAGAGAATACTCCATCATCCTACAGGACAGAGAGAGAGAGGTCACACAGAGGTCACACAGAGGTCACACACAGGTTAAAACAGATATTCACCTTGAACAGCCGACCTAGGTTCACACAGAGGTCACACAGCCGACCTAGGTTCACACAGAGGTCACACAGGGGGTGAAAGAAAGCCGGTACGGGAACAGAAATAGCGACGGTACGGCGTACCCGGTAAAAGATTAGCCCGTAGTCTATTATAATATTAACTGAAGTCTGGACACTGACTGTAGTCTATTATAATATTAACTGAAGTCTGGACACTGACTGTAGTCTGTTATAATATTAACTGAAGTCTGGACACTGACTGTAGACCTCATGTAGTCTATTATAATATTAACTGAAGTCTGGACACTGACTGTAGTCTATTATAATATAAACTGAAGTCTGGACACTGACTGTAGTCTATTATAATATTAACTGAAGTCTGGACACTGACTGTAGTCTATTATAATATTAACTGAAGTCTGGACACTGACTGTAGTCTATTATAATATAAACTGAAGTCTGGACACTGACTGTAGTCTATTATAATATTAACTGAAGTCTGGACACTGACTGTAGACCTCATGTAGTCTATTATAATATAAACTGAAGTCTGGACACTGACTGTAGTCTATTATAATATTAACTGAAGTCTGGACACTGACTGTAGTCTATTATAATATTAACTGAAGTCTGGACACTGACTGTAGTCTATTATAATATAAACTGAAGTCTGGACACTGACTGTAGTCTATTATAATATTAACTGAAGTCTGGACACTGACTGTAGACCTCATGTAGTCTATTATAATATTAACTGAAGTCTGGACACTGACTGTAGTCTATTATAATATAAACTGAAGTCTGGACACTGACTGTAGTCTATTATAATATAAACTGAAGTCTGGACACTGACTGTAGACCTCATGTAGTCTATTATAATATAAACTGAAGTCTGGACACTGACTGTAGTCTATTATAATATTAACTGAAGTCTGGACACTGACTGTAGTCTATTATAATATTAACTGAAGTCTGGACACTGACTGTAGTCTATTATAATATTAACTGAAGTCTGGACACTGACTGTAGTCTATTATAATATTAACTGAAGTCTGGACACTGACTGTAGCCTATTATAATATTAACTGAAGTCTGGACACTGACTGTAGTCTATTATAATATTAACTGAAGTCTGGACACTGACTGTAGCCTATTATAATATTAACTGAAGTCTGGACACTGACTGTAGACCTCATGTAGTCTATTATAATATAAACTGAAGTCTGGACACTGACTGTAGTCTATTATAATATTAACTGAAGTCTGGACACTGACTGTAGTCTATTATAATATAAACTGAAGTCTGGACACTGACTGTAGTCTATTATAATATTAACTGAAGTCTGGACACTGACTGTAGACCTCATGTAGTCTATTATAATATTAACTGAAGTCTGGACACTGACTGTAGTCTATTATAATATAAACTGAATTCTGGACACTGACTGTAGTCTATTATAATATAAACTGAAGTCTGGACACTGACTGTAGACCTCATGTAGTCTATTATAATATAAACTGAAGTCTGGACACTGACTGTAGTCTATTATAATATTAACTGAAGTCTGGACACTGACTGTAGTCTATTATAATATTAACTGAAGTCTGGACACTGACTGTAGTCTATTATAATATTAACTGAAGTCTGGACACTGACTGTAGTCTATTATAATATTAACTGAAGTCTGGACACTGACTGTAGTCTATTATAATATTAACTGAAGTCTGGACACTGACTGTAGCCTATTATAATATTAACTGAAGTCTGGACACTGACTGTAGTCTATTATAATATTAACTGAAGTCTGGACACTGTATCAAGTAGGCTAAGGGCATGTAGCCTGCCTCCAGTCTCTGTGCTATAGAGATGTCCCTGTTTCGCTGAGAAACTATCTTCATTTACTCCAGTTACGGCCTGTACGCACTCCCACTGCCTCGCACAGGACAGGAAGTCAACAACTGAAACAAATGTCTATTTCTTCACCAGCCAATCACTCATCCTGCCAGGGATTCCAGACAGCACCTTAACCTCACTGCCTCTCACAGGACAGGAAGTCAACAACTGAAACAAATGTCTATTTCTGCACCTACAAACAGGAAGTCAACAACAGCTCAATACATTGGCGATGCTGAAGAGGCATTTTTTTCTTTTCTTTCAGTTGCTATTTCTTATTTAATTTCAGACCTGTTTTGGAAGTACCTACCGGATAGTAGCTCGGCCAAAGTCCATATTTGCTGACTAACGAGCTGTATTATGACAGTATAACGCTTACAGAGCTGTCGAATAGGTGGAGTTTGAATCGATACTTCCTCGGGGCGTTAGAGACGAGACACATCCTATGTTCATCGTCGACATCTCTAAAAAGCACAGATACTGGGGCTAATAATATAATAATATAGTATAAATATATATATATATATAATAATATAAATAATACTTATTTCCCTCATTAAAAAGCCAATAAATGTATAAAAAAATGTTGACGTGTTTTTTCTGGATTTTTTTGTTGTTATTCTGTCTCTCACTGTTCAAATAAACCATTAAAATTATAGACTGATCCTTTCTTTGTCAGTGGGCAAACGTACAAAATCAGCAGGGGATCAAATACTTTTTTCCCCTCATTGTATCTATAGATAAGTTGACTAACAAATAGCCTACCAAATGTTCGGGAAATTATAAGAAGAAAAATATCTACATGAGGCTTACTATTTATTTATATATAAATATATATATATATTTTTACCCGGTTATAAAAAAGTGGTCCCTGTCCAGGGTAAATGTCCTTACGCTTTCTGGTGTTCGATATGTCAGTGTTCTGTTGGATGATGGGATTATTTTAGAGGGGATGAACTGGTAGCCTACGGAGTCTTTTAAGGGGATTTGTTTGACTAATCGGACCAAAAAACATTAGGACTGCTTCTACTTAACAGGTACGTCACATATTAAAAAGGGTAAAAGACATATCTTTACTAATTAGACCCGATGTTACTTTCACTCTGACGTCTCCTAACAAAACTACCCACAAAACAAGCAACATCAAATCCTGTCAGCCCCTAAAAGGGAATACATCTGACTCACTAGTCCTCTCTGTGTTTGTCATGGTGCAGATAACCTACCCTGTGGCTTTGACTGTGTGTGTGTGTGTGTGTGTGTGTGTGTGTGTGTGTGTGTGTGTGTGTGTGTGTGTGTGTGTGTGTGTGTGTACCTTATGGTGAGTAAAGGGGTAATGCTTTGTGTCTGAGGTGACCGCTGCTGTCTGCTTATTTAACGACTCTTACACACACACACACACACACACACACACACACACACACACACACACACACACACACACACACCACACACACACACACACACACACACACACACACACACACACACCACTTTTCTCCTTGCTGAAACAGTGACATTGAAAGTGTGTTTTCTCCCAGCAGGCTCCAAACTCCAACCCAACACAGGCTGCATCACATCCGGGCCGTGATTGGGAGTCCCCATAGGGCCGCCGCACAATTGGCCCAGCGTCGTATGGGGATTGGCCGGGATTGGCCCGTCATTGTAAATAAGAATTTTGTTCTTAAATCTGACTTGCCCTGGTTAAATAAAGGTTACATTTAAAAAAAATATATAAAAAATACTTTAGCAGCAGACGATTCTTAAGGAACATCCCTGTGGATGCCTCTTGCATCAAACATAGAACCTAGAGAAGGTTCTTAAGGAATGCCTCTTGCATCAAACATAGAACCTAGAGAAGGTTCTTAAGGAATGCCTCTTGCATCAAACATAGAACCTAGAGAAGGTTCTTAATCTAGAGAAGGTTCTCTTGCATCAAAAATAGAATCTAGAAGGTTCTTAAGGAACGTCCCTGTGGATGTCTCTTGCATCAAACATAGAACCTAGAGAAGGTTCTATATATTCTATTTTGATGTTCTCTTGTCCCTAACCCCCAAGCTAACCCCCTGCATTGTGGGAATAGAACACTCACCCTGCCATGACGATGAAGAAGTCCAGTCGGTTCCAGGTGTCGCCAAGGTAACACTTAGAACCGAAGATCCCCAGAGCCACCATCTTAATGACCATCTCCACCGCGAAAAACGCAAAGATACAGTCATCAAACACCTAGAACAGACAAAGACACAGTCATCAAGGTGAAAGGTGAGAGGTTATAGGTGAGGGCTGAGAGGTTATAGGTGAGGGCTGAGAGGTTATAGGTGAGGGCTGAGAGGTTATAGGTGAGGGCTGAGAGGTGAGAGGTTATAGGTGAGGGCTGAGAGGTTATAGGTGAGGGCTGAGAGGTTATAGGTGAAAGGTGAGAGGTTATAGGTGAGGGCTGAGAGGTGATAGGTGAGGGCTGAGAGGTTATAGGTGAGGGCTGAGAGGTTATAGGTGAGGGGTGAGAGGTTATAGGTGAGGGCTGAGAGGTGAGAGGTTATAGGTGAGGGCTGAGAGGTTATAGGTGAGGGCTGAGAGGTTATAGGTGAGGGCTGAGAGGTTATAGGTGAAAGGTGAGAGGTTATAGGTGAGGGCTGAGAGGTTATAGGTGAGGGCTGAGAGGTTATAGGTGAGGGCTGAGAGGTTATAGGTGAGGGCTGAGAGGTTATAGGTGAGGGCTGAGAGGTTATAGGTGAAAGGTGAGAGGTTATAGGTGAGGGCTGAGAGGTTATAGGTGAGGGCTGAGAGGTTATAGGTGAGGGCTGAGAGGTTATAGGTGAGGGCTGAGGGTTATAGGTGAGGGCTGAGAGGTTATAGGTGAGGGCTGAGAGGTTATAGGTGAGGGGTGAGAGGTTATAGGTGAGGGCTGAGAGGTGGGGTATAGGTGAGGGCTGAGAGGTTATAGGTGAGGGCTGAGAGGTTATAGGTGAGGGGTGACAGGTTATATTTGAGGGCTGTTAGGTGAGAGGTTATAGGTGAGGGCTGAGAGGTTATAGGTGAGGGCTGAGAGGTTATAGGTGAGGGCTGAGAGGTTATAGGTGAGGGCTGAGAGGTTATAGGTGAGAGGTTATAGGTGAGAGGTGAGGGCTGAGAGGTGAGGGGTGAAGGGTGAGAGGTGAGGGGTTATAGGTGAGGGGTGAGAGGTGAGAGGTGAGAGGTTATAGGTGAGGGCTGAGAGGTGAGGGCTGAGCGGTGAGGGGTGAAGGGTGAGAGGTGAGGGGTTATAGGTGAGAGGTGAGAGGTGAGAGGTGAGAGGTTATAGGTGAGGGCTGAGAGGTGAGGGGTGAAGGGTGAGAGGTGAGGGGTTATAGGTGAGGGGTGAGAGGTGAGAGGTGAGAGGTTATAGGTGAGGGCTGAGAGGTGAGGGCTGAGCGGTGAGAGGTTATAGGTGAGAGGTGAGAGGGTCAAGGCAGTACCTACCTGTAGCACGAGGCACCACTCTGCCTGACAGGTGACGTCTTCACAGGGTTGGTACAACCCCAAAGTCACACAGTTCAGGAGGATCACCATCATGGACACGTGCTCGAACCACGTGGAGACCAGCGGTTAAGGGTCTATACGCTGAGACGTGGCCTACTGAATACAGACAACACACACACTACAGTATCTCCAGTATTAACGCTGCTGTAATCACGTGGAGACCAGCGGTTAAAGGGATAGGTCAGCATTAACGCTGCTGTAACCACGTGGAGACCAGCGGTTAAGGGTCTATACGCTGAGACGTGGCCTACTGAATACAGACAACACACACACTACAGTATCTCCAGTATTAACGCTGCTGTAATCACGTGGAGACCAGCGGTTAAGGGTCTATACGCTGAGACGTGGCCTACTGAATACAGACAACACACACACTACAGTATCTCCAGTATTAACGCTGCTGTAATCACGTGGAGACCAGCGGTTAAAGGGATAGGTCAGCATTAACGCTGCTGTAACCACGTGGAGACCAGCGGTTAAAGGGATAGGTCAGCATTAACGCTGCTGTAACCATGTGGAGACCAGCGGTTAAAGGGATAGGTCAGCATTAACGCTGCTGTAACCACGTGGAGACCAGCGGTTAAAGGGATAGGTCAGCATTAACGCTGCTGTAACCACGTGGAGACCAGCGGTTAAAGGGATAGGTCAGCATTAACGCTGCTGTAACCACGTGGAGACCAGCGGTTAAAGGGATAGGTCAGCATTAACGCTGCTGTAACCACGTGGAGACCAGCGGTTAAAGGGATAGGTCAGCATTAACGCTGCTGTAACCACGTGGAGACCAGCGGTTAAAGGGATAGGTCAACATTAACGCTGCTGTAACCACGTGGAGACCAGCGGTTAAAGGGATAGGTCAACATTAACGCTGCTGAAACCATGTGGAGACCAGCGGTTAAAGGGATACGTTGGGATTTTAGACATTAGAAGGGTATCCACAAGTTCATCTGACTCGTGTAGTAGTTAAAAGGGCCTCATCGCCAAAATCGCGAAGTATCCATTGAAGGACTACAGTGTATTATAGTAGGTTGTATGTAAGGGATCATCAACAAGCGCCTAAGATGTGTTCAACGACGCGACAGCGGTGCTAACTTTCCACGGAGCATTATTTTACAGAGAACGCAACGGATCCCAGAGTTTATTATCTCACTCATAACCAAGTCTATAATTTAACACATTTTTCTGGTAGAAATATGTTAATTTGGTGGTAGAAATGTGTTCATTTTGCTGGTAGAAATGTGTTCATTTTGCTGGTAGAAATGTGTTCATTTGCTGGTAGAAATAGTTCAATTTGCTGGTAGAAATGTGTTCATTTTCCTGGTAGAAATAGTTCAATTTGCTGGTAGAAATGTGTTCATTTTCCTGGTAGAAATAGTTCAATTTCCTGGTAGAAATGTGTTCATTTTCCTGGTAGAAATGTGTTCATTTTCCTGGTAGAAATGTCTTTATTTTCCTGGTAGAAATGTCTTCAACATCCACTGAAATCACTAGCGAGTTTACTAGATAAACTACGGTAGTTGCCTTGCGAGTTTACTAGATAAACTACGGTAGTTGCCTTGAGTAACCAGACAAACTCACCTGCCAGCTTTGCTAAGCGAACCATCAGCCAACAGTAGCTCGCTATTAATGAAAATCATACTCGACAAAATGCCAAATAAAGTTTTCAATTCAACTTTTGCTTTCAGCAGCAGCTCAAACACAGGACACGGAATAAGAACGAACTTCATAGCTACTGAATTATGCCGTGGATTACAGGGGGACATAACGCACAATCTAGAATGCCCTTCAGAGCCAATCGGAAATAAGTATTGAAAAATGTAACGGTAATAATTAAGCAATCAGTCACAGGTAAGAGGCAGTGCTGTATCGTGATGACAGTCACAGGTAAGAGGCAGTGCTGTATCGTGAACACAGTCACAGGTAAGATGCAGTGCTGTATGGTGAATACAGTCACAGGTAAGAGGCAGTGCTGTATGATGATGACAGTCACAGGTAAGAGGCAGTGCTGTATCGTGAACACATTCACAGGTAAGAGGCAGTGCTGCATCGTGAATACAGTCACAGGTAAGAGGCAGTGCTGTATCGTGAACACAGTCACAGGTAAGAGGCAGTGCTGTATCGTGATGACAGTCACAGGTAAGAGGCAGTGCTGTATCGTGAACACAGTCACAGGTAAGAGGCAGTGCTGTATCGTGAACACAGTCACAGGTAAGAGGCAGTGCTGTATGGTGAATACAGTCACAGGTAAGAGGCAGTGCTGTATGATGATGACAGTCACAGGTAAGAGGCAGTGCTGTATCGTGATGACAGTCACAGGTAAGAGGCAGTGCTGTATGGAGTTGTTCTCCTCTTACCTGTGACTGTCATCACCATACAGCACTGCCTCTTACCTGTGACTGTCATCACGATACAGCACTGCCTCTTACCTGTGACTGTCATCATCATACAGCACTGCCTCTTACCTGTGACTGTCATCACGATACAGCACTGCCTCTTACCTGTGAATGTATTCACGATACAGCACTGCCTCTTACCTGTGACTGTCATCACCATACAGCACTGCCTCTTACCTGTGACTGTCATCACGATACAGCACTGCCTCTTACCTGTGACTGTCATCATCATACAGCACTGCCTCTTACCTGTGACTGTCATCACGATACAGTACTGCCTCTTACCTGTGAATGTCATCATCATACAGCACTGCCTCTTACCTGTGAATGTCATCATCATACAGCACTGCCTCTTACCTGTGAATGTATTCACGATACAGCACTGCCTCTTGTGCCTTATTGTTTTTATAAAAATGTTCCCAACATATTCAAATAACAATGAATTAATTACATATTTTCATTAAAAATTTATTTTGATAAAAATGTATTCATAAAAATGTCATTCTTTCACCAGAAGATAAAAAAAAATGTATTTGTTAAGTTATTTTAGTCATGTTGCTTAAAGACCCAGTCATTCATTATTTATGCCCAAGGACTCCATCCTCCATTCTAAACACAACGGTTGCTAAGCATGCTGGATAACATCAGCTAACTAAGTCATGTCAAACATTGAACCTGGAATGAAAGTGAAACACTGTTTCCGAGGCTGGAGGACAGACAGAGACAAGCGAGGTTTATATTAACCCCCTCGCTGTACTAAAACTAAAAGCTAAGCTGGAAGCAAGGGATGCTAGTAGAGATAAATACAAGAGATGATTCAGACGGAGACATTATAATCTAGTAGAGATAAATACAAGAGATGTTTCAGACCGGAGACATTATAATCTAGTAGAGATAAATACAAGAGATGATTCAGACGGAGACATTATATTCTAGTAGAGATAAATACAAGAGATGTTTCAGACCGGAGACATTATAATCTAGTAGAGATAAATACAAGAGATGTTTCAGACAAGACATTATAATCTAGTAGAGATAAATACAAGAGATGATTCAGACGGAGACATTATAATCTAGTAGAGATAAATACAAGAGATGATTCAGACGGAGACATTATAATCTAGTAGAGATAAATACAAGAGATGTTTCAGACGGAGACATTATATTCTAGTAGAGATAAATACAAGAGATAATTCAGACGGAGACATTATATTCTAGTAGAGATAAATACAAGAGATGATTCAGACCGAGACATTATAATCTAGTAGAGATAAATACCAGAGATTATTCAGACGGAGACATTATATTCTAGTAGAGATAAATACAAGAGATGATTCAGACCGAGACATTATAATCTAGTTGAGATAAATACAAGAGATGATTCAGACAGAGACATTATACAAACAGCTGGTACCACTAATACACAGTAGAATACAGTATTATACTACACTACAAACAGCTGGAACCACTAATACACAGTAGAATACAGTATTATACTACACTACAAACAGCTGGTACCACTAATACACAGTAGAATACAGTATTATACTACACTACAAACAGCTGGTACCACTAATACACAGTAGAATACAGTATTATACTACAAACAGCTGGAACCACTAATACACAGTAGAATACAGCATTATACTATATTACAAACAGCTGGTACCACTAACACACAGTAGAATACAGTATTATACTACAAACAGCTGGTACCACTAATACACAGTAGAATACAGTATTATACTACACTACAAACAGCTGGTACCACTAATACACAGTAGAATACAGTATTATACTACACTACAAACAGCTGGTACCACTAATACACAGTAGAATACAGTATTATAGTATACTACAAACAGCTGGTACCACTAACACACAGTAGAATACATTATTATACTACAAACAGCTGGTACCACTAATACACAGTAGAATACAGTATTATACTACAAACAGCTGGTACCACTAATACACAGTAGAATACAGTATTATACTACACTACAAACAGCTGGAACCACTAATACACAGTAGAATACAGTATTATACTACACTACAAACAGCTGGAACCACTAATACACAGTAGAATACAGTATTATACTACACTACAAACAGCTGGTACCACTAATACACAGTAGAATACAGTATTATACTACACTACAAACAGCTGGTACCACTAATACACAGTAGAATACAGTATTATACTACACTACAAACAGCTGGTACCACTAACACACAGTAGAATACATTATTATACTACAAACAGCTGGTACCACTAATACACAGTAGAATACAGTATTATACTACAAACAGCTGGTACCACTAATACACAGTAGAATACAGTATTATACTACACTACAAACAGCTGGAACCACTAATACACAGTAGAATACAGTATTATACTATACTACAAACAGTTGGAACCACTAATACACAGTAGAATACAGTATTACACTATACTACAAACAGCTGGAAACACACAGTAGAATACAATATTATACTACAAACAGCTGGTACCACTAATACACAGTAGAATACAATATTATACTACACTACAAACAGCTGGTACCACTAATACACAGTAGAATACAGTATTATACTACAAACAGCTGGTACCACTAATACACAGTAGAATACAGTATTATACTACACTACAAACAGCTGGTACCACTAACACACAGTAGAATACAGTATTATACTACACTACAAACAGCTGGAACCACTAATACACAGTAGAATACAGTATTATACTACACTACAAACAGCTGGTACCACTAATACACAGTAGAATACAGTATTATACTACACTATAAACAGCTGGTACCACTAATACACAGTAGAATAGAGTATTATACTACAAACAGCTGGAACCACTAATACACAGTAGAATACTACACTACAAACAGCTGGTACCACTAATACACAGTAGAATACAGTATTATACTACACTACAAACAGCTGGAACCACTAATACACAGTAGAATACAGTATTATACTACACTACAAACAGCTGGTACATCTAATACACAGTAGAATACAGTATTATACTACACTACAAACAGCTGCTACCACTAATACACAGTAGAATACAGTATTATACTACACTACAAACAGCTGGTACCACTAACACACAGTAGAATACAGTATTATACTACACTACAAACAGCTGGTACCACTAATACACAGTAGAATACAGTATTATACTACACTATAAACAGATGGAACCACTAATAAACAGTAGAATACAGTATTATACTACAAACAGCTGGTACCACTAATACACAGAAGAATACAGTATTATACTACACTACAAACAGCTGGAACCACTAATACACAGTAGAATAGAGTATTATACTACAAACAGCTGGAACCACTAATACACAGTAGAATACAGTATTATACTACACTACAAACAGCTGGAACCACTAATACACAGTAGAATACAGTATTATACTACACTACAAACAGCTGGTACCACTAATACACAGTAGAATACAGTATTATACTACAAACAGCTGGAACCACTAATACACAGTAGAATACAGTATTATACTACACTACAAACAGCTGGTACCACTAATACACAGTAGAATAGAGTATTATACTACACTACAAACAGCTGGTACCACTAATACACAGTAGAATAGAGTATTATACTACAAACAGCTGGTACCACTAATACACAGTAGAATAGAGTATTATACTACAAACAGCTGGAACCACTAATACACAGTAGAATAGAGTATTATACTACACTACAAACAGCTGGTACCACTAATACACAGTAGAATACAGTATTATACTACAAACAGCTGGAACCACTAATACACAGTAGAATACAGTATTATACTACACTACAAACAGCTGGTACCACTAATACACAGTAGAATACAGTATTATACTACACTACAAACAGCTGGAACCACTAATACACAGTAGAATAGAGTATTATACTACAAACAGCTGGTACCACTAATACACAGTAGAATACAGTATTATACTACACTATAAACAGCTGGAACCACTAATACACAGTAGAATACAGTATTATACTACACTACAAACAGCTGGAACCACTAATACACAGTAGAATACAGCATTATACTATACTACAAACAGCTGGAACCACTAATACACAGTAGAATACAGTATTATACTACACTACAAACAGCTGGAACCACTAATACACAGTAGAATACAGTATTATACTACACTACAAACAGCTGGAACCACTAATACACAGTAGAATACAGTATTATACTACACTACAAACAGCTGGTACATCTAATACACAGTAGAATACAGTATTATACTACACTACAAACAGCTGGAACCACTAATACACAGTAGAATACAGTATTATACTATACTACAAACAGCTGGAACCACTAATACACAGTAGAATAGAGTATTATACTACACTACAAACAGCTGGAACCACTAATACACAGTAGAATACAGTATTATACTACACTACAAACAGCTGCTACCACTAATACACAGTAGAATAGAGTATTAATGTTTTTCAATAATAAAAGTCTCCCATGTTGTTTTTCAATAATACAAGTCTCCCGTGTTGTTTTTCAATAATAAAAGTCTCCTGTGTTGTTTTTCAATAATAAAAGTCTCCCATTTGTTTCTGAGTAGCGCGGGACCCCAGGGTGACAACACCTACATTCTAAGTGAATTCAGTGGGTCATTCTCCATTCCGATTGATTTGTACCGATCAATTAAAACTTCAAACTAAAATAATATTCAGCAATTTTCATCAATATTCTGAATTTCCTGCTCTCACGTGAGAGAGATCATTTCCACACTGCCACGTAAGGGCTGCACGATACGGGCAAAAACCAAAAACTATCTACGACTTATTTTTAACCAAATGTTGCAATTGCGATTTGACTTACGATTTAGAGCAAAACGCTTTGGGTGAACTGTTGGAATCACGGAAATAGAAGGATTATTTTAATTCTAGAGTTAGAATATAATAGTGGGCACTTTGAATACAATGTTGTTTGACATGACTACGAATGAAAATGCCAGGGATGAGTTATTGTGATAAGTGTTTCCTAAGGGACCCTATAATCTTTGGAAATTGGCTACTTGGAATAAGAGAGAGAGAGAGAGAGAGAATTGATCAATAACCCCCCTTCTCTTCCCCCCACTCCTCCTCTCCCTCTCCTCTCCCTCCCTCTCCTCTCCTCCCCTCCCTCCCCCCTCTCCTCCCTCTCCCTCCCTCTCTTCCCCCACTCCTCCCTCTCCTCTCCTCTCCCCCCTCTCTTCCCCCCTCTCCTCCCTCTCCTCTCCTCTCCCTCCCTCCCTCTCCTCTCCTCTCCCTCCCTCTCCTTTCCCCCTCTCCTCTCCTCTCCTCTCCTCTCCTCTCCTCTCCTCTCCTCTCCTCTCCTCTCCTCTCCTCTCCCTCCCTCTCCTTTCCCCCTCTCCTCTCCTCTCGTCTCCCTCCAACCCTCTCTTCCCCTCTCTCTTTCATTAGCAGAAAGCAACTCAGTCAAATCAGACATAGTAACCTAGAACACTGACAGGATCAGCAGGCAGGGTGTGTGAGTGGCTGTGATTGATTCAGCCTGCAGAGTCTCTATCTATCTGTTAGTTAACTACTGGGACCTCAGCCTGCAGAGTCTCTATCTATCTGTTAGTTAACTACTGGGACCTCAGCCTGCAGAGTCTCTATCTATCTGTTAGTTAACTACTGGGACCTCAGCCTGCAGAGTCTCTATCTATCTGTTAGTTAACTACTGGGACCTCAGCCTGCAGAGTCTCTATCTATCTGTTAGTTAACTACTGGGACCTCAGCCTGCAGAGTCTCTATCGATCTGTTAGTTAACTACTGGGACCTCAGCCTGCAGAGTCTCTATCTATCTGTTAGTTAACTACTGGGACCTCAGCCTGCAGAGTCTCTATCTATCTGTTAGTTAAACTATATTTATTCCTCTGTCTGTCTGTCTGTCTGTCTGTCTGTCTGTCTGTCTGTCTGTCTGTCTGTCTGTCTGTCTGTCTGTCTGTCTGTCTGTCTGTCTGTCTGTCTGTCTGTCTGTCTGTCTGTCTGTCTGTCTGTCTGTCTGTCTGTCTGTCTGTCTGTCTGTCTGTCTGTCTGTCTGTCTGTCTGTCTGTCTCAACTCCTAACAGACATACAAGACAGACAGACAGACAGAGATATTGTTGACTAGATGTTTTCAGGGCCAGAGCTCTCTCTCTCGCTCCATCTTTTCATCTACATATCTCTGTTCTCCATCTCTCCATCTCTCTCCCTCCCTGACGGGTTCTGATGTGTTCTGGTTGCTAAGTAACGCGGCTCAGACCAAGGATTCCACTGGACCGCATGTGGAGCGATAGAGAGAGAGAAGAAGAGAGACTAGGAAGAACAGAGATAGAGAGAGAAAAGGAGAGAGACTAGGAGGGACAGAGAGGGAGAGATGAGAGACTAGGAGGGACAGAGAGAGAGAGATGAGAGACTAGGAGGGACAGAGAGAGAGAGAGAAAAGGAGAGAGACTAGGAGGGACAGAGAGAGAGAGATGAGAGACTAGGAGGGACAGAGAGAGAGAGATGGAGAGAGACTAGGAGGAACAGAGAGGGAGAGATGAGAGACTAGGAGGGACAGAGAGAGAGAGATGAGAGACTAGGAGGGACAGAGAGAGAGAGATGAGAGACTAGGAGGGACAGAGAGAGAGAGATGAGAGACTAGGAGGGACAGAGAGAGAGAGATGGAGAGAGACTAGGAGGAACAGAGAGGGAGAGATGAGAGACTAGGAGGGACAGAGAGAGAGAGATGAGAGACTAGGAGGGACAGAGAGAGAGAGAGAAAAGGAGAGAGACTAGGAGGGACAGAGAGAGAGAGATGAGAGACTAGGAGGGACAGAGAGAGAGAGATGAGAGAGACTAGGAGGGACAGAGAGAGAGAGATGAGAGAGACTAGGAGGAACAGAGAGAGAGAGAGAGATGAGAGAGACTAGGAGGAACAGAGAGAGAGAGAGAGATGAGAGAGACTAGGAGGAACAGAGAGAGAGAGATGAGAGAGACTAGGAGGAACAGAGAGAGAGAGAGAGATGAGAGAGACTAGGAGGAACAGAGAGAGAGAGAGAGATGAAGAGAGACTAGGAGGGACAGAGAGAGAGAGAGATGGAGAGAGACTAGGAGGGACAGGAGAGAGAGAGAGAGAGAGAGAGAGAGAGAGAGAGAGAGAGAGATGGAGAGACTAGGAGGGACAGAGAGAGAGAGAGAGAGAGATGAGAGAGACTAGGAGGGACAGAGAGAGAGAGAGAGAGAGAGAGAGAGAGAGAGAGAGAGAGAGAGAAAGAGAATCTTGTAGTGACGTTTCTGACGGTGGTGTAAACACAGACACAGGTCAAAGTCGACTCATGGCGTCTTGATGTAGCAGATGGCTGCACGCCACGCCTGGCAACACGCGGATACCTGGATACACACCAAGTCACGAGGCGCACACACACAGTGACAGACACGCACGCACACACACTCAAACCCAGCATAGAGACACATTATATAGAGAGGTAACTGTTCTACACTAGAGAGGGACTCCTCTCTCCTCTCCAAGGTCAGAAACCCAGCCTAGAGATGTATTATATAGAGAGGTAACTGTTCTACACTAGAGAGGGACTCCTCTCTCCTCTCCAAGGTCAGAAACCCAGCATAGAGATGTATTATATAGAGAGGTAACTGCTCTACACTAGAGAGAGGGACTCCTCTCTCCTCTCTCCTCTCCAGCGTAGAGATGTATTATATAGAGAGGTAAATGTTCTACACTAGAGAGGGACTCCTCTCTCCTCTCCAAGGCCAGAAACCCAGCCTAGAGATCTATTATATAGAGAGGTAAATGTTCTACTCTCCTCTCTCCTCTCCAAGGCCAGAAACCCAGCCTAGAGATGTATTATATAGAGAGGTAAATGTTCTACACTCCTCTCTCCTCTCCAAGGCCAGAAACCCAGCCTAGAGATGTATTATATAGAGAGGTAAATGTTCTACACTAGAGAGGGACTCCTCTCTCCTCTCCAAGGCCAGAAACCCAGCCTAGAGACACATTATATAGAGAGGTAAATGTTCTACTCTCCTCTCTCCTCTCCAAGGCCAGAAACCCAGCCTAGAGATGTATTATATAGAGAGGTAAATGTTCTACTCTCCTCTCTCCTCTCCAAGGCCAGAAACCCAGCCTAGAGATGTATTATATAGAGAGGTAAATGTTCTACACTAGAGAGGGACTCCTCTCTCCTCCCCAAGGCCAGAAACCCAGCCTAGAGATGTATTATATAGAGAGGTAACTGTTCTACACTCCTCTCTCCTCTCCAAGGCCAGAAACCCAGCCTAGAGATGTATTATATAGAGAGGTAAATGTTCTACACTCCTCACTCCTCTCCAAGGCCTGTTTTTCTCTCTACTGTTGTCATCATGACTAATTACACTGGTTGTATTCCATCATTTAGTAAAGTCTTTGCCCGACTTTGGTCTCAACTCTTTTTGGAGGTGGACCACTCAAGGCTTAATGACCAGTCGTTCATCACTCACGCACTCACACTCTCCCCTTTCCCTCCCTTCCTTCCTCTTCCTCCCCTCTCCTTCACTCTCCTCCCGTTAACCCGACGTAACACCACTTCAGCGTAGTGTGTACACTTCAAAGGAGAGCAGAGAGGAAGCCAGTGTAGCTGGGTTTACATTATCCTGAATCTGTGTTCATCTGTAAACAGCAGATCGGACCTCCTACAGAAAGAAACAGTCACAGTCAGTCAGAGTCACAGTCAGAGTCAGAGTCACAGTCAGAGTCACAGTCAGAGTCACAGACAGAGTCACAGTCAGAGTCACAGTCAGAGTCACAGTCAGAGTCACAGACAGAGTCACAGTCAGAGTCACAGACAGAGTCACAGTCAGAGACAGAGTCACAGTCAGAGTCACAGACAGAGTCACAGACAGAGTCGCAGTCAGAGTCACAGACAGAGTCACAGTCAGAGACAGAGTCACAGTCAGAGTCACAGACAGAGTCACAGACAGAGTCACAGACAGAGTCAGAGTCACAGACAGAGTCACAGACAGAGTCACAGACAGAGTCAGAGTCACAGACAGAGTTACAGACAGTGTCAGAGTCATAGACAGAGTCACAGTCACAGTCACAGTCAGAGTCACAGTCAGAGACAGAGTCGCAGTCAGAGTCACAGACAGAGTCACAGTCAGAGTCACAGACAGAGTCAGAGTCACAGACAGAGTTACAGACAGTGTCAGAGTCATAGACAGAGTCACAGTCAGAGTCACAGTCACAGTCAGAGTCACAGACAGTGTCACAGTCAGAGTCACAGTCAGAGTCACAGACAGAGTCACAGTCAGAGTCACAGTCACAGACAGAGTCACAGTCACAGTCAGAGTCACAGACAGAGTCACAGACAGAGTCACAGTCAGAGTCACAGACAGAGTCACAGTCAGAGTCACAGTCACAGACAGAGTCACAGTCACAGTCAGAGTCACAGACAGAGTCACAGACAGAGTCACAGTCAGAGTCACAGTCACAGACAGAGTCACAGTCAGAGTCACAGTCACAGACAGAGTCGCAGTCAGAGTCACAGTCAGAGTCACAGTCACAGTCAGAGTCACAGTCACAGACAGAGTCACAGTCAGAGTCACAGTCACAGACAGAGTCACAGACAGAGTCACGGTCACAGACAGAGTCACAGTCACAGTCAGAGTCACAGTCACAGTCACAGACAGAGTCAGAGTCACAGACAGAGTCACAGTCAGAGTCACAGTCACAGTCAGAGTCAGAGTCAGAGTCACAGACAGAGTCACAGTCAGAGTCACAGTCAGAGTCACAGACAGAGTCACGGTCACAGACAGAGTCAAGGTCACAGTCAGAGTCACAGTCAGAGTCACAGACAGGGTCACAGTCACAGTCACAGACAGAGTCACAGTCAGAGTCACAGTCAAAGACAGAGTCGCAGTCAGAGTCACAGTCACAGTCAGAGTCACAGTCAGAGTCAGAGTCACAGTCAGAGTCACAGACAGAGTCACAGACAGAGTCACAGTCAGAGTCACAGACAGAGTCACAGTCACAGTCACAGTCACAGACAGAGTCACAGTCAGAGTCACAGACAGAGTCACAGTCACAGTCAGAGTCACAGTCAGAGTTACTGTCAGAGTCACAGTCAGAGTCACAGTCACAGTCAGAGACACAGTCAGAGTCACAGTCACAGACAGAGTCAAAGTCACAGTCACAGACAGAGTCACAGTCAGAGTCACAGTCACAGTCAGAGTCACAGTCAGAGTCACAGACAGAGTCACAGTCAGAGTCACAGACAGAGTCACAGTCAGAGTCACAGTCAGAGTCACAGACAGAGTCACAGTCAGAGTCACAGTCACAGACAGAGTCACAGTCAGAGTCACAGACAGAGTCACGGTCACAGACAGAGTCACAGTCAGAGTCACAGACAGAGTCACAGTCACAGTCAGAGTCACAGTCAGAGTTACAGTCAGAGTCACAGTCAGAGTCACAGTCACAGTCAGAGTCACAGACAGAGTCACAGTCCGAGTCAGAGTCACAGACAGAGTCACAGTCAGAGTCACAGTCAGAGTCACAGACAGAGTCACAGTCAGAGACACAGTCAGAGTCACAGTCACAGTCAGAGTCACAGTCAGAGTCACAGTCACAGACAGAGTCAAAGTCACAGTCACAGACAGAGTCACAGTCAGTCAGAGTCACAGACAGAGTCAAAGTCACAGTCACAGTCAGAGTCACAGACAGAATGGCAACCCTCACCCCCCTCTCCCTCTCCCCTTCATTATCTCTCTCTGTCTCTCTGTCTCTCTCTGTCTCTCTGTCTCTCTGTCTCTCTCTGTCTCTCTGTCTCTCTCTGTCTCTCTGTCTATCTCTCTCTGTCTCTCTGTCTCTCTGTCTCTCTCTCTCTTCCTGCCAAATAACAACATGGAGGAATTCCTCTGAATAATAACCTTCTCTCCCAACACTGCTGCTCGTAGTGATTTACCTAATTAGGAAGAAATCTGCAATGGGTTATTATCTCTGTCTGTCTATAGACTCACACTGGGGGGAGAGGAGGGAGTGGGTTATCTCTGTCTGTCTGTCTGTAGACTCACACTGGGGGGAGAGGAGGGAGTGGGTTATCTCTGTCTGTCTGTAGACTCACACTGGGGGGAGAGGAGGGAGTGGGTTATCTCTGTCTGTCTGTCTATAGACTCACACTGGGGGAGAGGAGGGAGTGGGTTATCTCTGTCTGTCTGTCTATAGACTCACACTGGGGGAGAGGAGGGAGTGGGTTATCTCTGTCTGTCTGTCTATAGACTCACACTGGGGGGAGAGGAGGGAGTGGGTTATCTCTGTCTGTCTATAGACTCACACTGGGGGGAGAGGAGGGAGTGGGTTATCTCTGTCTGTCTGTCTGTAGACTCACACTGGGGGGAGAGGAGGGAGTGGGTTATCTCTGTCTGTCTGTCTGTAGACTCACACTGGGGGGAGAGGAGGGAGTGGGTTACCTCTGTCTGTCTGTAGACTCACACTGGGGGGAGAGGAGGGAGTGGGTTATCTCTGTCTGTCTGTAGACTCACACTGGGGGGAGAGGAGGGAGTGGGTTATTATCTCTGTCCCTCGCATTCCGCTACTCAGCGATTGGCTGCTGGTCTGCCCGTCGTCATGCCGACACAAGGACCACGAGCTGGGGAAGAGCTCCACACGTGGGCGGCCTGAATCACACTCCATGAAAATACATTCAACACAGCTTTACTGTAAAAGTCTCGAACTAGAAAATACATTTAACACAGCTTTACTGTAAAAGTCTCGAACTACAAAATACATTTAACTCAGCTTTACTGTAAAAGTCTCTGACTAGAAAATACATTTAACACAGCTTTACTGTAAAAGTCTCTGACTAGAAAATACATTCAACACAGCTTTACTGTAAAAGTCTCTGACTAGAAAATACATTCAACACAGCTTTACTGTAAAAGTCTCTGACTAGAAAATACATTCAACACAGCTTTACTGTAAAA
>NC_138296.1:742500-777500 GCF_965601325.2 Salmo salar | reverse complement strand
ATTCAGAGGGGTTGGGTTAAATGCGGAAGACACATTTCAGTTGAATACAGCAAAGCACCCCCACAACATCACACCTCCTCCTCCTCCATGCTTCACGGTGGGAACCACATATGCAGAGATCATCTGTTCACCTACTCTGTGTCTCACAAATACATGACGGTTGGAACCAAAAATCTCAAATTTGGAATCATCAGACCAAAGGACAGATTTCCACCAGTCTAATGTCCATTGCTTGTGTTTCTTGGCCCAAGCAAGTCTCTTCTTCTTATTGGTGTCCTTTAGTAGTGGTTTCTTTGCAGCAATTTGCCCATGAAGGCCTGATTCACACAGTCTCCTCTGAACAGTTGATG
The DNA here is from genome assembly GCF_965601325.2 of Salmo salar. Taxonomy (NCBI): domain Eukaryota; kingdom Metazoa; phylum Chordata; class Actinopteri; order Salmoniformes; family Salmonidae; genus Salmo; species Salmo salar. Next base: position 777,150 of record NC_138296.1, on the reverse strand, counting down.
ATGTGGCTGTTACTTGATCTCTGAAGGATTTTTTTGTGCTGAAATCGGAGGCTGGTAACTCTAATGAAGTTATCCTCTGCAGCAGAGGGAACTCTGGGTCTTTCTTTCCTGTGGCGGTCCTCATGAGGCTGGTAACTGTAATGAACTTATCCTCTGCAGCAGAGGTAACTCTGGTCTTCCTTTCCTGTGGCGGTCCTCATGAGAGCCAGTTTCATCATAGCGCTTGATGGTTTTTGCGACTGCACTTGAAGAAACGTTCAAAGTTCTTGACATTTTCCGTATTTACTGACCTTCATGTCTTTAAAGTAATGATGGGCTGTCGTTTCTCTTTGCTTATTTGAGCTGTTCTTGCCATAATATGGGACTTGGTCTTTTACCAAATAGGGCTATCTTCTGTAGGGCTATCTTCTGTATTCTGTATACCACTTCTACCTATGTCACAACACAACTGATTAAGAGAAGGTAAGAAATTCCACAAATGAACTTTAAACAAGGCACACCTGTTAATTGAAAGGCAATCCAGGTGACTACAAAAGGACTTGAGTTCCCTGTATGATGTCACAATCACACCATGAGTAGTTAATATATATAATTTTATTTCACCTTTATTTAACCAGGTAGGCCAGTTGAGAACAAGTTCTCATTAACAACTGCGACCCGGTCAAGAATAAAGCAAAGCAGTGTCACGTCCTGACCAGTATAGAGGATTATTTGTATTATTTGGTCAGGGCGTGGCATGGGTATGTTTGTTTTGTATGGTGGGGGTTTGTTGTGTTTAGCTTAGAGTGGTGTGTTATTTATGTGTCCCGGGGTTTTGTGGTGTATGTTTCAGTATGAGTAGGTTCTAGATTAAGTTTTCTATGTGTAGGTTTAGTTGCTGGACTCTCAATTGGAGGCAGGTGTTACTAGTTGCCTCTGATTGGGAGTCCTATAAATAGGTGTGTGTTTTTGTTTGTCACTTGTGGGTAGTTGTATGTTAGCACTGCTTTTGTTTATCCTGCTACACTGTTCCTGTCGTGAGTTTTGTTTATTGTTTTTTTTCCCTCGTGTTCTCATTGAAAATAAATGATGATGAGCACTCAATCCGCTGCATATTGGTCCACTTTTTCCGACAGCGATTTCAACATATCTTCTGACGAAGAGGGTTGTGACAAGCAGTTCGACACAAACAACAACACAGAGTTACACATAAACAAAATGGACACCTCCGCCTTTCTTCTTCCCAGAGAGTTTTTATTTGCGCGATGAACTGAGAACCCAACTGGCTGTACGGACTCAGACAGTATATCCCGTAGAGAGCTTATGTTTCCGTGGAAAAAAAACAGAGTATGTTACAATCCCTGATGTCTCTCTGGAAGGAGATCCTCGCGCTGAGCTCGTCAACTTTATTATCCAGAGACTGAACATTAGCGAGTAATATACTCTGGAAGCACCACCCACCACCCACATTTTGTTCTTAACTGACTTACTTAGTTAAATAAAAGGTGAAATAAAAAATAAATAGATAAAAATACTACAAAGCTTCATTTACAATCGCTGACGGAGTAAGAGGCTCCACTTTCTTTGTCGGGGCACGATGCTTCAGGAAGCAGGGCTTCGACAGTGGACCAGTAAGTCAGCTAGCAAGGCATTGTTGTCATTTTATAACAGGTGATGATAAATCAAATCAAAATGTATTTGTCACGTGCGCTGAATACAACAGGTGTAGTAGACCTCACAGTGAAATGCTGAATACAACAGGTGTAGATCTTAACAGTGAAATGCTGAATACAAGAGGTGTAGTAGACCTTACAGTAAAATGCTGAATACAACAGGTACAGTGAAATGCTTACTTACAGGCTCTAACCAATAGTGCAAAAAAGATATTAGGTGAACAATAGGTAGGTAAAGAAATAAAACAACAGTAAAAAGACAGATTATATACAGTAGTGAGGCTATAAAAGTAGCGAGGCTACATATAGCTAATAGCTGGTTAACGTTAGCCAAAGCAAGCTAGCTATCTACTGTAATTAGTGACCCCCCCCCCCAGGAGTAACAACACAGCTAATAGCTAGTTCATGTTAGCCAAAGCAAGCTAGCTATCTACTGTACTTAGTGAAACCCCCCCAGGAGTAACAACACAGCTAATAGCTAGTTAACGTTAGCCAAAGCAAGCTAGCTATCTACTGTACTTAGTGAAACCCCCCCAGGAGTAACAACACAGCTAATAGCTAGTTAACGTTAGCCCAATCAAGCTAGCTATCTACTGTACTTAGTGAAACCCCACCCCCCAGGAGTAACAACACAGCTAATAGCTAGTTAACGTTAGCCAAAGCAAGCTAGCTATCTACTGTACTTAGTGAAACCCCCCCAGGAGTAACAACACAGCTAATAGCTAGTTAACGTTAGCCAAAGCAAGCTAGCTATCTACTGTACTTAGTGAAACCCTCCCCCCAGGAGTAACAACACGGCTAATAGCTAGTTAACGTTAGCCAAAGCAAGCTAGCTATCTACTGTACTTAGTGAAACCCCACCCCCCAGGAGTAACAACACAGCTAATAGCTAGTTAACGTTAGCCAAAGCAAGCTAGCTATCTACTGTACTTAGTGAAACCCCCCCAGGAGTAACAATACAGCTAATAGCTAGTTAACGTTAGCCCAATCAAGCTAGCTATCTACTGTACTTAGTGAAACCCCCCCAGGAGTAACAACACAGCTAATAGCTAGTTAACGTTAGCCAAAGCAAGCTAGCTATCTACTGTACTTAGTGAAACACCCCCAGGAGTAACAATACAGCTAATAGCTAGTTAACGTTAGCCAAAGCAAGCTAGCTATCTACTGTACTTAGTGAAACCCCCCCAGGAGTAACAACACAGCTAATAGCTAGTTAACGTTAGCCAAAGCAAGCTAGCTATCTACTGTACTTAGTGAACCCCCCCCAGGAGTAACAACACAGCTAATAGCTAGTTAACGTTAGCCAAAGCAAGCTAGCTATCTACTGTACTTAGTGAAACCCCCCCCAGGAGTAACAACACAGCTAATAGCTAGTTAACGTTAGCCAAAGCAAGCTAGCTATCTACTGTACTTAGTGAAACCCTCCCCCCAGGAGTAACAACACGGCTAATAGCTAGTTAACGTTAGCCAAAGCAAGCTAGCTATCTACTGTACTTAGTGAACCCCCCCCCAGGAGTAACAACACAGCTAATAGCTAGTTAACGTTAGCCAAAGCAAGCTAGCTATCTACTGTACTTAGTGAAACCCCCCCAGGAGTAACAACACAGCTAATAGCTAGTTAACGTTAGCCAAAGCAAGCTAGCTATCTACTGTACTTAGTGAAACACCCCCAGGAGTAACAATACAGCTAATAGCTAGTTAACGTTAGCCAAAGCAAGCTAGCTATCTATTGTACTTAGTGAAACCCCCCCAGGAGTAACAACACAGCTAATAGCTAGTTAACGTTAGCCAAAGCAAGCTAGCTATCTACTGTACTTAGTGAAACCCTCCCCCCAGGAGTAACAACACGGCTAATAGCTAGTTAACGTTAGCCAAAGCAAGCTAGCTATCTACTGTACTTAGTGAAACCCCCCCAGGAGTAACAATACAGCTAATAGCTAGTTAACGTTAGCCAAAGCAAGCTAGCTATAAGCTAGTAATACATGATCCTACTGTAAATTTTACTGTAAAAACTATTGTTGAAAACAAGTCCTAGGTTGGAACTGTTGCTGTTAAAAAAAAACAAGTCATATTTTTTATTACGGGAATAAACTGATTGAAGCGAGATTAGGTTTTGAGGTAAACACACCCGGACAGTTCCGTGTCGCTCATCTACAACAGGAATGCGGTCTCCTGCCTGACAGAGAAATCAGGAGATGTTCTGTTCCAGTTTGGCGGCAGATATCTATGAGTCAGGGTTCTGACGTACTTACAAACAACAACAACAAGTACAGAAACAGACTCCATGTTGAGCGCGACATCAGAGTTGCAGTGTCAAAAAACACTGGGCCCAGGAATAGACATGCTTGTTGAAAATGTCAACCAGCCGCACAGCTCTCATTAGGACTGTGTGTGTGTGTGTGTGTGTGTGTGTGTGTGTGTGTGTGTGTGTGTGTGTGTGTGTGTGTGTGTTATCTCTAATCCAGCTGGGCAGCTATGAGGTGTGGGAAGACTAGAGTGTGTGTGAGTATGAATCACAGTTCATTTACTTTTGGTTATAATATTTACACTGGATATCTCTGACCACCTACCTGGGAATGACCAGTGCTTACAGTCTGGCTAGAGGGTCTCTCTCACACACACACACACACACACACACACACACACACACACACACACACACACACACACACACACACACACACACACACACACACACACACACACACACACGTATTCTCAAGAATGCAGAAATGCAGAGAGAGAAACATATCCCACCATAGTTAAAGTGGGGACCTTAACATTTAAAACAGTCACTTTTTAAATTGGTTTTCCTGTTAAAAGACAATAAGAACAGTTCAATATAATTCCAGGCCAGCTACCAACCAGGCCAGCTACAGACCAGACCAGTTACAGACCAGACCAGCTACAGACCAGTACAGACCAGCTACCAACCAGGCCAGCTACCAACCAGGCCAGCTACCAACCAGGCCAGCTACAGACCAGAGCTGCTACCAACCAGGCCAGCTACAGACCAGAGCAGCTACAGACCAGAGCAGCTACCAACCAGGCCAGCTACCAACCAGGCCAGCTACCAACCAGAGCAGCTACCAACCAGAGCAGCTACAGACCAGAGCAGCTACCAACCAGGCCAGCTACCAACCAGGCCAGCTACCAACCAGGCCAGCTACAGACCAGGCCAGCTACAGACCAGAGCTGCTACCAACCAGGCCAGCTACCAACCAGGCCAGCTACAGACCAGAGCTGCTACCAACCAGGCCAGCTACCAACCAGGCCAGCTACTAACCAGGCCAGCTACCAACCAGAGCAGCTACAGACCAGGCCAGCTACAGACCAGAGCAGCTACCACCCAGAGCAGCTACAGACCAGACCAGCTTCCAACCAGGCCAGCTACAGACCAGAGCAGCTACCAACCAGGCCAGCTACCAACCAGGCCAGCTACCAACCAGGCCAGCTACCAACCAGGCCAGCTACCAACCAGACCAGCTACCAACCAGAACAGCTACTAACCAGGCCAGCTACAGACCAGAGCTGCTACCAACCAGAGCAGCTACCAACCAGGCCAGCTACCAACCAGACCAGCTACAGACCAGACCAGCTTCCAACCAGGCCAGCTACCAACCAGGCCAGCTACAGACCAGAGCAGCTACAGACCAGACCAGCTACAGACCAGACCAGCTACCAACCAGACCAGCTACAGACCAGACCAGCTTCCAACCAGGCCAGCTACCAACCAGGCCAGCTACAGACCAGAGCAGCTACAGACCAGAGCAGCTACAGACCAGAGCAGCTACCAACCAGGCCAGCTACCAACCAGAGCAGCTACAGACCAGGCCAGCTACAGACCAGAGCAGCTACCAACCAGGCCAGCTACAGAACAGAGCAGCTACCAACCAGGCCAGCTACACACCAGGCCAGCTACAGACCAGGCCAGCTACAGACCAGACCAGCTACAGACCAGCTACAGAACAGCTACCAACCAGACCAGCTACCAACCAGAACAGCTACCAACCAGGCCAGCTACAGACCAGAGCTGCTACCAACCAGAGCAGCTACCAACCAGGCCAGCTACCAACCAGGCCAGCTACCAACCAGACCAGCTACAGACCAGACCAGCTTCCAACCAGGCCAGCTACCAACCAGGCCAGCTACAGACCAGAGCAGCTACAGACCAGACCAGCTACAGACCAGACCAGCTACCGACCAGACCAGCTTCTAACCAGGCCAGCTACCAACCAGGCCAGCTACAGAGCAGAGCAGCTACAGACCAGAGCAGCTACAGACCAGAGCAGCTACCAACCAGGCCAGCTACCAACCAGGCCAGCTACAGACCAGAGCAGCTACCAACCAGGCCAGCTACAGAACAGAGCAGCTACCAACCAGGCCAGCTACACACCAGGCCAGCTACAGACCAGGCCAGCTACAGACCAGACCAGCTACAGACCAGCTACAGAACAGCTACAGACCAGACCAGCTACAGACCAGACCAGTTACAGACCAGACCAGTTACAGGCCAGCTACAGACCAGAGCTGCTACCAACCAGACCAGCTACAGACCAGAAAAGCTACAGACCAGACCAGCTACAGACCAGACCAGTTACAGACCAGGACAGACCAGCAGTAAAGGATATAACAGCAGTAAAGGATATGGGTTTACAGACCAGTACAGACAGCAGTAAAGGATATGGGTTTACAGACCAGCTTCAGACAGCAGTAAAGGATATGGGTTTACAGACCAGCTTCAGACAGCAGTAAAGGATATGGGTTTACAGACCAGCTTCAGACAGCAGTAAAGGATATGGGTTTACAGACCAGCTTCAGACAGCAGTAAAGGATATGGGTTTACAGACCAGCTTCAGACAGCAGTAAAGGATATGGGTTTACAGACCAGCTTCAGACAGCAGTAAAGGATATGGGTTACAGACCAGTACAGACCAGCTTCAGACAGCAGTAAAGGATATGGGTTACAGACCAGTACAGACCAGCTTCAGACAGCAGTAAAGGATATGGGTTACAGACCGTGCGTAGACACCAGCTGCGAGGACGTGTCGTCTGTTTGACGCAGAAGAAGACTACAGGGGCGAGGGCTGGATATGGCTGCTGCTCTTCCTCTTCAGACACCAGATCCACTGGGTCTACCGGCTCCCTCCTCACGTTACCGAACACACCGCCACCACTACTACAGCCGGTAACGACACCGGGAGGCCCCGGGACACAACGGGCAGCTACTCCTGCACCTTCCTCCTCCCCTTCCTCCTCCTCCTCTTCCTCCTCCGGCCCTGGACTCCATGTGTTGCTGCATCCCTCCTCTTCCTCATCCTCATCATCATCATCATCAGGGAAGCCGATGTCGTGGCGGTGCCGTCTCGGTGGGTTGTGTTCCCGGTAAAATGGAGCCGGTATGAGAACCCTCACCTCTCCGTCATGGTACCGCCTTTCCTCGCCTCCCTGCTGGACGTTGAGGGCAGGAGTGAGGGTGAGGGTGGGGGTGAGGGTGGGGGTGAGGGTGAGGGTGGGGGTGAGGGTGGGGGTGTAGTGGAAGCGGACTCTCCCCTCGCCATCAGTCATGATAGAGAGCCAGGCAGAGCCACCCTGGGGGAGGAGGAAGGGAGAGGGGGAGAGAGAAAGGGAGGTGACGAGATGGTGAGAGAGGAGGGGGAGGGAGGGAAGAGGAAGAAAGGAGAGGAAGAGGAGGGAAGAGGAGGAGAGGAGGCGGAAGAGAGGAGAGGAAGAGAGGAGGAGAGGAGAGGAAGATAGGAAGAGAGGAGAGGAAGAGAGGAGAGGAGGGGAGAGGAGGAGAGGATAGGAAAGGAGAGGAGAGGAGAAGAGGAAGAGAGGAGAGGAAGAAAGGAGAGGAAGAGGAGGAGAGGAGGAGGAAGAGAGAAGAGGAAGAGAGGAGAGGAAGAGAGGAAGAGAGGAGAGGAAGAGAGGAAGAGAGGAGAGGAAGAGAGGAAGAGAGGAGAGGAAGAGAGGAGAGGAGGGGAGAGGAGGGGAGAGGAGGGGAGGAGAGGATAGGAAAGGAGAGGAAGAGAGGAGGAGGAAGAGGAAGAGAGGAGGAGAGGAGGAGGAAGAGAGGAGAGGAAGAGAGCAAGACACTAGTAAGACACTGGTTACATAAACCTAATGACTAGACACTAGTAAGACACTGGTTACATAAAACATTTGACCAGTGTTGCTCAACTTTTCTAAATTCCTACATGGCCCTCCCCCGCCTTCCCTTCGACAAATCAGATCACGACTCCATTTGGTTCCTCCCTTCCTATAGGCAGAAACCCAAACATGAAGTACCTGTGCAAAGGTAATTTCAACCCTGGTTTGACCAATCGGAATCCACGCTTCAAGATTGTTTTTGATCACGCGGACTGGGATATGTTCTCTGGTAGCCTCTGAGAATAACATACACAAATTCACGGAAACGGTGACTGGGGTTCATCAGGAAGTGTATATGAGATGTTGTACCCACTGTGACTATTAAAACCTACCCAAACCAGAAACCGCGGATAGATTGGCAGCGTTCGCGCAAAACTGAAAGTGTGAACCACTGCATTCAACTACGTCAATGTGACTAGGAATATGGCTGAATATAAACAGTGTAGTTATTCCCTCCGTAAGACAATCAAACAGTCAAAATGTCAGTACAGAGACAAAGTGGAGTCTCAATTCAACAGCTCAGACATGAGATGTATGTGGCAGGGTCTACCGACAATCACGGACTACACAGAGGAAACCAGCCATGTCTCGGACGCCGACGTCTTGCTCCCGGAACAAGCTAAAACACCTTCTTCACCCGCTTTGAGGATAACACAGTGCCACCCACGTAGTCCGCTCCCAAGGACTGTGGGCTCTCCTGCTCTGTGGTCGAGGTGAGTAAGCCATTTAAGAGTGTTAACCCTCGCAAGGCTGCCGACCCAGACGGCATCCCTAGCCGCGTCCACAGAGCATGTGCAGACCAGCTGGCTGGAGTGTTTACGGACATATTCAATTGCTTCCTATCCCAGTCTGCTGTCCCCAAATGCTTCAAGATGGCCACCATTGTTCCTGTACCCAAGAAAGCAAAGATAACTGAACTAAATTACTATCGCCCCATAGCACTCACTTCTGTCATCCAGAAGTGCTTTGGGAGGCTAGTCAAGGATCATATCACCTCTACCTTACCTGACACCCTAGACCCACTTCAATTTGCTTTCCGCCCCAACAGATCCACAGACAATGCAAGCGCCAATCCACTGCACACTGCCCTAATCCCATCTGGACAAGAGGAATACTTATGTAAGAATGCTGTTCATTGACTATAGCTCAGCATTCAACAAAATAGTACCTTCCAAGCTCATTATTAAGCTCCAGGCCCTGGGTCTGAAACCCGCCCTGTGCAACTGGGTCCTCGACTTCCTGATGGGCTGCCCCCAGGTGGTGAAGGTAGGAAACAACACCTCCACTTCGCTGATCCTCAACACAGGAGCCCCACAAGGGTGCGTGCTCAGCCCCCTGCTGTTCTCCCTGTTAACCCATGACTGCGTGGCCACGCACGCCTCCAACTCAATCATCAAGTTTGCAGACGACACAACAGTAGAGGGCCTGATTACCAACAATGATGAGACAGCCTACAGAGAGGTGGTGAGGGCCCTGGCAGTGTGGTGACAGGAAAATAACCTCTCTCTTAACATCAACAAAACAAAGGAACAGATTGTGGACTTCGGGAAACAGCAGAGGGAGCACCCTCCCCTATCCACATCAACGGGACCGCAGTGGAGAAGGTGAAAAGCTTCAAGTTCCTCGGCGTACACATCACTGACAACCTGAAATGGTCCACACACACAGACAGCTTGGTGAAGGCGCAACAGTGCCTCTTCAACCTCAGGAGGCTGAATACAATTGGTTTGGACCCTAAATCCCTCACAAACTTTTACAGATGCACAATTAAGAGCATCCTGTCGGACTGTATCACCGCCTGGTACGGCAACTGCATCGCCCATAAACCGCAGGGCTCTCCAGAGGGTGGTGAGGTCTGCACAACGCATCACCGGGGACAAACTACCTGCCCTCCAGGACACCTACACCACCCGATGTCACAGGAAGGACAAAAATATAATCAAGGACATCAACCACCCGAGCCACTACCTGTTCACCCCACTATCATCCAGAAGGCGAGGTCAGTACAGGTGCATCAAAGCTGGGACAGAGAGACTGAAAAACAGCTTCTATCTCAAAGGAAGGGAAAGGGGGATACATAGTCACTTGTACAAGGCCATCAGACTGTTAAATAGCCATCACTAGCCGGCTTCCACCTGGTCTCGCAACCCTGCACCTTAGAGGCTGCTGCCCTACATACATAGACTTGAAATCACTGGTCACTTTAATTGTCACACCCTGATCTGTTTCACCTGTCTTTGTGCTTGTCTCCACTCCCGTCAAGGTGTCGCCCATCTTCCCCATTATCCCCCTGTGTGTTTATACCTGTGTTCTTTGTTTGTCTGTGGCCAGTTCGTTTTGTTTGTGAAACCTACCAGCGTCTGTTCCCTTGCTCTGCCTGTTTCTTGCGCCTGTTTTCTAGTCCTTCCTGGTTTGACCACTCTGCCTGCCCTGACCCTGAGCCTGTCTGCTATTTTGTACCTGGTCACGGGTGCACCTCAGCCACGCTCAAGGTACTAAACGATATCATAACCGCCATCGATAAAAGACAGTACTGTGCAGCCGTCTTCATCGACCTGGCCAAGGCTTTCAACTCTGTCAATCACCGTATTCTTCTTGGCAGACTCGACAGCCTTGGTTTCTCAAATGACTGCCTCGCCTGGTTCACCAACTACTTCTCTGATAGAGTTCAGTGTGTCAAATCAGAGGGCCTGTTGTCCGGACCTCTGGCAGTCTCTATGGGGGTGCCACAGGGTTCAACTCTCAGGCCGACTCTTTTCTCGGTATATATCAACAATGTCGCTCTTGCTGCGGGTGATTCCCTGATCCACCTCTACGCAGACGACATCATTCTGTATACATCTGGCCCTTCTTTGGACACTGTATTAACAAACCTCCAAACTAGCTTCAATGCCATACAACACTCCTTCCGTGGCCTCCAACTGCTCTTAAACACCAGTAAAACTAAATGCATGCTCTTCAACCGATCGCTGCCCGCACCTGCTCCGCCCATCCAGCATCACTACTCTGGACGGTTCTGACTTAGAATATGTGGACAACTACAAATACCTAGGTGTCTGGCTAGACTGTCAACTCTCCTTCCAGACTCATATTAAACATCTCCAATCCAAAATTAAATCTAGAATCGGCTTCCTATTTCGCAACAAAGCCTCCTTCACTCACGCTGCCAAACATACCCTCATAAAACTGACCATACTACCGATCCTCAACTTCGGCGATGTCATTTACAAAATAGCTTCCAATACTCTACTCAGCAAACTGGATGCAGTCTATCACAGTGCCATCGGTTTTGTCACCAAAGCCCCATATACTACCCACCACTGCGACCTGTATGCTCTTGTTGGTTGGCCCTCGCTACATATTCGTTGCCAGACCCACTGGCTACAGGTCATCTATAAGTTGATGCTAGGTAAAGCCCCGCCTTATCTCAGCTCACTGGTCACGATAACAACACCCACCCGTAGCATGCGCTCCAGCAGGTATATCTCACTGGCCATCCCCAAAGCCAACACCTCCTTTGGCCGCCTTTCCTCACAGTTCTCTGCTGCCAATGACTGGAACGAATTGCAAAAATCGCTGAAGCTGGAGACTTATCACTAACTCGCTGAAGCTGGAGACTTATCACTAACTTTAAACATCCGCTATCTGAGCAGCTAACCGATCGCTGCAGCTGTACAGTCGCGGCCAAAAGTTTTGAGAATGACACAAATATTAATTTTCACAAAGTCTGCTGCCTCAGTTTGTATGATGGCAATTTGCATATACTCCAGAATGTTATGAAGAGTGATCAGATGAATTGCAATTCATTGCAAAGTCCCTCTTTGCCATTCAAATGAATCTGAATCCCCAAAAAACATTTCCACTGCATTTCAGCCCTGCCACAAAAGGACCAGCTGACATCATGCGAGTGATTCTCTTGTTAACACAGGTGTGAGTGTTGACGAGGACAAGGCTGGATCACTCTGTCATGCTGATTGAGTTCGAATAACAGACTGGAAGCTTCAAAAGGAGGGTGGTGCTTGGAATCATTGTCCTTCCTCTGTCAACCATGGTTACCTGCAAGGAAACATGTTCCGTCATCATTGTTTTGAACAAAGAGGGCTTCACAGGCAAGGATATTGCTGGCAGTAAGATTGCACCTAAATTAACCATTTATCGGATCATCAAGAACTTCAAGGAGAGCGGTTCAATTGTTGTGAAGAAGGCATCAGGGCGCCCAAGAAAGTCCAGCAAGCGCCAGGACCGTCTCTTAAAGTTGATTCAGCTGCGGGATCGGGGCACCAGCAGTACAGAGCTTGCTCAGGAATGGCAGCAGGCAGGTGTGAGTGCATCTGAACGCACAGTGAGGCGAAGACTTTTGGAGGATGGCCTGGTGCCAAGAAGGGCAGCAAAGAAGCCACTTCTCTCCAGGAAAAACATCAGGGACAGACTGATATTCTACCAAAGGTACAGGGATTGGACTGCTGAGGACCGGGGTTAAGTAATTTTTTCTGATGAATCCCCTTTCCGATTGTTTGGGGCATCCGGAAAAACGCTTGTCCGGAGAAGACAAGGTGAGCGCTACCATCAGTCCTGTGTCATGCCAACAGTAAAGCATCCTGAGACCTTTCATGTGTGGGGTTGCTTCTCAGCCAAGGGAGTGGGCTCACTCACAATTTTGCCTAAGAACACAGCCATGAATAAAGAATGGTACCAACACATCCTCCGAGAGAAAAAGTGATAACTAAGTGGCTCGGGGAACAAAACATCAATATTTTGGGTCCATGGCCAGGAAACTCCCCAGACCTTAATCCCATTGAGAACTTGTGGTCAATCCTCAAGAGGCGGGTGGACAAACAAAAACCCACAAATTCTGACAAACTCCAAGCATTGATTATGCAAGAATGGGCTCCCATCAGTCAGGATGTGGCCCAGAAGTTAATTGACAGCATGCCAGGGCGGATTGCAGAGGTCTTGAAAAGAAGGGTCAACACTGCAAATATTGACTCTTTGCATCAACTTCATGTAATTGTCAATAAAAGCCTTTGCCACTTATGAAATGCTTGTAATTATACTTCAATATCCATAGTAACATCTGACAAAAATATCTAAAGACACTGAAGCAGCAAACTTTGTGGAAATTAATATTTGTGTCATTCTCAAAACTTTTGGCCACGACTATACATAGCCCATCTGTAAATAGCCCATCTGTAAATAGCCCATCCAATCTACCTACCTCGTCCCCATATTGTTTTTATTTACTTTGCTGCTCTTTTGCACACCAGTATCACTACTTACACATCATCATCTGCTCATCTATCTCTCCAGTGTTAATCTGATCAATTGTAATTACTTCGCTACTATGGCCTATTTATTGCCTTACCTTCTCACCTCATTTGCCCACACTGTATATAGACTTTCTTTTTTTCCCTATTGTGTTATTGACTGTACGTTTGTTTACTCCATGTGTAACTCTGTTTATTCCATGTGTAACTCTGTTTATTCCATGTGTAACTCTGTTTATTCCATGTGTAACTCTGTGTTGTTGTTTTTGTCGCACTGCTTTTGCTTTATCTTGGCCAGGTCGTAGTTGTAAACGAGAACTTGTTCTTAACTAGCCGACCTAGTTAAATAAAGGTGAAATAAAACGTTTAAAATTAAATAAAAATGTTTTACCCCACCTTACTGAATTATTGACCTCTGCCCTGACCCTGAACCCTGACCTCTGCCCTGACCCTGAACCCTGACCTCTGCCCTGACCCCTGAACCCTGACCTCTGCCCTGACCCTGCCTGCTGTTCTGGTCCCTTACCCCACCTCAGTGGATCATTGACCTCTGCCTACCTTTGACCTGTCGTTTGCCTGCCCCCCCCCCTTGTTTTTGAAATAAACATTTTGTTTCTTCGACCCCCATCTGCATCTGGGTTATAGCTGTAACGTGATATTAATAACGTTTACATGTTGCTTTACTCATCGTGTATATACTGTAATCTACCGTATCGCAACGCCACTCCGACGTCGCTCATCCTAATATATATATATATATACTAATATATATATATATACAACCTAATATTTATATATATATACTAATATATATATACAACCTAATATTTATATATATATATATACTAATATATATAATATATAACCTAATATATATATATATATAATATACAACCTAATATTTATATATATATACTAATATATAATATACAACCTAATATATATATATATATAATATACAACCTAATATTTATATATATATACTAATATATATATATACAACCTAATATATATATATATACTAATATATATAATATACAACCTAATATTTATATATATACTAATATATATATATATACAACCTAATATATATATATATATACTAATATATATAATATACAACCTAATATATATATATATATATATATATATATATATATATATATATATACAACCTAATATTTATATATATATACTAATATATATAATATACAACCTAATATATATATATATATATATATATACTAATATATATATATACAACCTAATATATATATATATATACTAATATATATAATATACAACCTAATATATATATATATATATATATATATATATATATATATATACATATATATATATACTAATATATATATATATACAACCTAATATTTATATATATATACTAATATATATATATATATATACAACCTAATATTTATATATATATATATACTAATATATATATATACAACCTAATATTTATATATATATACTAATATATATATATATACATCCTAATATTTATATGTTAATTCCATTATTTTACGTTTAGATTTGTGTTGTTTTATTGTTGTGAATTGTTAGATACTACTGCACTGTTGGAGCAAGGAACACCAAGCATTTCTCTTACACCCACAATAACATCTGATAAATATGTGATTGTGGCAACTAACATTTTATTTATTAGATCCAGAGCCTCTCAAGATACAGGAGGACAGCTTCTATAAACCATTTCAGACCCAGAGTCTCTGAAGATACAGGAGGACAGCTTCTATAAACCATTTCAGACCCAGAGTCTCTGAAGATACAGGAGGACAGCTTCTATAAACCATTTCAGACCCAGAGTCTCTGGTGGCGAAGACCAGGAGGACAGCTTCTATAAACCATTTCAGACCCAGAGTCTCTGAAGATACAGGAGGACAGCTTCTATAAACCATTTCAGACCCAGAGTCTCTGAAGATACAGGAGGACAGCTTCTATAAACCATTTCAGACCCAGAGTCTCTGAAGATACAGGAGGACAGTCTCTGGGCTGAAGATACAGGAGGACAGCTTCTATAAACCATTTCAGACCCAGAGTCTCTGAAGATACAGGAGGACAGCTTCTATAAACCATTTCAGACCCAGAGTCTCTGAAGATACAGGAGGACAGCTTCTATAAACCATTTCAGACCCAGAGTCTCTGAAGATACAGGAGGACAGCTTCTATAAACCATTTCAGACCCAGAGTCTCTGAAGATACAGGAGGACAGCTTCTATAAACCATTTCAGACCCAGAGCTCTGAAGATACAGGAGGACAGCTTCTATAAACCATTTCAGACCCAGAGTCTCTGTGTTGCTGAAGATACAGGAGGACAGCTTCTATAAACCATTTCAGACCCAGAGTCTCTGAAGATACAGGAGGACAGCTTCTATAAACCATTTCAGACCCAGAGTCTCTGAAGATACAGAGGACAGCTTCTATAAACCATTTCAGACCCAGAGTCTCTGAAGATACAGGAGGACAGCTTCTATAAACCATTTCAGACCCAGAGTCTCTGTGTTGCTGAAGATACAGGAGGACAGCTTCTATAAACCATTTCAGACCCAGAGTCTCTGGGTCGCTGAGTTTGAGTCGTGGCTATGGGGGAGTAAAAGCGCATTTTACGCCGCCTGTTCTTCTAGAACCAATGGGGTTGTGATGAGAACCACAAATATTTTACTCTCTATCGACAAGGAGCTGGTATCAAACCAGAGAGAGAGACTTTAAAATCTCAGTAATATCGATATTTCAATATACGAAGCGAATATAACGCTTATGGTTGCGAGAGACTATTCATTTTTAAAAGTAGCTCAATAATGAAACCAGAAAATTGAAATATTCATTTAAAACAAACCTGTGTCGATATAGACAGAGAGATGATTGATTCATGTGATTCATCTGATTAGATTTACCTTATCGATATGGAATTACAAGTTCCCTGAAGCATGTCCGTGATTGTCCGTGTAACGGGCGGCACCAACAACCTTTTGCTCTGATGTCCAGCTTTTCTATCTCCTCTTTCTCTCGATCTTCTCCTTGTACTTCCTCTCCCCTTTATTTTAATTGTTTTTAATCTTCCAGATGAAGAATAAATCCAAAGAAACAGAAGAAGACAGAACGGAAGAGAAGTGGCACCGTCACCGGGTGAGGTAGTTCGTGGGGCGCCGTGGTGTTGGAGAAAATAATATCCATCAACGGTCGGCGGAGAGAAGAAGAAATAAGAAAAAAATCCCCCACGCGCGTCGGTTTCTGCTGGAGCTCCGTGATGTTCTGACAAGGCAAACTTCAGCTCCACCCGGGGAGGGGGGGGGGGGGCTGACACGTGACGCCCCGGTAGGACGGACACACACAGTCCGCAGTAGCATCACCAGTAAGATAGTATGTAATACTGACGGTATTAATGTTGTTTTAGCTGTTAATACAGTACAGTACAGATTCATCTGTAGTAGGGCAGGCTGAAGGTTCATGGTCTATATTACAGGCTATTCCCTGTAGCTCAGTTGGTAGAGCATGGTGTTTGTAACGCCAGTGGTCGTGGGTTCGATTCCCACGGGGGAACAGTACAGGACATAAAATGTATGAAATGTATGTATTCACTACTGCTAAATGACTAAAATGTAGTACCTACGTTATTGTTTTCTCTCTATGCATCTTTCACTGTAACTTATTGGATATGACTTGAGTATAGAAACAGTGTGATGAAGCTGGCCGTAGCTTGTCACATTATAAGAAAGGTTTTAAAAAACAAAACATGACTAGGACAAAATGTATTTATTTTTAAATCGTGATTTATTATTATTTTTTAAATTATGAATAAATACGTGTATATTAAAACATACAAATTCAAAATGGTTAAAACAAGGATAACAAACACACTGAACGGGTTGGGCTCTCCTACCTTTACCTGCCCCCCCACCAGAACCAGCAGACCCAAACACACTGAACGGGTTGGGCTCTCCTACCTTCTACCTGCCCCCCCCCCACCAGAACCAGCAGACCCAAACACACTGAACGGGTTGAGGCTCTCCTACCTTTACCTGCCCCCCCCCACCAGAACCAGCAGACCCAAACACACTGAACGGGTTGAGCTCTCCTACCTTTACCTGCCCCCCCACCAGAACCAGCAGACCCAAACACACTGAACGGGATGAGCTCTCCTACCTTTACCTGCCCCCCCACCAGAACCAGCAGACCCAAACACACTGAACGGGTTGAGCTCTCCTACCTTTACCTGCCCCCCCACCAGAACCAGCAGACCCAAACACACTGAACGGGTTGAGCTCTCCTACCTTTACCTGCCCCCCCACCAGAACCAGCAGACCCAAACACACTGAACGGGTTGGGCTCTCCTACCTTTACCTGCCCCCCCACCAGAACCAGCAGACCCAAACACACTGAACGGGTTGAAGCTCTCCTACCTTTACCTGGCCCCCCCCACCAGAACCAGCAGACCCAAACACACTGAACGGGTTGGGCTCTCCTACCTTTACCTGCCCCCCCCACCAGAACCAGCAGACCCAAACACACTGAACGGGTTGGGCTCTCCTACCTTTACCTGCCCCCCCACCAGAACCAGCAGACCCAAACACACTGAACGGGTTGGGCTCTCCTACCTTTACCCTGCCCCCCCCACCAGAACCAGCAGTAACAAACAACTCTGTATTAGCATGGAGCTAATAGCTAATACGACCGTTACATTTAGAGCATGCTAGCTAGCTGCAGATAACAAACAACTCTGTATTAGCATGGAGCTAATACGACCATTACATTTAGAGCATGCTAGCTAGCTGCAGAGAACAACAACTCTGTATTAGCAGAGAGCATGCTAGCTAGCTGCAGATAACAAACAACTCTGTATTAGCATGGAGCTAATACGACCGTTACATTTAGAGCATGGTAGCTAGCTGCAGAGAACAACACCTCTATATTAGAGCATGCTAGCTAGCTGTAGAGAACAACAACTCTGTATTAGCATGGAGCTAATACGACCGTTACATTTAGAGCATGCTAGCTAGCTGTAGAGAACAACACCTCTGTATTAGCATGGAGCTAATACGACCATTACATTTAGAGCATGCTTGCTAGCTGTAGAGAACAACAACGCTGTATTAGCATGGAGCTAATACGACCGTTACATTTAGAGCATGCTAGCTAGCTGCAGAGAACAACAACTCTGTATTAGCATGGAGCTAATGCGACCATTACATTTAGAGCATGCTTGCTAGCTGCAGATAACAAACAACTCTGTATTAGCAGAGAGCATGCTAGCTAGCTGCAGATAACAAACAACTCTGTATTAGCATGGAGCTAATAGCTAATACGACCGTTACATTTAGAGCATGCTAGCTAGCTGTAGAGAACAACAACTCTGTATTAGCATGGAGCTAATAGCTAATACAACCATTACATTTAGAGCATGCTAGCTAGCTGTAGAGAACAACAACTCTGTATTAGCATGGAGCTAATAGCTAATACGACCGTTACATTTAGAGCATGGTAGCTAGCTGCAGATAACAACACCTCTATATTAGAGCATGCTAGCTAGCTGCAGATAACAAACAACTCTGTATTAGCATGGAGCTAATACGACCATTACATTTAGAGCATGCTAGCTAGCTGTAGAGAACAACACCTCTGTATTAGCATGGAGCTAATAGCTAATACAACGGTTACATTTAGAGCATGCTAGCTAGCTCGTTCGTACAACTACCATTTGCATATCAAATATCAGATCGTGAAGAATTGATGTTCTCCAATCTCTCCCCTATCTGCAAGCGTAGCCAATGACATTACACCGTATTGACCAATTAGAATACATAAATATTAAGTACACATTTGTGCAGTTTCAAGTGGAAACATAGCTAACCCTGTTACACCTAATGCCCTACAGCCCTACAGCCCTGCTTCCTACAGCCCTACAGCCCTACTGCCCTACTGCCTACAGCCCTGCTGCCCTACTGCCTACAGCCCTACAGCCCTGCTTCCTACAGCCCTACTGCCTACAGCCTACAGCCCTACTGCCTACAGCCCTACTGCCTACAGCCCTGCTTCCTACAGCCCTACTGCCTACAGCCTACAGCCCTACTGCCTACAGCCCTACAGCCTACAGCCCTACAGCCCTGCTTCCTACAGCCCTACTGCCTACAGCCCTACAGCCCTGCTTCCTACAGCCCTACTGCCTACACCCCTACATCCCTGCTTCCTACAGCCCTACTGCCTACAGCCCTACATCCCTACTGCCCTGCTTCCTACAGCCATACTGCCTACAGCCCTACAGCCCTGCTTCCTACAGCCCTACTGCCTACAGCCCTACAGCCCTACACTTCTCTGTTGATAGCTGTGCGCTACTGGCTTAGGGGCTGGACCTCTCCTCTCCTCTCCTCTCCTCTCCTCTCCTCTCCTCTCCTCTCCTCTCCTCTCCTCTCCTCTCCTCTCCTTGCCTGGGAGGAGGGAGTCTTGGTGTAAGAGGTTTCCCTTGTCTGCAGTCTGTCTGTCTGTCTGTCTGTCTGTCTGTCTGTCTGTCTGTCTGTCTGTCTGTCTGTCTGTCTGTCTGTCTGTCTGTCTGTCTCATACAAAAGGCAGTGAAATATACATCCATCAGATATATTATTGAAAGATATGAGAGAGAGAGAGAGAGAGAGAGAGAGAGAGAAGGGGAGAGAAAGGGTAGAGAGAGGGGTGAGAGAGAGAAAATGTGAGAGAAGGGGTAGAGAGGGGGGCAGAGGGAGAAGGGTAGCGAGAGAGAGAGAGAGACAGAGAGTGGGTGGGTGGAAGCCGGTTTCATCTCTCTGCACGCTCAAATAATAATGTGAATGATGATATCTTAAGAAAAATGAAGAGAGAAGAAATGAGAGGAGGGTGATACAGAAATGAGAGGAGAGGAGGGTGATACAGAAATGAGAGGAGGGGAGGGTGATACAGAAATGAGAGGAGAGGAGGGTGATACAGAAATGAGAGGAGAGGAGGGTGATACAGAAATGAGAGGAGAGGAGGGTGATACAGAAATGAGAGGAGGGGAGGGTGATACAGAAATGAGAGGAGGGTGATACAGAAATGAGAGGAGAGGAGGGGAGGGCGATCCAGAAATGAGAGGAGGGGAGGGCGATACAGAAATGAGAGGAGGGGAGGGCGATACACAGGAAGTAACTCACAACCCCTGCTAAACAGGACAGAGATATACAGAACAGAGATATACAGAACATAGATTTACAGAACAGAGATATACAGAACAGAGATATACAGAACATAGATTTACAGTGCAGAGATATACAGAACCGAGATTTACAGTACAGAGATATACAGAACAGAGATATACAGAACAGAGATTTACAGTACAGAGATATACAGAACAGAGATATACAGAACAGATATATACAGAACAGAGATTTACAGGAAGTTACTCACAATCCCTGTTATACAGGACAGAGATATACAGGAAGTTACTCACAATCTCTGTTATACAGGACAGAGATATACAGGAAGTTATTCATAGTCCCGTGTAAAGGGGGTCTGGGTGCTGTTAGAGGTGGTGACTAGAGGGGGTCTGGGTGCTGATAGAGGTGTAGAGGGGGTCTGGGTGCTGATAGAGTTGTAGAGGGGGTCTGGGTGCTGATAGAGGTGTAGAGGGGTCTGGGTGCTGATAGAGGTGTAGAGGGGGTCTGGGTGCTGATAGAGGTTTAGAGAGGGGTCTGGGTGCTGATAGAGGTGGTGACTAGAGGGGGTCTGGGTGCTGATAGAGGTGTAGAGGGGGTCTGGGTGTTGATAGAGGTGTAGAGGGGGTCTGGGTGCTGATAGAGGTGTAGAGGGGGTCTGGATGTTGATAGAGGTGGTGACTAGAGGGGGTCTGGGTGCTGATAGAGGTGTAGAGGGGGTCTGGGTGTTGATAGAGGTGTTGACTAGAGGGGGTCTGGGTGCTGATAGAGGTGGTGACTAGAGGGGGTCTGGGTGCTGATAGAGGGGGTCTGGGTGCTGATAGAGGTGTAGAGGGGGTCTGGGTGCTGATAGAGTTGTAGAGGGGGTCTGGGTGTTGATAGAGGTGGTGACTAGAGGGGGTCTGGGTGCTGATAGAGGTGTAGAGGGGGTCTGGGTGCTGATAGATGTGTAGAGGGGGTCTGGGAGCTGATAGAGGTGTAGAGGGGGTCTGGGTGCTGATAGAGGTGGTGACTAGAGGGGGTCTGGGTGCTGATAGAGGTGGTGACTAGAGGGGGTCTGGGTGCTGATAGAGGTGTAGAGGGGGTCTGGGTGTTGATAGATGTGTAGAGGGGGTCTGGGTGCTGATAGAGGTGTAGAGGGGGTCTGGGTGTTGATAGAGGTGGTGACTAGAGGGGGTCTGGGTGCTGATAGAGGTGTAGAGGGGGTCTGGGTGTTGATAGAGGTGTTGACTAGAGGGGGTCTGGGTGCTGATAGAGGTGGTGACTAGAGGGGGTCTGGGTGCTGATAGAGGGGGTCTGGGTGCTGATAGAGGTGTAGAGGGGGTCTGGGTGCTGATAGAGTTGTAGAGGGGGTCTGGGTGTTGATAGAGGTGGTGACTAGAGGGGGTCTGGGTGCTGATAGAGGTGTAGAGGGGGTCTGGGTGCTGATAGAGGTGGTGACTAGAGGGGGTCTGGGTGCTGATAGAGGTGTAGAGGGGGTCTGGGTGCTGATAGAGGTGTAGAGGGGGTCTGGGAGCTGATAGAGGTGTAGAGGGGTTCTGGGTGCTGATAGAGGTGGTGACTAGAGGGGGTCTGGGTGCTGATAGAGGTGTTGACTAGAGGGGGTCTGGGTGCTGATAGAGGTGTAGAGGGGGTCTGGGAGCTGATAGAGGTGTAGAGGGGGTCTGGGTGTTGATAGAGGTGTAGAGGGGGTCTGCGTGCTGATAGAGGTGTAGAGGGGGTCTGGGTGTTGATAGAGGTGGTGACTAGAGGGGGTCTGGGTGCTGATAGAGGTGTAGAGGGGATCTGGGTGTTGATAGAGGTGTAGAGGGGGTCTGGGAGATGATAGAGGTGGTGAATAGAGGGGGTCTGGGTGCTGATAGAGGTGTAGAGGGGGTCTGGGTGCTGATAGAGGTGTAGAGGGGGTCTGGGAGATGATAGAGGTGGTGACTAGAGGGGGTCTGGGTGCTGATAGAGGTGTAGAGGGGGTCTGGGTGCTGATAGAGGTGTAGAGGGGGTCTGGGAGATGATAGAGGTGTAGAGGGGGTCTGGGTGCTGATAGTGGTGTAGAGGGGGTCTGGGTGCTGATAGAGGTGTAGAGGGGGTCTGGGTGCTGATAGAGGTGTAGAGGGGGTCTGGGTGTTGATAGAGGTGGTGACTAGAGGGGGTCTGGGTGCTGATAGAGGTGTAGAGGGGGTCTGGGTGCTGATAGAGGTGTAGAGGGGGTCTGGGTGTTGATAGAGGTGTAGAGGGGGTCTGGGTGCTGATAGAGGTGTAGAGGGGGTGCATTGGTGTTGATAGAGGTGTAGCGGGGGTCTGGGTGCTGATAGAGGTGTTGACTAGAGGGGGCCTGGATGCTGATAGAGGTGTAGAGGGGGTCTGGGAGCTGATAGAGGTGTAGAGGGGGTCTGGGTGTTGATAGAGGTGGTGACTAGAGGGGGTCTGGGTGCTGATAGAGGTGTAGAGGGGGTCTGGGTGCTAATAGAGGTGTAGAGGGGGTCTGGGTGTTGATAGAGGTGTAGAGGGGGTCTGGGTGCTGATAGAGGTGTAGAGGGGGTCTGGGTGTTGATCGAGGTGTAGAGGGGTCTGGGAGATGATAGAGGTGGTGACTAGAGGGGGTCTGGGTGCTGATAGAGGTGTAGAGGGGGTCTGGGTGCTGATAGAGGTGTAGAGGGGGTCTGGGAGATGATAGAGGTGTAGAGGGGGTCTGGGTGCTGATAGAGGTGTAGAGGGGGTCTGGGTGCTGATAGAGGTGTAGAGGGGGTCTGGGTGCTGATAGAGGTGTAGAGGGGGTCTGGGTGCTGATAGAGGTGTAGAGGGGGTCTGGGTGTTGATAGAGGTGGTGACTAGCGGGGGTCTGGGTGCTGATAGAGGTGTAGAGGGGGTCTGGGTGCTGATAGAGGTGTAGAGGGGGTCTGGGTGCTAATAGAGGTGTAGAGGGGGTCTGGGTGTTGATAGAGGTGTAGAGGGGGTCTGGGAGATGATAGAGGTGGTGACTAGAGGGGGTCTGGGTGCTGATAGAGGTGGTGACTAGAGGGGGTCTGGGTGCTGATAGTGGTGTAGAGGGGGTTTGGGTGTTGATCGAGGTGTAGAGGGGTCTGGGAGATGATAGAGGTGGTGACTAGAGGGGGTCTGGGTGCTGATAGAGGTGTAGAGGGGGTCTGGGTGCTGATAGAGGTGTAGAGGGGGTCTGGGAGATGATAGAGGTGTAGAGGGGGTCTGGGTGCTGATAGAGGTGTAGAGGGGGTCTGGGTGCTGATAGAGGTGTAGAGGGGGTCTGGGTGCTGATAGAGGTGTAGAGGGGGTCTGGGTGTTGATAGAGGTGGTGACTAGAGGGGGTCTGGGTGCTGATAGAGGTGTAGAGGGGGTCTGGGTGCTGATAGAGGTGTAGAGCAGACGCTCTAGCAGACGCTCTTATCCAGAGCGACTTACAAATTGGTGGATCCACCTTATGATATCCAGTGGAACAACCACTTTACAATAGTACATCTATATCTTTTAAGGGGGGGGGGGGGGGGGGGGGGGTTAGAAGGATTACTATATCCTATCCCAGGATAAAGTAGAGGTCATGTGTGTCAGTCAGCTGTTCATTCCAATCAGCATGGTGTTTTAACCCTCTCACCCCTATGGCCTCTTCCTCCTCCTCCCCCTCTTCCTCCTCCTCTTCCTCCTCCTCCTCCTCCTCCTCTTCCTCTTCCTCTTCCTCCTCCTCCTCCTCCTTCCTCCTCTTCCTCCTCCCCCTCCTCCTCCTCCCTCCCTACTCCTCCCCCTCCTCCCCCTCCTCCTCCTCCTCCTCTTCCTCTTCCTCCTCCTCCTCCTTCCTCCTCTTCCTCCTCCTCCTTCCCCCTCCTCCTCCTCCCTCCCTCCTCCTCCCCCCTCCTCCTCCTCCTCTCTCCTTGTCATTATCTAGTAATGCTCTGGGACCATCTGCTCTCTACCAGTTACCTCTCCCACCCTGTGTGTGTGTGTGTGTGTGTGTGTGTGTGTGTGTGTGTGTGTGTGCTTGTGTGTGTGTGTGTGTGTGTGTGTGTGTGTCCACTCCAAGTGCAGAGAGACTCATACCGTATGGTTAACTGGAAGAAGGCATATTGCCATATTACACCTCTGTGGAGGCCTGAATGATTGTAGGCCTTAATCTGAATGCTTTACTGATGGAGCCAATGCTTTACTGATGGAGCCAATGCTTTACTGATGGAGTCAATGCTTTACTGATGGAGTCAATGCTTTACTGATGGAGCCAATGCTTTACTGATGGAGCCAATGCTTTACTGATGGAGTCAATGCTTTACTGATGGGAGTCAATGCTTTACTGATGGAGCCAATGCTTTACTGATGGAGCCAATGCTTTACTGATGGAGTCAATGCTTTACTGATGGAGTCAATGCTTTACTGATGGAGCCAATGCTTTACTGATGGAGTCAATGCTTTACTGATGGAGCCAATGCTTTACTGATGGAGTCAATGCTTTACTGATGGAGTCAATGCTTTACTGATGGAGCCAATGCTTTACTGATAGAGTCAATGCTTTACTGATGGGAGTCAATGCTTTACTGATGGGAGTCAATGCTTTACTGATGGAGTCAATGCTTTACTGATGGAGTCAATGCTTTACTGATGGAGCCAACTCTTTACTGATGGTGAAAATGCTTTACTGATGGAGTCAATGCTTTTCTGATGGGAGTCAATGCTTTACTGATAGAGTCAATGCTTTACTGATGGAGCCAACTCTTTACTGATGGAGCCAATGCTTTACTGATGGAGTCAATGTTTTACTGATGGAGTCAATGCTTTACTGATGGAGCCAATGCTTTACTGATGGTGCCAATGCTTTACTGATGGAGTCAATGCTTTACTGATGGGAGTCAATGCTTTACTGATAGAGTCAATGCTTTACTGATGGAGTCAATGCTTTACTGATGGAGTCAATGCTTTACTGATGGATTCAATTCTTTACTGATGGAGACAATGCTTTACTGATGGAGCCAATGCTTTACTGATGGAGTCAATGCTTTACTGATGGGAGCCAATGCTTTACTGATGGAGCCAATGCTTTACTGATGGAGCCAATGCTTTACTGATGGAGTCAATGCTTTACTGATGGAGCCAATGCTTTACTGATGGAGCCAATGCTTTATTGATGGAGCCAATGCTTTACTGATGGGAGTCAATGCTTTACTGATGGAGTCAATGCTTTACTGATGGGAGTCAATTCTTTACTGATGGAGTCAATTCTTTACTGATGGAGTCAATGCTTTACTGATCGAGCCAACTCTTTACTGATGGTGCCAATGCTTTACTGATGGAGTCAATGCTTTACTGATGGGAGTCAATGCTTTACTGATGGAGTCAATGCTTTACTGATGGAGTCAATGCTTTTCTGATGGAGCCAATGCTTTACTGATAGAGTCAATGCTTTACTGATGGAGTCAATGCTTTACTGATGGAGTCAATGCTTTACTGATGGATTCAATTCTTTACTGATGGAGACAATGCTTTACTGATGGAGCCAATGCTTTACTGATGGAGTCAATGCTTTACTGATGGGAGCCAATGCTTTACTGATGGAGCCAATGCTTTACTGATGGAGCCAATGCTTTACTGATGGTGCCAATGCTTTACTGATGGAGTCAATGCTTTACTGATGGGAGTCAATGCTTTACTGATGGAGTCAATGCTTTACTGATGGAGTCAATGCTTTACTGATGGAGTCAATGCTTTACTGATGGAGCCAACTCTTTACTGATGGGAGTCAATGCTTTACTGATGGAGTCAATGCTTTACTGATGGAGTCAATGCTTTACTGATGGAGTCCATTCTTTACTGATGGAGCCAATGGTCCATTTCCTTGCACGTGAGAGAATGCTACATTCATTGGCTGATGCAGAACTTGTGCCGGGATATATAAATCAGTGCCACCTATTGAAGTTAGCATGGTGCTAACGTGTGCCATGTTATCTGATGGGAACAGCTAAAATTTAGCGTTCTGTCACATGCAAGTAAATCGACCACTTTCTTTTTTTTTTGAGCTGGAAAAACACATTTAACTTTAACTGGTTGCTTATGTCGCTTGTATGGACCCACCATCTTTTGACCGATGCATCTCGTACGAAAATAGTTGACTCGAGTTGGACTTTTGAGGGACAAAAAGGGGACAGCTGGAGGACAAGAGAGATGGTTTATCATGGAGTCCCCTGACTAACAGACAGGTTAATACAGATGGTTTATCATGGAGTCCCCTGACTAACAGACAGGTTAATACAGATGGTTTATCATGGAGTCCCCTGACTAACAGACAGGTTGATACAGATGGTTTATCATGGAGTCCCATGACTAACAGACAGGTTAATACAGATGGTTTATCATGGAGTCCCCTGACTAACAGACAGGTTAATACAGATGGTTTATCATGGAGTCCCCTGACTAACAGACAGGTTAATACAGATGGTTTATCGTGGAGTCCCCTGACTAACAGACAGGTTAATACAGATGGTTTATCATGGAGTCCCCTGACTAACAGACAGGTTAATACAGATGGTTTATCATGGAGTCCCCTGACTAACAGACAGGTTGATACAGATGGTTTATCATGGAGTCCCCTGACTAACAGACAGGTTAATACAGATGGTTTATCATGGAGTCCCCTGACTAACAGACAGGTTAATACAGATGGTTTATCATGTAGTCCCCTGACTAACAGACAGGTTGATACAGATGGTTTATCGTGGAGTCCCCTGACTAACAGACAGGTTAATACAGATGGTTTATCGTGGAGTCCCCTGACTAACAGACAGGTTAATACAGATGGTTTATCATGTAGTCCCCTGACTAACAGACAGGTTGATACAGATGGTTTATCATGGAGTCCCCTGACTAACAGACAGGTTAATACAGATGGTTTATCGTGGAGTCCCCTGACTAACAGACAGGTTAATACAGATGGTTTATCGTGGAGTCCCCTGACTAACAGACAGGTTAATACAGATGGTTTATCGTGGAGTCCCCTGACTAACAGACAGGTTAATACAGATGGTTTATCATGGAGTCCCCTGACTAACAGACAGGTTAATACAGATGGTTTATCATGGAGTCCCCTGACTAACAGACAGGTTAATACAGATGGTTTATCATGGAGTCCCCTGACTAACAGACAGGTTAATACAGATGGTTTATCATGGAGTCCCCTGACTAACAGACAGGTTAATACAGATGGTTTATCATGGAGTCCCCTGACTAACAGACAGGTTAATACAGATGGTTTATCGTGGAGTCCCCTGACTAACAGACAGGTTAATACAGATGGTTTATTATGGAGTCCCCTGACTAACAGACAGGTTAATACAGATGGTTTATCATGGAGTCCCCTGACTAACAGACAGGTTAATACAGATGGTTTATCATGGAGTCCCCTGACTAACAGACAGGTTAATACAGCTGTCTGAACTGGGAGAAACCATTCACTCAGTATTACAATTATACAAGACACATCTAAACTCAGCAAAAAAAATAGAAACGTCCCTTTTTCAGGACCCTGTCTTTCAAGGATAATTCGTAAAAATCGAAATAACTTCACAGATCTTCATTGTAAAAGGTTTAAACACTGTTTCCCATGCTTGTTCAATGAACCATAAACAATTAATGAACATGCACCTGTGGAACGGTCGTTAAGACACTAACAGCTTACAGACGGTAGGCAATTAAGGTCACAGTTATGAAAACTTAGAGGACACTAAAGAGGACTTTCTACTGACTCTGAAAAACACCAAAAAGAAAGATGCCCAGGGTCCCTGCTCATCTGCGTGAACGTGCCTTAGGCATGCTGCAAGGAGGCATGAGGACTGCAGATGTGGCCTGGGCAATAAATTGCAATGTCCGTACTGTGAGACGCCTAAGACAGCACTACAGGGAGACAGGACGGACAGCTGATCGTCCTCGCAGTGACAGACCACGTGTAACAACACCTGCACAGGATCGGTACATCCGAACATCACACCTGCGGGACAGGTACAGGATGGCAACAACAACTGCCCGAGTTACACCAGGAATGCACAATCCCCCCATCAGTGCTCAGACTGTCCTCAATAGGCTGAGAGAGGCTGGACTGAGGGCTTGTAGGCCAGTTGTAAGGCAGGTCCTCACCAGACATCACCGGCAACAACGTCGCCTATGGGCACAAACCCACCGTCGCTGGACCAGACAGGACTGGCAAAAAGTGCTCTTCACTGACGAGTCGCGGTTTTGTCTCACCAGGGGTGATGGCCGGATTCGCTTTTATGGTCGAAGGAATGAGCGTTACACCGAGGCCTGTACTCTGGAGCGGGATCGATTTGGAGGTGGAGGGTCCGTCATGGTCTAGGGCGGTGTGTCACAGCATCATCGGACTGAGCTTGTTATCATTGCAGGCAATCTCAACGCTGTGCGTTACAGGGAAGACATCCTCCTCCCTCATGTGGTACCCTTCCTGCAGGCTCATCCTGACAAGACCCTCCAGCATGACAATGCCACGAGCTATACTGCTCGTTCTGTGCGTTATTTCCTGCAAGACAGGAATGTCAGTGTTCTGCCATGGCCAGCGAAGAGCCCGGATCTCAATCCCATTGAGCACGTCTGAGACCTGTTGGATCGGAGGGTGAGGGCTTGGGCCATTCCCCCCAGAAATGTCCGGGAACTTGCAGGTGCCTTGATGGAAGAGTGGGGTAACATCTCACAGCAAGAACTGCCAAATCTGGTGCAGTCCATGAGGAGGAGATGCACTGCAGTACTTAATGCAGCTGGTGGCCACACCAGATACTGACTGTTACTTTTGATTTTGACCCCCCCTCTTTGTTCAGGGACACATTATTCCATTTCTGTTAGTCACATGTCTGTGGAACTTGTTCAGTTTATGTCTCAGTTGTTGAATCTTTGTTATGTTCATACAAATATTTACACGTGTTAAGTTTTCTGAAAATAAACGCAGTGAGAGGACGTTTCTTTTCTTTTAATTTTGTTGTTGCTTGAGTTTAGTACTTTTCATCGTCTTTTGTTATTATTGAATTAAAAACGTTACACATGAAACGTTGTTTAGAAGGTCTACAGGACATTAGTTCAGCCAATCACATCTCACATTACTCTGTAGGCTACTGACCAATTGAAAGATTCCTTCCTAGAGGAAGCTTGGTCAGTAGCTCCAACCCCCCCCCCCCCTTCCCCCCCCCCCTTTTTTTCCTGTCACCTGACTGCACCTGTCCACAAGCTGTTATAAACACATGACATAAGAGACGGAAGGGACTTCCTCACCAACTGGAGACTTGGAGACAGAGTCTCACCCAGAGAGCCTGTACAGGTCAGCGTGGGTTAAAAACAGCCACGTCCTTAGAATAGAATCGTAGTTCTAGAACAGAACAGCATACGAGTTGTGGGGACAGCTGCAGTTGGTACCGACGATTGTTCTAGTACTTGTTCTATCAGTGGCTGTTCTCTGCACACAAACTTCATTTCATTTTCTAGGTAGTGTAGGCATCTTGTCTTTATAAGCATATCAATATGACAGCCTATTTACAGCAACAACAAAAAATGTTAGGTTTTTTTTTGTGTCTTTTACTGCTTTCACTTACTGTAGGATTTTTCGTATTTTGCCTGTAAATAAAAATTAGCAATTTTTTTCCTAAGCCCCCCCCCCCGTCACCCCCCCCTTTTTACAAACAGGCCAGTTTGGACCACATTCTTCCTGACTACATTTTAAAATATGTTGATGTAGTTTCGTTGGTGGAGTTTTAAAACACTTCATCGATGTATTTAAATCCTAGAAGAGTGTAATTGTTTTTTTAGGACAGCTGTTTGTTTTTTTTTGTCGAGACTTTCGTGTTTTTTAACGTGAAATGTATTTTTGGTGTATTAGTGTAATGCTGTGTTAAGTATTGTCACGTCCTGACCAGTATAAGGGGCTGTTTGTTATTGTAGTTTGGTCAGGGCGTGGCAGGGGGGTGTTTGGTATTGTAGTTTGGTCAGGGCGTGGCAGGGGGGTGTTTGTTATTGTAGTTTGGTCAGGGCGTGGCAGGGGGCTGTTTGTTATTGTAGTTTGGTCAGGGTGTGGCAGGGGGGTGTTTGTTATTGTAGTTTGGTCAGGGCGTGGCAGGGGGCTGTTTGTTATTGTAGTTTGGTCAGGGTGTGGCAGGGGGGTGTTTGTTATTGTAGTTTGGTCAGGGCGTGGCAGGGGGGTGTTTGTTATTGTAGTTTGGTCAGGGCGTGGCAGGGGGGTGTTTGTTATTGTAGTTTGGTCAGGGCGTGGCAGGGGGCTGTTTGTTATTGTAGTTTGGTCAGGGCGTGGCAGGGGGTGTTTGTTTTATGTGGTTCGTTTTTTTTTTTTTGGTTAATGTTCTATGTTAGTATATTTCTATGTTCGTTCTAGTTTTTCTATTTCTATGTTTAGTTTATTGGGTTGACCTTCAATTGGAGGCAGCCTTCCCTGTGGCTCAGTTGGTAGAGCGTGGTGTTTGCAATGCCAGGGTTGTGGGTTCGATTCCCACGGGGGGCCAGTACAAAAAAATTAAATAAAAATGCATGAAATGAAATGTATGCATTCACTACTGTAAGTCGCTCTGGATAAGAGCGTCTGGTAAGTGACTAAAATGTAAATGTGTTAGTGTAATGCTGTATTAGTGTAATGCTGTATTAGTGTAATGCTGTGTTAGTGTAATGCTGTGTTAGTGTAATGCTGTATTAGTGTAATGCTGTGTTAGTGTCATGCTGTGTTAGTGTCATGCTGTATTAGTGTAATGCTGTGTTAAGTGTAATGCTGTGTTAAGTGTAATGCTGTGTTAGTGTAATGCTGTATTAGTGTAATGCTGTATTAGTGTAATGCTGTATTAGTGTAATGCTGTGTTAAGTGTAATGCTGTGTTAGTGTAATGCTGTATTAGTGTAATGCTGTATTAGTATGATGCTGTATTAGTATGATGCTGTGTTAGTGTAATGCTGTATTATTATGATGCTGTGTTAGTGTAATGCTGTATTAGTGTAATGCTGTATTAGTGTAATGCTGTGTTAGTGTAATGCTGTGTTAGTGTGATGCTGTATTAGTATGATGCTGTGTTAGTGTAATGCTGTATTAGTGTAATGCTGTGTTAGTGTAATGCTGTATTAGTGTAATGCTGTATTAGTGTAATGCTGTGTTAGTATGACTCTGTGTTAGTGTAATGCTGTATTAGTATAATGCTGTATTAGTGTAATGCTGTATTAGTATGATGCTGTGTTAGTGTAATGCTGTGTTAGTGTAATGCTGTGTTAGTGTAATGCTGTATTAGTGTAATGCTGTATTAGTGTAATGCTGTGTTAGTGTAATGCTGTGTTAGTGTAATGCTGTATTAGTGTAATGCTGTATTAGTGTAATGCTGTATGTATTAGTGTAATGCTGTATTAGTGTAATGCTGTATTAGTGTGATGCTGTATTAGTATGATGCTGTATTAGTATGATGCTGTATTAGTGTAATGCTGTGTTAGTATGACTCTGTGTTAGTGTAATGCTGTATTAGTGTAATGCTGTATTAGTGTAATGCTGTATTAGTATGATGCTGTGTTAGTGTAATGCTGTGTTAGTGTAATGCTGTGTTAGTGTAATGCTGTGTTAGTGTAATGCTGTGTTAGTGTAATGCTGTATTAGTGTAATGCTGTATTAGTGTAATGCTGTATGTATTAGTGTAATGCTGTATTAGTGTAATGCTGTATTAGTGTAATGCTGTATTAGTATGATGCTGTATTAGTATGATGCTGTATTAGTGTAATGCTGTGTTAGTGTAATGCTGTGTTAGTGTAATGCTGTATTAGTGTAATGCATGTTGTTTTGTCTGAAACGTTGTTCCCTCTGCTGCTATTGGACCAGGTCTATAGATGTTATCATCAATGAGGAAAAACCTGTATAAATAAAAGGTCAAATAAATACATTTTTAAATATATATATATATTTAAATTCCTCCCGTGGCATGCTGGTAGACGGAGTGGTCGTAGCGGTGTGAGGATGTCGATGGACGTCTATTTAAATCAAATCAAATTTATTTATATAGCCCTTCTTACATCAGCTGATATCTCAAAGTGCTGTACAGAAACCCAGCCTAAAACCCCAAACAGCAAGCAATGCAGGTGTAGAAGCACGGTGGCTAGGAAAAACTCCCTAGAAAGGCCAGAACCTAGGAAGAAACCTAGAGAGGAACCAGGCTATGAGGGTTGGCCAGTCCTCTTCTGGCTGTACTGGGTAGAGAGGAACCAGGCTATGAGGGGTGGCCAGTCCTCTTCTGGCTGTACTGGGTAGAGAGGAACCAGGCTATGAGGGGTGGCCAGTCCTCTTCTGGCTGTACTGGGTAGAGAGGAACCAGGCTATGAGGGGTGGCCAGTCCTCTTCTGGCTGTACTGGGTAGAGAGGAACCAGGCTATGAGGGGTGGCCAGTCCTCTTCTGGCTGTGCCGGGTAGAGAGGAACCAGGCTATGAGGGGTGGCCAGTCCTCTTCTGGCTGTACTGGGTAGAGAGGAACCAGGCTATGAGGGGTGGCCAGTCCTCTTCTGGCTGTGCCGGGTGGAGATTATAACAGAACATGGCCAAGATGTTCAAATGTTCATAGATGACCAGCAGGGTCAAATAATAATAATCGCAGTGGTTGTAGAGGGTTCAACAAGTCAGCACCTCAATAAATCCATGAAGAATGAATTTAGTCCTAAGAAACATTATACGACGAATAACAAATCAAATTTCAAAATCGATAAAATATTTTGATGATGTTATAATCCAAAATGAATGAAAACAACAACAACTCCGTTATTTTGTTCACTAAAAATCAGACAAGACACCGTCTCCGATCCCAGTCGACCACAGGTGGTTGGTGAAACCTTAATTAGGGGAGGACGGGACTTGTGGTAATAGCTGTAGTGGAATAAGTGGAACGGAATCAAATACATGGTTTGTAATGAGGTCTGAGGCGAAAGACATCGATGCAGTCTGAATGAACCCAATGACGAGACACACACACACACACACACACACACACACACACACACACACACACACACACACACACACACACACACACACACACACACACACACACACACAAACACAAACACACGAGAGGACAGGCACTGAATCACTATTTAATAGCACGTTTCGACCGTGATGCCGTCTCAAGGACGTGGCTGCAGAAACCAGCAGCTCATAAAGTCTGTCAGTGGAATGAATACTAGGTAGAACTGGAATTTTATAAGGTAAAAAATCTGTCCTTCTGCCGTCATTGAAAATAAGAATTTGTTCTTCACTGACTTGCCTAGTTAAATAAAAGGTCAAATAAATAAGAAATAACTGCTAAACACAGCCAACATTGTTGTCTCCATGTTAGTTAAAGTAACGTCATAGACAGCATAGCTAGCAGAGCTTAGTTAGTTAGTAAACCCACTGCAATCATGTAGTACAGTGTACTGTCAGCAAGCAGTTTAGCAGTTACACCAGCGGGACCCTGTGGCTATACATTTCCTCTAACCAGGGACCTGGGACAGTTGTTCCTCTAACCAGGGACCAGGGCCAGTTGTTCCTCTAACCAGGGACCTGGGCCAGTTGTTCCTCTAACCAGGGACCAGGGCCAGTTGTTCCTCTAACCAGGGACCTGGGCCAGTTGTTCCTCTAACCAGGGACCTGGGCCAGTTGTTCCTCTAACCAGGGACCTGGGCCAGTTGTTCCTCTAACCAGGGACCTGGGCCAGTTGTTCCTTTAACCAGGGACCTGGGCCAGTTGTTCCTCTAACCAGGGCCAGTTGTTCCTCTAACCAGGGACCTGGGCCAGTTGTTCCTCTAACCAGGGACCTGGGCCAGTTGTTCCTCTAACCAGGGACCTGGGCCAGTTGTTCCTCTAACCAGGGACCTGGGCCAGTTGTTCCTCTAACCAGGGACCTGGGCCAGTTGTTCCTCTAACCAGGGACCTGGGCCAGTTGTTCCTCTAACCAGGGCCAGTTGTTCCTCTAACCAGGGACCTGGGCCAGTTGGTCCTCTAACCAGGGACCTGGGCCAGTTGGTCCTCTAACCAGGGACCTGGGCCAGTTGTTCCTCTAACCAGGGACCTGGGCCAGTTGTTCCTCTAACCAGGGACCTGGGCCAGTTGTTCCTCTAACCAGGGACCTGTGTGTGTGTGTGTACCCCAGCAGGCGTGTCATTAGGTGATTGATGGAACAGTGGGAGTGTACTGGAGCGCTCCGTCACCAAGACACAGACCCCCCCCCTCCCCCCCCCCCCATCCTGGGAGACACAGACCCTTCAGTGTGTATTCCCAGAGCTGTCAGAGTGGGGGTCAGAGTGGGGGTCAGAGTGGGGGTCAGAGTGGGGGTCAGAGTGGGGTCAGGTTGCCACAGCATAATGTGTTGAGACAGTTGAGTATTCCACACTGATAGGTGTCACTATTTACCTTACATCAGCTGTGTG
>NC_138296.1:700000-735000 GCF_965601325.2 Salmo salar | reverse complement strand
AACATCATCTAGGTTACCCCCAGAACATCATCTTGGTTACCCCCAGAACATCATCTTGGTTACCCCCAGAACATCATCTTGGTTACATCATCTTGGTTACCCCCAGAACATCATCTAGGTTACCCCCAGAACATCATCTAGGTTACCCCCAGAACATCATCTTGGTTACCCCCAGAACATCATCTTGGTTACCTCAGAACATCATCTTGGTTACATCATCTTGGTTACCCCAGAACATCATCTAGGTTACCCCCAGAACATCATCTAGGTTACCCCCAGAACATCATCTAGGTTACCCCCAGAACATCATCTAGGTTACCCCCAGAACATCATCTAGGTTACCCCCAGAACATCATCTTGGTTACCCCCAGAACATCATCTAGGTTACCCCCAGAACATCATCTTGGTTACCCCAGAACATCATCTAGGTTACCCCCAGAACATCATCTAGGTTACCCCAGAACATCATCTTGGTTACCCCCAGAACATCATCTTGGTTACCCCCAGAACATCATCTTGGTTACCCCAGAACATCATCTAGGTTACCCCCAGAACATCATCTAGGTTACCCCCAGAACATCATCTAGGTTACCCCCAGAACATCATCTAGGTTACCCCCAGAACATCATCTTGGTTACCCCCAGAACATCATCTTGGTTACCCCAGAACATCATCTTGGTTAAATCCTGAACATCTTGGTCGTCCCTGAACTAAAGACTTGTGTATTTGGACACCTGCTCGATTAAGTCCTGGGTCCATGTATGTTAAGAGAAGGGGTTAAGAGGTGGTAGAACGAGGAGCGGAACCAGAACGTGGAGCTCCACCCTCTCTCTTCAAACGTTACGGACCGAATGTCCCCTCCCCTTCCGAAACTAGAAACATGGTAACACCTGTGGAAACGTGATTTGACCAAATAACCAAAAACCCAAACTACTGATTCTACAGTAGCAGACTCTACAGTACCAGATTCTACAGTACCAGATATACAGTACCAGTTATAGAGTACCAGTTATACAGTACCAGATTCTACAGTACCAGTCATACAGTACCAGTTATACAATACCAGTTATACAGTACCAGATTCTACAGTAGCAGACTCTACAGTACCAGATTCTACAGTACCAGATTCTACAGTACCAGTTATACAGTACCAGGTCTACAGTACCAGTTATACAGTACCATATTCTACAGTACCAGATTCTACAGTACCAGTTATACAGTAGCAGGTCTACAGTACCAGTTATACAGTACCAGATTCTACAGTACCAGATTCTACAGCACCAGATTCTACAGTGCCAGTCATACAGTACCAGTTATACAGTACCAGATTCTACAGTACCAGATTCTACAGAACCAGATTCTACAGTATCAGATTATTCAGTACCAGTTATACAGTACCAGTTATACAGTACCAGATGTACAGTACCAGATTCTACAGTACCAGATTCTACAGTACCAGATTCTACAGTACCAGATATACAGTACCAGATTCTACAGTACCAGTCATACGGTACCAGATTCTACAGTACCAGATATACAGTACCAGATTCTACAGTACCAGATATACAGTACCAGATTCTACAGTACCAGTTATACGGTACCAGATTCTACAGTACCAGTTATACGGTACCAGATTCTACAGTACCAGTTATACAGTACCAGATTCTACAGTACCAGTTATACGGTACCAGATTCTACAGTACCAGTTATACGGTACCAGATTCTACAGTATCAGATTCTTCAGTACCAGATCTACAGTACCAGTTATACAGTACCATATATACAGTACCAGTTATACAGTACCAGATTCTACAGTACCAGTCATACAGTACCAGCAATACAATACCAGTTATACAGTACCAGATTCTACAGTACCAGATTCTACAGTACCAGTCATACAGTACCAGATATACAGTACCAGTCATACAGTACCAGATTCTACAGTACCAGATTCTACAGTACCAGATTCTACAGTACCAGATTCTACAGTACCAGTTATACAGTACCAGATTCTACAGTACCAGTCATACAGTACCAGATTCTACAGTACCAGATTCTACAGTACCAGTTATACAGTACTAGATTCTACAGTACCAGTTATACAGTACTAGATTCTACAGTACCAGATATACAGTACTAGATTCTACAGTACCAGATTCTACAGTACCAGTTATACAGTACTAGATTCCACAGTACTAGATTCTACAGTACCAGATTCTACAGTACCAGTTATACAGTACTAGATTCTACAGTACCAGTTATACAGTACTAGATTCTACAGTACCAGATATACAGTACTAGATTCTACAGTACCAGATTCTACAGTACCAGTTATACAGTACTAGATTCCACAGTACTAGATTCTAAAGTACCAGATTCTACAGTACCAGATATACAGTACTAGATTCTACAGTACCAGATTCTACAGTACCAGTTATACAGTACTAGATTCTACAGTACCAGTTATACAGTACTAGATTCCACAGTACCAGAATCTACAGTACCAGTTATACAGTACTAGATTCTACAGTACCAGATTCTACAGTACCAGTTATACAGTACTAGATTCTACAGTACCAGATATACAGTACTAGATTCTATAGTACCAGATTCTACAGTACCAGTTATACAGTACTAGATTCTACAGTACCAGATTCTACAGTACCAGATATACAGTACTAGATTCTACAGTACCAGATTCTACAGTACCAGATTCTACAGTACCAGTTATACAGTACCAGATTCTACAGTACCAGTTCTACAGTACCAGTTCTACAGTACCAGATTCTACAGTACCAGTTATACAGTACCAGGTCCACAGTACCAGTTATACAGTACTAGATTCCACAGTACCAGATTCTACAGTACCAGTTATACAGTACCAGTTCTACAGTACCAGATTCTACAGTACCAGATTCTACAGTACCAGTTCTACAGTACCAGATATACAGTACCAGATTCTACAGTACCAGATTCTACAGTACCAGTTATACAGTACCAGGTCCACTGTACCAGTTATACAGTACTAGATTCCACAGTACCAGATTCTACAGTACCAGATCTACAGTACCAGATTCTACAGTACTAGATTCTACAGTACTAGATTCTACAGTACCAGTTATACAGTACAAGATTCTACAGTACCAGATATACAGTACTAGATTCTACAGTACCAGATTCTACAGTACCAGTTATACAGTACTAGATTCTACAGTACCAGTTATACAGTACTAGATTCTACAGTACTAGATTCTACAGTACCAGTTATACAGTACTAGATTCTACAGTACCAGATATACAGTACTAGATTCTACAGTACCAGATTCTACAGTACCAGTTATACAGTACTAGATTCCACAGTACCAGATTCTACAGTACCAGTTATACAGTACCAGATTCTACAGTACCAGTTATACAGTACCAGATTCTACAGTACTAGATTCTACAGTACAGATATACAGTACTAGATTCTACAGTACCAGATTCTACAGTACCAGTTATACAGTACTAGATTCTACAGTACCAGTTATACAGTACCAGATTCTACAGTACCAGATTCTACAGTACCAGTTATACAGTACTAGATTCTACAGTACCAGTTATACAGTACTAGATTCTACAGTACCAGATTCTACAGTACCAGATATACAGTACTAGACTCTACAGTACTAGATTCTACAGTACCAGATTCTACAGTACCAGATATACAGTACGAGATTCTACAGTACCAGATTCTACAGTACCAGATTCTACAGTACCAGTTATACAGTACCAGATTCGACAGTACCAGTTATACAGTACCAGTTATACAGTACCAGATTCTACAGTACCAGTTATACAGTACTAGATTCTACAGTACCAGTTATACAGTACCAGTTATACAGTACCAGATTCTACAGTACCAGTTATACAGTACCAGTTATACAGTACCAGATTCTACAGTACCAGATTCTACAGTACCAGATTCTACAGTACCAGTTATACAGTACCAGATTCTACAGTATCAGATTCTTCAGTACCAGATCTACAGTACCAGTTATACAGTACCAGATATACAGTACCAGTTTTACAGTACCAGATTCTACAGTACCAGTCATACAGTACCAGTTATACAATACCAGCTATACAGTACCAGATTCTGCAGTACCAGATTCTACAGTACCAGTCATACAGTACCAGTCATACAGTACCAGTCATACAGTACCAGATTCTACAGTACCAGATTCTACAGTACCAGTTATACAGTACTAGATTCTACAGTACCAGATTCTACAGTACCAGTTATACAGTACTAGATTCTACAGTACCAGATATACAGTACTAGATTCTACAGTACCAGATATACAGTACTAGATTCTACAGTACCAGATTCTACAGTACCAGTTATACAGTACTAGATTCCACAGTACCAGATTCTACAGTACCAGATTCTACAGTACCAGTTATACAGTACTAGATTCTACAGTACCAGTTATACAGTACTAGATTCTACAGTACCAGTTATACAGTACTAGATTCTACAGTACTAGATTCTACATTACCAGTTATACAGTACTAGATTCTACAGTACCAGATTCTACAGTACCAGATATACAGTACTAGATTCTACTGTACCAGATTCTACAGTACCAGTTCTACAGTACTAGATTCTACAGTACTAGATTCTACAGTACCAGATTCTACAGTACCAGATATACAGTACTAGATTCTAAAGTACCAGATTCTACAGTACCAGATTCTACAGTACCAGTTATACAGTACCAGTTATACAGTACCAGATTCTACAGTACCAGTTATACAGTACCAGTTATACAGTACCAGATTCTACAGTACCAGTTATACAGTACTAGATTCTACAGTACCAGTTATACAGTACCACTTATACAGTACCAGTTATACAGTACCAGATTCTACAGTACCAGATTCTACAGTACCAGATTCTACAGTACCAGTTTTACAGTTCCAGATATACAGTACTAGATTCTACAGTACCAGTTCTACAGTACCAGATATACAGTACTAAATTCTACAGTACCAGATTCTACAGTACCAGATTCTACAGTACCAGGTCTACAGTACCAGTTATACAGTACTAGATTCCACAGTACCAGATTCTACAGTACCAGATTCTACAGTACCAGATTCTACAGTACCAGATATACAGTACTAGATTCTACAGTACTAGATTCTACAGTACCAGTTATACAGTACTAGATTCTACAGTACCAGATATACAGTACTAGATTCTACAGTACCAGATTCTACAGTACCAGTTATACAGTACTAGATTCTACAGTGCCAGTTATACAGTACTAGATTCTACAATACTAGATTCTACAGTACCAGTTATACAGTACTAGATTCTACAGTACCAGATATACAGTACTAGATTCTACAGTACCAGATTCTACAGTACCAGTTATACAGTACTAGATTCTACAGTACTAGATTCTACAGTACCAGTTATACAGTACTAGATTCTACAGTACCAGATTCTACAGTACCAGATTCTACAGTACTAGATTCTACAGTATCAGATATACAGTACTAGATTCTACAGTACCAGATTCTACAGTACCAGATTCTACAGTACTAGATTCCACAGTACCAGATATACAGTACTAGATTCCACAGTACCAGATTCTACAGTACCAGATTCTACAGTACCAGATTCTACAGTACCAGTTCTACAGTACTAGATTCTACAGTACTAGATTCTACAGTACCAGATTCTACAGTACCAGATATACAGTACTAGATTCTACAGTACCAGATTCTACAGTACCAGATTCTACAGTACCAGTTATACAGTACCAGTTATACAGTACCAGATTCTACAGTACCAGTTATACAGTACCAGTTAT
Organism: Salmo salar; assembly: GCF_965601325.2. Classification (NCBI taxonomy): domain Eukaryota; kingdom Metazoa; phylum Chordata; class Actinopteri; order Salmoniformes; family Salmonidae; genus Salmo; species Salmo salar. The sequence continues at coordinate 729,136 of NC_138296.1, read as the reverse complement.
ACAGTACCAGATTCTACAGTACCAGTTATACAGTACTAGATTCTACAGTACCAGTTATACAGTACCAGTTATACAGTACCAGATTCTACAGTACCAGTTATACAGTACCAGATTCTACAGTACTAGATTCTACAGTATCAGATATACAGTACTAGATTCTACAGTACCAGTTCTACAGTACCAGATATACAGTACTAAATTCTACAGTACCAGATTCTACAGTACCAGATTCTACAGTACCAGGTCTACAGTACCAGTTATACAGTACTAGATTCCACAGTACCAGATTCTACAGTACCAGATTCTACAGTACCAGATTCTACAGTACCAGATATACAGTACTAGATTCTACAGTACTAGATTCTACAGTACCAGTTATACAGTACTAGATTCTACAGTACCAGTTATACAGTACTAGATTCTACAGTACCAGATTCTACAGTACCAGATATACAGTACTAGATTCTACAGTACTAGATTCTACAGTACCAGATTCTACAGTACCAGATATACAGTACGAGATTCTACAGTACCAGATTCTACAGTACCAGATTCTACAGTACCAGTTATACAGTACCAGATTCGACAGTACCAGTTATACAGTACCAGTTATACAGTACCAGATTCTACAGTACCAGTTATACAGTACTAGATTCTACAGTACCAGTTATACAGTACCAGTTATACAGTACCAGATTCTACAGTACCAGTTATACAGTACCAGTTATACAGTACCAGATTCTACAGTACCAGATTCTACAGTACCAGATTCTACAGTACCAGTTATACAGTACCAGATTCTACAGTACCAGATTCTACAGTATCAGATTCTTCAGTACCAGATCTACAGTACCAGTTATACAGTACCAGATATACAGTACCAGTTTTACAGTACCAGATTCTACAGTACCAGTCATACAGTACCAGTTATACAATACCAGCTATACAGTACCAGATTCTGCAGTACAAGATTCTACAGTACCAGTCATACAGTACCAGTCATACAGTACCAGTCATACAGTACCAGATTTTACAGTACCAGATTCTACAGTACCAGTTATACAGTACTAGATTCTACAGTACCAGATTCTACAGTACCAGTTATACAGTACTAGATTCTACAGTACCAGATATACAGTACTAGATTCTACAGTACCAGATATACAGTACTAGATTCTACAGTACCAGATTCTACAGTACCAGTTATACAGTACTAGATTCCACAGTACCAGATTCTACAGTACCAGATTCTACAGTACCAGTTATACAGTACTAGATTCTACAGTACCAGTTATACAGTACTAGATTCTACAGTACCAGTTATACAGTACTAGATTCTACAGTACTAGATTCTACATTACCAGTTATACAGTACTAGATTCTACAGTACCAGATTCTACAGTACCAGATATACAGTACTAGATTCTACTGTACCAGATTCTACAGTACCAGTTCTACAGTACTAGATTCTACAGTACTAGATTCTACAGTACCAGATTCTACAGTACCAGATATACAGTACTAGATTCTAAAGTACCAGATTCTACAGTACCAGATTCTACAGTACCAGTTATACAGTACCAGTTATACAGTACCAGATTCTACAGTACCAGTTATACAGTACCAGTTATACAGTACCAGATTCTACAGTACCAGTTATACAGTACTAGATTCTACAGTACCAGTTATACAGTACCAGTTATACAGTACCAGATTCTACAGTACCAGATTCTACAGTACCAGATTCTACAGTACCAGTTCTACAGTACTAGATTCTACAGTACTAGATTCTACAGTACCAGATTCTACAGTACCAGATATACAGTACTAGATTCTAAAGTACCAGATTCTACAGTACCAGATTCTACAGTACCAGTTATACAGTACCAGTTATACAGTACCAGATTCTACAGTACCAGTTATACAGTACCAGTTATACAGTACCAGATTCTACAGTACCAGTTATACAGTACTAGATTCTACAGTACCAGTTATACAGTACCAGTTATACAGTACCAGTTATACAGTACCAGATTCTACAGTACCAGATTCTACAGTACCAGATTCTACAGTACCAGTTTTACAGTTCCAGATATACAGTACTAGATTCTACAGTACCAGTTCTACAGTACCAGATATACAGTACTAAATTCTACAGTACCAGATTCTACAGTACCAGATTCTACAGTACCAGGTCTACAGTACCAGTTATACAGTACTAGATTCCACAGTACCAGATTCTACAGTACCAGATTCTACAGTACCAGATTCTACAGTACCAGATATACAGTACTAGATTCTACAGTACTAGATTCTACAGTACCAGTTATACAGTACTAGATTCTACAGTACCAGATATACAGTACTAGATTCTACAGTACCAGATTCTACAGTACCAGTTATACAGTACTAGATTCTACAGTACCAGTTATACAGTACTAGATTCTACAATACTAGATTCTACAGTACCAGTTATACAGTACTAGATTCTACAGTACCAGATATACAGTACTAGATTCTACAGTACCAGATTCTACAGTACCAGTTATACAGTACTAGATTCTACAGTACTAGATTCTACAGTACCAGTTATACAGTACTAGATTCTACAGTACCAGATTCTACAGTACCAGATTCTACAGTACTAGATTCTACAGTATCAGATATACAGTACTAGATTCTACAGTACCAGATTCTACAGTACCAGATTCTACAGTACCAGGTCTACAGTACCAGTTATACAGTACTAGATTCCACAGTACCAGATTCTACAGTACCAGATTCTACAGTACCAGATTCTACAGTACCAGTTCTACAGTACTAGATTCTACAGTACTAGATTCTACAGTACCAGATTCTACAGTACCAGATATACAGTACTAGATTCTACAGTACCAGATTCTACAGTACCAGATTCTACAGTACCAGTTATACAGTACCAGTTATACAGTACCAGATTCTACAGTACCAGTTCTACAGTACCAGTTCTACAGTACCAGATTCTACAGTACCAGATTCTACAGTACCAGTTATACAGTACCAGGTCCACAGTACCAGTTATACAGTACTAGATTCCACAGTACCAGATTCTACAGTACCAGTTATACAGTACCAGTTCTACAGTACCAGATTCTACAGTACCAGATTCTACAGTACCAGTTCTACAGTACCAGATATACAGTACCAGATTCTACAGTACCAGATTCTACAGTACCAGTTATACAGTACCAGGTCCACTGTACCAGTTATACAGTACTAGATTCCACAGTACCAGATTCTACAGTACCAGATCTACAGTACCAGATTCTACAGTACTAGATTCTACAGTACTAGATTCTACAGTACCAGTTATACAGTACAAGATTCTACAGTACCAGATATACAGTACTAGATTCTACAGTACCAGATTCTACAGTACCAGTTATACAGTACTAGATTCTACAGTACCAGTTATACAGTACTAGATTCTACAGTACTAGATTCTACAGTACCAGTTATACAGTACTAGATTCTACAGTACCAGATATACAGTACTAGATTCTACAGTACCAGATTCTACAGTACCAGTTATACAGTACTAGATTCCACAGTACCAGATTCTACAGTACCAGTTATACAGTACCAGATTCTACAGTACCAGTTATACAGTACCAGATTCTACAGTACTAGATTCTACAGTACAGATATACAGTACTAGATTCTACAGTACCAGATTCTACAGTACCAGTTATACAGTACTAGATTCTACAGTACCAGTTATACAGTACCAGATTCTACAGTACCAGATTCTACAGTACCAGTTATACAGTACTAGATTCTACAGTACCAGTTATACAGTACTAGATTCTACAGTACCAGATTCTACAGTACCAGTTCTACAGTACTAGACTCTACAGTACTAGATTCTACAGTACCAGATTCTACAGTACCAGATATACAGTACGAGATTCTACAGTACCAGATTCTACAGTACCAGATTCTACAGTACCAGTTATACAGTACCAGATTCGACAGTACCAGTTATACAGTACCAGTTATACAGTACCAGATTCTACAGTACCAGTTATACAGTACTAGATTCTACAGTACCAGTTATACAGTACCAGTTATACAGTACCAGATTCTACAGTACCAGTTATACAGTACCAGTTATACAGTACCAGATTCTACAGTACCAGATTCTACAGTACCAGATTCTACAGTACCAGTTATACAGTACCAGATTCTACAGTACCAGATTATACAGTATCAGATTCTTCAGTACCAGATCTACAGTACCAGTTATACAGTACCAGATATACAGTACCAGTTTTACAGTACCAGATTCTACAGTACCAGTCATACAGTACCAGTTATACAATACCAGCTATACAGTACCAGATTCTGCAGTACCAGTCATACAGTACCAGTCATACAGTACCAGTCATACAGTACCAGATTCTACAGTACCAGATTCTACAGTACCAGTTATACAGTACTAGATTCTACAGTACCAGATTCTACAGTACCAGTTATACAGTACTAGATTCTACAGTACCAGATATACAGTACTAGATTCTACAGTACCAGATATACAGTACTAGATTCTACAGTACCAGATTCTACAGTACCAGTTATACAGTACTAGATTCCACAGTACCAGATTCTACAGTACCAGATTCTACAGTACCAGTTATACAGTACTAGATTCTACAGTACCAGTTATACAGTACTAGATTCTACAGTACCAGTTATACAGTACTAGATTCTACAGTACTAGATTCTACATTACCAGTTATACAGTACTAGATTCTACAGTACCAGATTCTACAGTACCAGATATACAGTACTAGATTCTACTGTACCAGATTCTACAGTACCAGTTCTACAGTACTAGATTCTACAGTACTAGATTCTACAGTACCAGATTCTACAGTACCAGATATACAGTACTAGATTCTAAAGTACCAGATTCTACAGTACCAGATTCTACAGTACCAGTTATACAGTACCAGTTATACAGTACCAGATTCTACAGTACCAGTTATACAGTACCAGTTATACAGTACCAGATTCTACAGTACCAGTTATACAGTACTAGATTCTACAGTACCAGTTATACAGTACCACTTATACAGTACCAGTTATACAGTACCAGATTCTACAGTACCAGATTCTACAGTACCAGATTCTACAGTACCAGTTTTACAGTTCCAGATATACAGTACTAGATTCTACAGTACCAGTTCTACAGTACCAGATATACAGTACTAAATTCTACAGTACCAGATTCTACAGTACCAGATTCTACAGTACCAGGTCTACAGTACCAGTTATACAGTACTAGATTCCACAGTACCAGATTCTACAGTACCAGATTCTACAGTACCAGATTCTACAGTACCAGATATACAGTACTAGATTCTACAGTACTAGATTCTACAGTACCAGTTATACAGTACTAGATTCTACAGTACCAGATATACAGTACTAGATTCTACAGTACCAGATTCTACAGTACCAGTTATACAGTACTAGATTCTACAGTACCAGTTATACAGTACTAGATTCTACAATACTAGATTCTACAGTACCAGTTATACAGTACTAGATTCTACAGTACCAGATATACAGTACTAGATTCTACAGTACCAGATTCTACAGTACCAGTTATACAGTACTAGATTCTACAGTACTAGATTCTACAGTACCAGTTATACAGTACTAGATTCTACAGTACCAGATTCTACAGTACCAGATTCTACAGTACTAGATTCTACAGTATCAGATATACAGTACTAGATTCTACAGTACCAGATTCTACAGTACCAGATTCTACAGTACCAGGTCTACAGTACCAGTTATAAAGTACTAGATTCCACAGTACCAGATTCTACAGTACCAGATTCTACAGTACCAGATTCTACAGTACCAGTTCTACAGTACTAGATTCTACAGTACTAGATTCTACAGTACCAGATTCTACAGTACCAGATATACAGTACTAGATTCTACAGTACCAGATTCTACAGTACCAGATTCTACAGTACCAGTTATACAGTACCAGTTATACAGTACCAGATTCTACAGTACCAGTTATACAGTACCAGTTATACAGTACCAGATTCTACAGTACCAGTTATACAGTACTAGATTCTACAGTACCAGTTATACAGTACCAGTTATACAGTACCAGTTATACAGTACCAGATTCTACAGTACCAGTTATACAGTACCAGATTCTACAGTACTAGATTCTACAGTATCAGATATACAGTACTAGATTCTACAGTACCAGTTCTACAGTACCAGATATACAGTACTAAATTCTACAGTACCAGATTCTACAGTACCAGATTCTACAGTACCAGGTCTACAGTACCAGTTATACAGTACTAGATTCCACAGTACCAGATTCTACAGTACCAGATTCTACAGTACCAGATTCTACAGTACCAGATATACAGTACTAGATTCTACAGTACTAGATTCTACAGTACCAGTTATACAGTACTAGATTCTACAGTACCAGTTATACAGTACTAGATTCTACAGTACCAGATTCTACAGTACCAGATATACAGTACTAGATTCTACAGTACTAGATTCTACAGTACCAGATTCTACAGTACCAGATATACAGTACGAGATTCTACAGTACCAGATTCTACAGTACCAGATTCTACAGTACCAGTTATACAGTACCAGATTCGACAGTACCAGTTATACAGTACCAGTTATACAGTACCAGATTCTACAGTACCAGTTATACAGTACTAGATTCTACAGTACCAGTTATACAGTACCAGTTATACAGTACCAGATTCTACAGTACCAGTTATACAGTACCAGTTATACAGTACCAGATTCTACAGTACCAGATTCTACAGTACCAGATTCTACAGTACCAGTTATACAGTACCAGATTCTACAGTACCAGATTCTACAGTATCAGATTCTTCAGTACCAGATCTACAGTACCAGTTATACAGTACCAGATATACAGTACCAGTTTTACAGTACCAGATTCTACAGTACCAGTCATACAGTACCAGTTATACAATACCAGCTATACAGTACCAGATTCTGCAGTACAAGATTCTACAGTACCAGTCATACAGTACCAGTCATACAGTACCAGTCATACAGTACCAGATTTTACAGTACCAGATTCTACAGTACCAGTTATACAGTACTAGATTCTACAGTACCAGATTCTACAGTACCAGTTATACAGTACTAGATTCTACAGTACCAGATATACAGTACTAGATTCTACAGTACCAGATATACAGTACTAGATTCTACAGTACCAGATTCTACAGTACCAGTTATACAGTACTAGATTCCACAGTACCAGATTCTACAGTACCAGATTCTACAGTACCAGTTATACAGTACTAGATTCTACAGTACCAGTTATACAGTACTAGATTCTACAGTACCAGTTATACAGTACTAGATTCTACAGTACTAGATTCTACATTACCAGTTATACAGTACTAGATTCTACAGTACCAGATTCTACAGTACCAGATATACAGTACTAGATTCTACTGTACCAGATTCTACAGTACCAGTTCTACAGTACTAGATTCTACAGTACTAGATTCTACAGTACCAGATTCTACAGTACCAGATATACAGTACTAGATTCTAAAGTACCAGATTCTACAGTACCAGATTCTACAGTACCAGTTATACAGTACCAGATTCTACAGTACCAGTTATACAGTACCAGTTATACAGTACCAGATTCTACAGTACCAGTTATACAGTACTAGATTCTACAGTACCAGTTATACAGTACCAGTTATACAGTACCAGATTCTACAGTACCAGATTCTACAGTACCAGATTCTACAGTACCAGTTCTACAGTACTAGATTCTACAGTACTAGATTCTACAGTACCAGATTCTACAGTACCAGATATACAGTACTAGATTCTAAAGTACCAGATTCTACAGTACCAGATTCTACAGTACCAGTTATACAGTACCAGATTCTACAGTACCAGTTATACAGTACCAGTTATACAGTACCAGATTCTACAGTACCAGTTATACAGTACTAGATTCTACAGTACCAGTTATACAGTACCAGTTATACAGTACCAGTTATACAGTACCAGATTCTACAGTACCAGATTCTACAGTACCAGATTCTACAGTACCAGTTTTACAGTTCCAGATATACAGTACTAGATTCTACAGTACCAGTTCTACAGTACCAGATATACAGTACTAAATTCTACAGTACCAGATTCTACAGTACCAGATTCTACAGTACCAGGTCTACAGTACCAGTTATACAGTACTAGATTCCACAGTACCAGATTCTACAGTACCAGATTCTACAGTACCAGATTCTACAGTACCAGATATACAGTACTAGATTCTACAGTACTAGATTCTACAGTACCAGTTATACAGTACTAGATTCTACAGTACCAGATATACAGTACTAGATTCTACAGTACCAGATTCTACAGTACCAGTTATACAGTACTAGATTCTACAGTACCAGTTATACAGTACTAGATTCTACAATACTAGATTCTACAGTACCAGTTATACAGTACTAGATTCTACAGTACCAGATATACAGTACTAGATTCTACAGTACCAGATTCTACAGTACCAGTTATACAGTACTAGATTCTACAGTACTAGATTCTACAGTACCAGTTATACAGTACTAGATTCTACAGTACCAGATTCTACAGTACCAGATTCTACAGTACTAGATTCTACAGTATCAGATATACAGTACTAGATTCTACAGTACCAGATTCTACAGTACCAGATTCTACAGTACCAGGTCTACAGTACCAGTTATACAGTACTAGATTCCACAGTACCAGATTCTACAGTACCAGATTCTACAGTACCAGATTCTACAGTACCAGTTCTACAGTACTAGATTCTACAGTACTAGATTCTACAGTACCAGATTCTACAGTACCAGATATACAGTACTAGATTCTACAGTACCAGATTCTACAGTACCAGATTCTACAGTACCAGTTATACAGTACCAGTTATACAGTACCAGATTCTACAGTACCAGTTATACAGTACCAGTTATACAGTACCAGATTCTACAGTACCAGTTATACAGTACTAGATTCTACAGTACCAGTTATACAGTACCAGTTATACAGTACCAGTTATACAGTACCAGATTCTACAGTACCAGTTATACAGTACCAGATTCTACAGTACTAGATTCTACAGTATCAGATATACAGTACTAGATTCTACAGTACCAGTTCTACAGTACCAGATATACAGTACTAAATTCTACAGTACCAGATTCTACAGTACCAGGTCTACAGTACCAGTTATACAGTACTAGATTCCACAGTACCAGATTCTACAGTACCAGATTCTACAGTACCAGATTCTACAGTACCAGATATACAGTACTAGATTCTACAGTACTAGATTCTACAGTACCAGTTATACAGTACTAGATTCTACAGTACCAGATATACAGTACTAGATTCTACAGTACCAGATTCTACAGTACCAGTTATACAGTACTAGATTCTACAGTACCAGTTATACAGTACTAGATTCTACAGTACTAGATTCTACAGTACCAGTTATACAGTACTAGATTCTACAGTACCAGATATACAGTACTAGATTCTACAGTACCAGATTCTACAGTACCAGTTATACAGTACTAGATTCTACAGTACTAGATTCTACAGTACCGATTCTACAGTACCAGATTCTACAGTACCAGTTATACAGTACCAGATTCTACAGTACTAGATTCTATAGTATCAGATATACAGTACTAGATTCTACAGTACCAGATTCTACAGTACCAGATTCTACAGTACCAGTTATACAGTACTAGATTCTACAGTACCAGTTATACAGTACCAGATTCTACAGTACCAGATTCTACAGTACCAGTTATACAGTACCAGATTCTACAGTACCAGATTCTACAGTATCAGATTCTTCAGTACCAGATCTACAGTACCAGTTATACAGTACCAGATATACAGTACCAGTTTTACAGTACCAGATTCTACAGTACCAGTCATACAGTACCAGTTATACAATACCAGCTATACAGTACCAGATTCTGCAGTACCAGATTCTACAGTACCAGTCATACAGTACCAGTCATACAGTACCAGATTCTACAGTACCAGATTCTACAGTACCAGTTATACAGTACTAGATTCTACAGTACCAGATTCTACAGTACCAGTTATACAGTACTAGATTCTACAGTACCAGATATACAGTACTAGATTCTACAGTACAAGATTCTACAGTACCAGTTATACAGTACTAGATTCCACAGTACCAGATTCTACAGTACCAGATTCTACAGTACCAGTTATACAGTACTAGATTCTACAGTACCAGTTATACAGTACTAGATTCTACAGTACCAGTTATACAGTACTAGATTCTACAGTACTAGATTCTACATTACCAGTTATACAGTACTAGATTCTACAGTACCAGATTCTACAGTACCAGATATACAGTACTAGATTCTACTGTACCAGATTCTACAGTACCAGTTCTACAGTACTAGATTCTACAGTACTAGATTCTACAGTACCAGATTCTACAGTACCAGATATACAGTACTAGATTCTAAAGTACCAGATTCTACAGTACCAGATTCTACAGTACCAGTTATACAGTACCAGTTATACAGTACCAGATTCTACAGTACCAGTTATACAGTACCAGTTATACAGTACCAGATTCTACAGTACCAGTTATACAGTACTAGATTCTACAGTACCAGTTATACAGTACCAGTTATACAGTACCAGATTCTACAGTACCAGATTCTACAGTACCAGATTCTACAGTACCAGTTTTACAGTTCCAGATATACAGTACTAGATTCTACAGTACCAGTTCTACAGTACCAGATATACAGTACTAAATTCTACAGTACCAGATTCTACAGTACCAGATTCTACAGTACCAGATTCTACAGTACCAGATTCTACAGTACTAGATTCTACAGTATCAGATATACAGTACTAGATTCTACAGTACCAGATTCTACAGTACCAGATTCTACAGTACCAGGTCTACAGTACCAGTTATAAAGTACTAGATTCCACAGTACCAGATTCTACAGTACCAGATTCTACAGTACCAGATTCTACAGTACCAGTTCTACAGTACTAGATTCTACAGTACTAGATTCTACAGTACCAGATTCTACAGTACCAGATATACAGTACTAGATTCTACAGTACCAGATTCTACAGTACCAGATTCTACAGTACCAGTTATACAGTACCAGTTATACAGTACCAGATTCTACAGTACCAGTTATACAGTACCAGTTATACAGTACCAGATTCTACAGTACCAGTTATACAGTACTAGATTCTACAGTACCAGTTATACAGTACCAGTTATACAGTACCAGTTATACAGTACCAGATTCTACAGTACCAGTTATACAGTACCAGATTCTACAGTACTAGATTCTACAGTATCAGATATACAGTACTAGATTCTACAGTACCAGTTCTACAGTACCAGATATACAGTACTAAATTCTACAGTACCAGATTCTACAGTACCAGATTCTACAGTACCAGGTCTACAGTACCAGTTATACAGTACTAGATTCCACAGTACCAGATTCTACAGTACCAGATTCTACAGTACCAGATTCTACAGTACCAGATATACAGTACTAGATTCTACAGTACTAGATTCTACAGTACCAGTTATACAGTACTAGATTCTACAGTACCAGTTATACAGTACTAGATTCTACAGTACCAGATTCTACAGTACCAGATATACAGTACTAGATTCTACAGTACTAGATTCTACAGTACCAGATTCTACAGTACCAGATATACAGTACGAGATTCTACAGTACCAGATTCTACAGTACCAGATTCTACAGTACCAGTTATACAGTACCAGATTCGACAGTACCAGTTATACAGTACCAGTTATACAGTACCAGATTCTACAGTACCAGTTATACAGTACTAGATTCTACAGTACCAGTTATACAGTACCAGTTATACAGTACCAGATTCTACAGTACCAGTTATACAGTACCAGTTATACAGTACCAGATTCTACAGTACCAGATTCTACAGTACCAGATTCTACAGTACCAGTTATACAGTACCAGATTCTACAGTACCAGATTCTACAGTATCAGATTCTTCAGTACCAGATCTACAGTACCAGTTATACAGTACCAGATATACAGTACCAGTTTTACAGTACCAGATTCTACAGTACCAGTCATACAGTACCAGTTATACAATACCAGCTATACAGTACCAGATTCTGCAGTACAAGATTCTACAGTACCAGTCATACAGTACCAGTCATACAGTACCAGTCATACAGTACCAGATTTTACAGTACCAGATTCTACAGTACCAGTTATACAGTACTAGATTCTACAGTACCAGATTCTACAGTACCAGTTATACAGTACTAGATTCTACAGTACCAGATATACAGTACTAGATTCTACAGTACCAGATATACAGTACTAGATTCTACAGTACCAGATTCTACAGTACCAGTTATACAGTACTAGATTCCACAGTACCAGATTCTACAGTACCAGATTCTACAGTACCAGTTATACAGTACTAGATTCTACAGTACCAGTTATACAGTACTAGATTCTACAGTACCAGTTATACAGTACTAGATTCTACAGTACTAGATTCTACATTACCAGTTATACAGTACTAGATTCTACAGTACCAGATTCTACAGTACCAGATATACAGTACTAGATTCTACTGTACCAGATTCTACAGTACCAGTTCTACAGTACTAGATTCTACAGTACTAGATTCTACAGTACCAGATTCTACAGTACCAGATATACAGTACTAGATTCTAAAGTACCAGATTCTACAGTACCAGATTCTACAGTACCAGTTATACAGTACCAGATTCTACAGTACCAGTTATACAGTACCAGTTATACAGTACCAGATTCTACAGTACCAGTTATACAGTACTAGATTCTACAGTACCAGTTATACAGTACCAGTTATACAGTACCAGATTCTACAGTACCAGATTCTACAGTACCAGATTCTACAGTACCAGTTCTACAGTACTAGATTCTACAGTACTAGATTCTACAGTACCAGATTCTACAGTACCAGATATACAGTACTAGATTCTAAAGTACCAGATTCTACAGTACCAGATTCTACAGTACCAGTTATACAGTACCAGATTCTACAGTACCAGTTATACAGTACCAGTTATACAGTACCAGATTCTACAGTACCAGTTATACAGTACTAGATTCTACAGTACCAGTTATACAGTACCAGTTATACAGTACCAGTTATACAGTACCAGATTCTACAGTACCAGATTCTACAGTACCAGATTCTACAGTACCAGTTTTACAGTTCCAGATATACAGTACTAGATTCTACAGTACCAGTTCTACAGTACCAGATATACAGTACTAAATTCTACAGTACCAGATTCTACAGTACCAGATTCTACAGTACCAGGTCTACAGTACCAGTTATACAGTACTAGATTCCACAGTACCAGATTCTACAGTACCAGATTCTACAGTACCAGATTCTACAGTACCAGATATACAGTACTAGATTCTACAGTACTAGATTCTACAGTACCAGTTATACAGTACTAGATTCTACAGTACCAGATATACAGTACTAGATTCTACAGTACCAGATTCTACAGTACCAGTTATACAGTACTAGATTCTACAGTACCAGTTATACAGTACTAGATTCTACAATACTAGATTCTACAGTACCAGTTATACAGTACTAGATTCTACAGTACCAGATATACAGTACTAGATTCTACAGTACCAGATTCTACAGTACCAGTTATACAGTACTAGATTCTACAGTACTAGATTCTACAGTACCAGTTATACAGTACTAGATTCTACAGTACCAGATTCTACAGTACCAGATTCTACAGTACTAGATTCTACAGTATCAGATATACAGTACTAGATTCTACAGTACCAGATTCTACAGTACCAGATTCTACAGTACCAGGTCTACAGTACCAGTTATACAGTACTAGATTCCACAGTACCAGATTCTACAGTACCAGATTCTACAGTACCAGATTCTACAGTACCAGTTCTACAGTACTAGATTCTACAGTACTAGATTCTACAGTACCAGATTCTACAGTACCAGATATACAGTACTAGATTCTACAGTACCAGATTCTACAGTACCAGATTCTACAGTACCAGTTATACAGTACCAGTTATACAGTACCAGATTCTACAGTACCAGTTATACAGTACCAGTTATACAGTACCAGATTCTACAGTACCAGTTATACAGTACTAGATTCTACAGTACCAGTTATACAGTACCAGTTATACAGTACCAGTTATACAGTACCAGATTCTACAGTACCAGTTATACAGTACCAGATTCTACAGTACTAGATTCTACAGTATCAGATATACAGTACTAGATTCTACAGTACCAGTTCTACAGTACCAGATATACAGTACTAAATTCTACAGTACCAGATTCTACAGTACCAGGTCTACAGTACCAGTTATACAGTACTAGATTCCACAGTACCAGATTCTACAGTACCAGATTCTACAGTACCAGATTCTACAGTACCAGATATACAGTACTAGATTCTACAGTACTAGATTCTACAGTACCAGTTATACAGTACTAGATTCTACAGTACCAGATATACAGTACTAGATTCTACAGTACCAGATTCTACAGTACCAGTTATACAGTACTAGATTCTACAGTACCAGTTATACAGTACTAGATTCTACAGTACTAGATTCTACAGTACCAGTTATACAGTACTAGATTCTACAGTACCAGATATACAGTACTAGATTCTACAGTACCAGATTCTACAGTACCAGTTATACAGTACTAGATTCTACAGTACTAGATTCTACAGTACCGATTCTACAGTACCAGATTCTACAGTACCAGTTATACAGTACCAGATTCTACAGTACTAGATTCTATAGTATCAGATATACAGTACTAGATTCTACAGTACCAGATTCTACAGTACCAGATTCTACAGTACCAGTTATACAGTACTAGATTCTACAGTACCAGTTATACAGTACCAGATTCTACAGTACCAGATTCTACAGTACCAGTTATACAGTACCAGATTCTACAGTACCAGATTCTACAGTATCAGATTCTTCAGTACCAGATCTACAGTACCAGTTATACAGTACCAGATATACAGTACCAGTTTTACAGTACCAGATTCTACAGTACCAGTCATACAGTACCAGTTATACAATACCAGCTATACAGTACCAGATTCTGCAGTACCAGATTCTACAGTACCAGTCATACAGTACCAGTCATACAGTACCAGATTCTACAGTACCAGATTCTACAGTACCAGTTATACAGTACTAGATTCTACAGTACCAGATTCTACAGTACCAGTTATACAGTACTAGATTCTACAGTACCAGATATACAGTACTAGATTCTACAGTACAAGATTCTACAGTACCAGTTATACAGTACTAGATTCCACAGTACCAGATTCTACAGTACCAGATTCTACAGTACCAGTTATACAGTACTAGATTCTACAGTACCAGTTATACAGTACTAGATTCTACAGTACCAGTTATACAGTACTAGATTCTACAGTACTAGATTCTACATTACCAGTTATACAGTACTAGATTCTACAGTACCAGATTCTACAGTACCAGATATACAGTACTAGATTCTACTGTACCAGATTCTACAGTACCAGTTCTACAGTACTAGATTCTACAGTACTAGATTCTACAGTACCAGATTCTACAGTACCAGATATACAGTACTAGATTCTAAAGTACCAGATTCTACAGTACCAGATTCTACAGTACCAGTTATACAGTACCAGTTATACAGTACCAGATTCTACAGTACCAGTTATACAGTACCAGTTATACAGTACCAGATTCTACAGTACCAGTTATACAGTACTAGATTCTACAGTACCAGTTATACAGTACCAGTTATACAGTACCAGATTCTACAGTACCAGATTCTACAGTACCAGATTCTACAGTACCAGTTTTACAGTTCCAGATATACAGTACTAGATTCTACAGTACCAGTTCTACAGTACCAGATATACAGTACTAAATTCTACAGTACCAGATTCTACAGTACCAGATTCTACAGTACCAGGTCTACAGTACCAGTTATACAGTACTAGATTCCACAGTACCAGTTATACAGTACTAGATTCTACAATACTAGATTCTACAGTACCAGTTATACAGTACTAGATTCTACTGTACCAGATTCTACAGTACCAGTTCTACAGTACTAGATTCTACAGTACTAGATTCTACAGTACCAGATTCTACAGTACCAGATATACAGTACTAGATTCTAAAGTACCAGATTCTACAGTACCAGATTCTACAGTACCAGTTATACAGTACCAGTTATACAGTACCAGATTCTACAGTACCAGTTATACAGTACCAGTTATACAGTACCAGATTCTACAGTACCAGTTATACAGTACTAGATTCTACAGTACCAGTTATACAGTACCAGTTATACAGTACCAGATTCTACAGTACCAGATTCTACAGTACCAGTTCTACAGTACTAGATTCTACAGTACTAGATTCTACAGTACCAGATTCTACAGTACCAGATATACAGTACTAGATTCTAAAGTACCAGATTCTACAGTACCAGATTCTACAGTACCAGTTATACAGTACCAGTTATACAGTACCAGATTCTACAGTACCAGTTATACAGTACCAGTTATACAGTACCAGATTCTACAGTACCAGTTATACAGTACTAGATTCTACAGTACCAGTTATACAGTACCAGTTATACAGTACCAGTTATACAGTACCAGATTCTACAGTACCAGATTCTACAGTACCAGATTCTACAGTACCAGTTTTACAGTTCCAGATATACAGTACTAGATTCTACAGTACCAGTTCTACAGTACCAGATATACAGTACTAAATTCTACAGTACCAGATTCTACAGTACCAGATTCTACAGTACCAGGTCTACAGTACCAGTTATACAGTACTAGATTCCACAGTACCAGATTCTACAGTACCAGATTCTACAGTACCAGATTCTACAGTACCAGATATACAGTACTAGATTCTACAGTACTAGATTCTACAGTACCAGTTATACAGTACTAGATTCTACAGTACCAGATATACAGTACTAGATTCTACAGTACCAGATTCTACAGTACCAGTTATACAGTACTAGATTCTACAGTACCAGTTATACAGTACTAGATTCTACAATACTAGATTCTACAGTACCAGTTATACAGTACTAGATTCTACAGTACCAGATATACAGTACTAGATTCTACAGTACCAGATTCTACAGTACCAGTTATACAGTACTAGATTCTACAGTACTAGATTCTACAGTACCAGTTATACAGTACTAGATTCTACAGTACCAGATTCTACAGTACCAGATTCTACAGTACTAGATTCTACAGTATCAGATATACAGTACTAGATTCTACAGTACCAGATTCTACAGTACCAGATTCTACAGTACCAGGTCTACAGTACCAGTTATACAGTACTAGATTCCACAGTACCAGATTCTACAGTACCAGATTCTACAGTACCAGATTCTACAGTACCAGTTCTACAGTACTAGATTCTACAGTACTAGATTCTACAGTACCAGATTCTACAGTACCAGATATACAGTACTAGATTCTACAGTACCAGATTCTACAGTACCAGATTCTACAGTACCAGTTATACAGTACCAGTTATACAGTACCAGATTCTACAGTACCAGTTATACAGTACCAGTTATACAGTACCAGATTCTACAGTACCAGTTATACAGTACTAGATTCTACAGTACCAGTTATACAGTACCAGTTATACAGTACCAGTTATACAGTACCAGATTCTACAGTACCAGTTATACAGTACCAGATTCTACAGTACTAGATTCTACAGTATCAGATATACAGTACTAGATTCTACAGTACCAGTTCTACAGTACCAGATATACAGTACTAAATTCTACAGTACCAGATTCTACAGTACCAGGTCTACAGTACCAGTTATACAGTACTAGATTCCACAGTACCAGATTCTACAGTACCAGATTCTACAGTACCAGATTCTACAGTACCAGATATACAGTACTAGATTCTACAGTACTAGATTCTACAGTACCAGTTATACAGTACTAGATTCTACAGTACCAGATATACAGTACTAGATTCTACAGTACCAGATTCTACAGTACCAGTTATACAGTACTAGATTCTACAGTACCAGTTATACAGTACTAGATTCTACAGTACTAGATTCTACAGTACCAGTTATACAGTACTAGATTCTACAGTACCAGATATACAGTACTAGATTCTACAGTACCAGATTCTACAGTACCAGTTATACAGTACTAGATTCTACAGTACTAGATTCTACAGTACCGATTCTACAGTACCAGATTCTACAGTACCAGTTATACAGTACCAGATTCTACAGTACTAGATTCTATAGTATCAGATATACAGTACTAGATTCTACAGTACCAGATTCTACAGTACCAGATTCTACAGTACCAGTTATACAGTACTAGATTCTACAGTACCAGTTATACAGTACCAGATTCTACAGTACCAGATTCTACAGTACCAGATTCTACAGTACCAGTTATACAGTACCAGATTCTACAGTACCAGATTCTACAGTATCAGATTCTTCAGTACCAGATCTACAGTACCAGTTATACAGTACCAGATATACAGTACCAGTTTTACAGTACCAGATTCTACAGTACCAGTCATACAGTACCAGTTATACAATACCAGCTATACAGTACCAGATTCTGCAGTACCAGATTCTACAGTACCAGTCATACAGTACCAGTCATACAGTACCAGATTCTACAGTACCAGATTCTACAGTACCAGTTATACAGTACTAGATTCTACAGTACCAGATTCTACAGTACCAGTTATACAGTACTAGATTCTACAGTACCAGATATACAGTACTAGATTCTACAGTACCAGATATACAGTACTAGATTCTACAGTACAAGATTCTACAGTACCAGTTATACAGTACTAGATTCCACAGTACCAGATTCTACAGTACCAGATTCTACAGTACCAGTTATACAGTACTAGATTCTACAGTACCAGTTATACAGTACTAGATTCTACAGTACCAGTTATACAGTACTAGATTCTACAGTACTAGATTCTACATTACCAGTTATACAGTACTAGATTCTACAGTACCAGATTCTACAGTACCAGATATACAGTACTAGATTCTACTGTACCAGATTCTACAGTACCAGTTCTACAGTACTAGATTCTACAGTACTAGATTCTACAGTACCAGATTCTACAGTACCAGATATACAGTACTAGATTCTAAAGTACCAGATTCTACAGTACCAGATTCTACAGTACCAGTTATACAGTACCAGTTATACAGTACCAGATTCTACAGTACCAGTTATACAGTACCAGTTATACAGTACCAGATTCTACAGTACCAGTTATACAGTACTAGATTCTACAGTACCAGTTATACAGTACCAGTTATACAGTACCAGATTCTACAGTACCAGATTCTACAGTACCAGATTCTACAGTACCAGTTTTACAGTTCCAGATATACAGTACTAGATTCTACAGTACCAGTTCTACAGTACCAGATATACAGTACTAAATTCTACAGTACCAGATTCTACAGTACCAGATTCTACAGTACCAGGTCTACAGTACCAGTTATACAGTACTAGATTCCACAGTACGAGTTATACAGTACTAGATTCTACAATACTAGATTCTACAGTACCAGTTATACAGTACTAGATTCTACAGTACCAGATATACAGTACTAGATTCTACAGTACCAGATTCTACAGTACCAGTTATACAGTACTAGATTCTACAGTACTAGATTCTACAATACTAGATTCTACAGTACCAGTTATACAGTACTAGATTCTACAGTACCAGATATACAGTACTAGATTCTACAGTACCAGATTCTACAGTACCAGTTATACAGTACTAGATTCTACAGTACTAGATTCTACAGTACCAGTTATACAGTACTAGATTCTACAGTACCAGATTCTACAGTACCAGATTCTACAGTACTAGATTCTACAGTATCAGATATACAGTACTAGATTCTACAGTACCAGATTCTACAGTACCAGATTCTACAGTACCAGGTCTACAGTACCAGTTATACACTACTAGATTCCACAGTACCAGATTCTACAGTACCAGATTCTACAGTACCAGTTCTACAGTACTAGATTCTACAGTACTAGATTCTACAGTACCAGATTCTACAGTACCAGATATACAGTACTAGATTCTACAGTACCAGATTCTACAGTACCAGATTCTACAGTACCAGTTATACAGTACCAGTTATACAGTACCAGATTCTACAGTACCAGTTATACAGTACCAGATTCTACAGTACTAGATTCTACAGTATCAGATATACAGTACTAGATTCTACAGTACCAGTTCTACAGTACCAGATATACAGTACTAAATTCTACAGTACCAGATTCTACAGTACCAGATTCTACAGTACCAGGTCTACAGTACCAGTTATACAGTACTAGATTCCACAGTACCAGATTCTACAGTACCAGATTCTACAGTACCAGATTCTACAGTAACAGATATACAGTACTAGATTCTACAGTACTAGATTCTACAGTACCAGTTATACAGTACTAGATTCTACAGTACCAGATATACAGTACTAGATTCTACAGTACCAGATTCTACAGTACTAGTTATACAGTACTAGATTCTACAGTACCAGTTATACAGTACTAGATTCTACAGTACTAGATTCTACAGTACCAGTTATACAGTACTAGATTCTACAGTACCAGATATACAGTACTAGATTCTACAGTACCAGATTCTACAGTACCAGTTATACAGTACTAGATTCTACAGTACTAGATTCTACAGTACCGATTCTACAGTACCAGATTCTACAGTACCAGTTATACAGTACCAGATTCTACAGTACTAGATTCTATAGTATCAGATATACAGTACTAGATTCTACAGTACCAGATTCTACAGTACCAGATTCTACAGTACCAGTTATACAGTACTAGATTCTACAGTACCAGTTATACAGTACCAGATTCTACAGTACCAGATTCTACAGTACCAGATTCTACAGTACCAGTTATACAGTACCAGATTCTACAGTACCAGATTCTACAGTATCAGATTCTTCAGTACCAGATCTACAGTACCAGTTATACAGTACCAGATATACAGTACCAGTTTTACAGTACCAGATTCTACAGTACCAGTCATACAGTACCAGTTATACAA
Organism: Salmo salar; assembly: GCF_965601325.2. Lineage (NCBI taxonomy): Eukaryota > Metazoa > Chordata > Actinopteri > Salmoniformes > Salmonidae > Salmo > Salmo salar. The sequence goes on along the minus strand of NC_138296.1, from coordinate 707,739 downwards.
TACCAGCTATACAGTACCAGATTCTGCAGTACCAGATTCTACAGTACCAGTCATACAGTACCAGTCATACAGTACCAGTCATACAGTACCAGTCATACAGTACCAGATTCTACAGTACCAGATTCTACAGTACCAGTTATACAGTACTAGATTCTACAGTACCAGATTCTACAGTACCAGTTATACAGTACTAGATTCTACAGTACCAGATATACAGTACTAGATTCTACAGTACCAGATATACAGTACTAGATTCTACAGTACCAGATTCTACAGTACCAGTTATACAGTACTAGATTCCACAGTACCAGATTCTACAGTACCAGATTCTACAGTACCAGTTATACAGTACTAGATTCTACAGTACCAGTTATACAGTACTAGATTCTACAGTACCAGTTATACAGTACTAGATTCTACAGTACTAGATTCTACATTACCAGTTATACAGTACTAGATTCTACAGTACCAGATTCTACAGTACCAGATATACAGTACTAGATTCTACTGTACCAGATTCTACAGTACCAGTTCTACAGTACTAGATTCTACAGTACTAGATTCTACAGTACCAGATTCTACAGTACCAGATATACAGTACTAGATTCTAAAGTACCAGATTCTACAGTACCAGATTCTACAGTACCAGTTATACAGTACCAGTTATACAGTACCAGATTCTACAGTACCAGTTATACAGTACCAGTTATACAGTACCAGATTCTACAGTACCAGATTCTACAGTACCAGTTATACAGTACCAGTTATACAGTACCAGTTATACAGTACCAGATTCTACAGTACCAGATTCTACAGTACCAGATTCTACAGTACCAGTTTTACAGTTCCAGATATACAGTACTAGATTCTACAGTACCAGTTCTACAGTACCAGATATACAGTACTAAATTCTACAGTACCAGATTCTACAGTACCAGATTCTACAGTACCAGGTCTACAGTACCAGTTATACAGTACTAGATTCCACAGTACCAGATTCTACAGTACCAGATTCTACAGTACCAGATTCTACAGTACCAGATATACAGTACTAGATTCTACAGTACTAGATTCTACAGTACCAGTTATACAGTACTAGATTCTACAGTACCAGATATACAGTACTAGATTCTACAGTACCAGATTCTACAGTACCAGTTATACAGTACTAGATTCTACAGTACCAGTTATACAGTACTAGATTCTACAATACTAGATTCTACAGTACCAGTTATACAGTACTAGATTCTACAGTACCAGATATACAGTACTAGATTCTACAGTACCAGATTCTACAGTACCAGTTATACAGTACTAGATTCTACAGTACTAGATTCTACAGTACCAGTTATACAGTACTAGATTCTACAGTACCAGATTCTACAGTACCAGATTCTACAGTACGTCAGAGTTCGTAGCAGTATGCAGAGTAGTACAGTACGTAGATTCTACAGTACCAGATTCTACAGTACCAGATTCTACAGTACCAGGTCTACAGTACCAGTTATACAGTACTAGATTCCACAGTACCAGATTCTACAGTACCAGATTCTACAGTACCAGATTCTACAGTACCAGATATACAGTACTAGATTCTACAGTACTAGATTCTACAGTACCAGTTATACAGTACTAGATTCTACAGTACCAGATATACAGTACTAGATTCTACAGTACCAGATTCTACAGTACCAGTTATACAGTACTAGATTCTACAGTACCAGTTATACAGTACTAGATTCTACAATACTAGATTCTACAGTACCAGTTATACAGTACTAGATTCTACAGTACCAGATATACAGTACTAGATTCTACAGTACCAGATTCTACAGTACCAGTTATACAGTACTAGATTCTACAGTACTAGATTCTACAGTACCAGTTATACAGTACTAGATTCTACAGTACCAGATTCTACAGTACCAGATTCTACAGTACTAGATTCTACAGTATCAGATATACAGTACTAGATTCTACAGTACCAGATTCTACAGTACCAGATTCTACAGTACCAGGTCTACAGTACCAGTTATACAGTACTAGATTCCACAGTACCAGATTCTACAGTACCAGATTCTACAGTACCAGATTCTACAGTACCAGTTCTACAGTACTAGATTCTACAGTACTAGATTCTACAGTACCAGATTCTACAGTACCAGATATACAGTACTAGATTCTACAGTACCAGATTCTACAGTACCAGATTCTACAGTACCAGTTATACAGTACCAGTTATACAGTACCAGATTCTACAGTACCAGTTATACAGTACCAGTTATACAGTACCAGATTCTACAGTACCAGTTATACAGTACTAGATTCTACAGTACCAGTTATACAGTACCAGTTATACAGTACCAGTTATACAGTACCAGATTCTACAGTACCAGTTATACAGTACCAGATTCTACAGTACTAGATTCTACAGTATCAGATATACAGTACTAGATTCTACAGTACCAGTTCTACAGTACCAGATATACAGTACTAAATTCTACAGTACCAGATTCTACAGTACCAGATTCTACAGTACCAGGTCTACAGTACCAGTTATACAGTACTAGATTCCACAGTACCAGATTCTACAGTACCAGATTCTACAGTACCAGATTCTACAGTACCAGATATACAGTACTAGATTCTACAGTACTAGATTCTACAGTACCAGTTATACAGTACTAGATTCTACAGTACCAGATATACAGTACTAGATTCTACAGTACCAGATTCTACAGTACCAGTTATACAGTACTAGATTCTACAGTACCAGTTATACAGTACTAGATTCTACAGTACTAGATTCTACAGTACCAGTTATACAGTACTAGATTCTACAGTACCAGATATACAGTACTAGATTCTACAGTACCAGATTCTACAGTACCAGTTATACAGTACTAGATTCTACAGTACTAGATTCTACAGTACCGATTCTACAGTACCAGATTCTACAGTACCAGTTATACAGTACCAGATTCTACAGTACTAGATTCTATAGTATCAGATATACAGTACTAGATTCTACAGTACCAGATTCTACAGTACCAGATTCTACAGTACTAGATTCTACAGTACCAGTTATACAGTACCAGATTCTACAGTACCAGTTATACAGTACTAGATTCTACAGTACCAGTTATACAGTACTAGATTCTACAGTACCAGATTCTACAGTACCAGATTCTACAGTACCAGATATACAGTACTAGATTCTACAGTACCAGATTCTACAGTACCAGTTATACAGTACTAGATTCTACAGTACCAGATATACAGTACTAGATTCTACAGTACTAGATTCTACAATACCAGATTCTACAGTACCAGTTATACAGTACCAGTTATACAGTACCAGTTATACAGTACCAGTTATACAGTACCAGATTCTACAGTACCAGATTCTACAGTACCAGATATACAGTACTAGATTCTACAGTACTAGATTCTACAGTACCAGTTATACAGTACTAGATTCTACAGTACCAGATATACAGTACTAGATTCTACAGTACCAGATTCTACAGTACCAGTTATACAGTACTAGATTCTACAGTACCAGTTATACAGTACTAGATTCTACAATACTAGATTCTACAGTACCAGTTATACAGTACTAGATTCTACAGTACCAGATATACAGTACTAGATTCTACAGTACCAGATTCTACAGTACCAGTTATACAGTACTAGATTCTACAGTACTAGATTCTACAGTACCAGTTATACAGTACTAGATTCTACAGTACCAGATTCTACAGTACCAGATTCTACAGTACTAGATTCTACAGTATCAGATATACAGTACTAGATTCTACAGTACCAGATTCTACAGTACCAGATTCTACAGTACCAGGTCTACAGTACCAGTTATACAGTACTAGATTCCACAGTACCAGATTCTACAGTACCAGATTCTACAGTACCAGATTCTACAGTACCAGTTCTACAGTACTAGATTCTACAGTACTAGATTCTACAGTACCAGATTCTACAGTACCAGATATACAGTACTAGATTCTACAGTACCAGATTCTACAGTACCAGATTCTACAGTACCAGTTATACAGTACCAGTTATACAGTACCAGATTCTACAGTACCAGTTATACAGTACCAGTTATACAGTACCAGATTCTACAGTACCAGTTATACAGTACTAGATTCTACAGTACCAGTTATACAGTACCAGTTATACAGTACCAGTTATACAGTACCAGATTCTACAGTACCAGTTATACAGTACCAGATTCTACAGTACTAGATTCTACAGTATCAGATATACAGTACTAGATTCTACAGTACCAGTTCTACAGTACCAGATATACAGTACTAAATTCTACAGTACCAGATTCTACAGTACCAGATTCTACAGTACCAGGTCTACAGTACCAGTTATACAGTACTAGATTCCACAGTACCAGATTCTACAGTACCAGATTCTACAGTACCAGATTCTACAGTACCAGATATACAGTACTAGATTCTACAGTACTAGATTCTACAGTACCAGTTATACAGTACTAGATTCTACAGTACCAGATATACAGTACTAGATTCTACAGTACCAGATTCTACAGTACCAGTTATACAGTACTAGATTCTACAGTACCAGTTATACAGTACTAGATTCTACAGTACTAGATTCTACAGTACCAGTTATACAGTACTAGATTCTACAGTACCAGATATACAGTACTAGATTCTACAGTACCAGATTCTACAGTACCAGTTATACAGTACTAGATTCTACAGTACTAGATTCTACAGTACCGATTCTACAGTACCAGATTCTACAGTACCAGTTATACAGTACCAGATTCTACAGTACTAGATTCTATAGTATCAGATATACAGTACTAGATTCTACAGTACCAGATTCTACAGTACCAGATTCTACAGTACTAGATTCTACAGTACCAGTTATACAGTACCAGATTCTACAGTACCAGTTATACAGTACTAGATTCTACAGTACCAGTTATACAGTACTAGATTCTACAGTACCAGATTCTACAGTACCAGATTCTACAGTACTAGATTCTACAGTACCAGTTATACAGTACTAGATTCTACAGTACCAGATTCTACAGTACCAGATTCTACAGTACTAGATTCTACAGTATCAGATATACAGTACTAGATTCTACAGTACCAGATTCTACAGTACCAGATTCTACAGTACCAGGTCTACAGTACCAGTTATACAGTACCAGATTCTACAGTACCAGATTCTACAGTACCAGATTCTACAGTACCAGTTCTACAGTACTAGATTCTACAGTACTAGATTCTACAGTACCAGATTCTACAGTACCAGATATACAGTACTAGATTCTACAGTACCAGATTCTACAGTACCAGATTCTACAGTACCAGTTATACAGTACCAGTTATACAGTACCAGATTCTACAGTACCAGTTATACAGTACCAGTTATACAGTACCAGATTCTACAGTACCAGTTATACAGTACTAGATTCTACAGTACCAGTTATACAGTACCAGTTATACAGTACCAGTTATACAGTACCAGATTCTACAGTACCAGTTATACAGTACCAGATTCTACAGTACTAGATTCTACAGTATCAGATATACAGTACTAGATTCTACAGTACCAGTTCTACAGTACCAGATATACAGTACTAAATTCTACAGTACCAGATTCTACAGTACCAGATTCTACAGTACCAGGTCTACAGTACCAGTTATACAGTACTAGATTCCACAGTACCAGATTCTACAGTACCAGATTCTACAGTACCAGATTCTACAGTACCAGATATACAGTACTAGATTCTACAGTACTAGATTCTACAGTACCAGTTATACAGTACTAGATTCTACAGTACCAGATATACAGTACTAGATTCTACAGTACCAGATTCTACAGTACCAGTTATACAGTACTAGATTCTACAGTACCAGTTATACAGTACTAGATTCTACAGTACTAGATTCTACAGTACCAGTTATACAGTACTAGATTCTACAGTACCAGATATACAGTACTAGATTCTACAGTACCAGATTCTACAGTACCAGTTATACAGTACTAGATTCTACAGTACCAGATTCTACAGTACCAGATTCTACAGTACTAGATTCTACAGTACCAGTTATACAGTACCAGATTCTACAGTACCAGTTATACAGTACTAGATTCTACAGTACCAGTTATACAGTACTAGATTCTACAGTACCAGATTCTACAGTACCAGATTCTACAGTACCAGATATACAGTACTAGATTCTACAGTACCAGATTCTACAGTACCAGTTATACAGTACTAGATTCTACAGTACCAGATATACAGTACTAGATTCTACAGTACTAGATTCTACAATACCAGATTCTACAGTACCAGTTATACAGTACCAGTTATACAGTACCAGTTATACAGTACCAGATTCTACAGTACTAGATTCTACAATACCAGATTCTACAGTACCAGTTATACAGTACCAGTTATACAGTACCAGTTATACAGTACCAGTTATACAGTACCAGATTCTACAGTACTAGATTCTACAGTACCAGATTCTACAGTACCAGTTATACAGTACCAGTTATACAGTACCAGTTATACAGTACCAGTTATACAGTACCAGATTCTACAGTACCAGATTCTACAGTACCAGATTCTACAGTACCAGATATACAGTACTAGATTCTACAGTACTAGATTCTACAGTACCAGTTATACAGTACTAGATTCTACAGTACCAGATATACAGTACTAGATTCTACAGTACCAGATTCTACAGTACCAGTTATACAGTACTAGATTCTACAGTACCAGTTATACAGTACTAGATTCTACAATACTAGATTCTACAGTACCAGTTATACAGTACTAGATTCTACAGTACCAGATATACAGTACTAGATTCTACAGTACCAGATTCTACAGTACCAGTTATACAGTACTAGATTCTACAGTACTAGATTCTACAGTACCAGTTATACAGTACTAGATTCTACAGTACCAGATTCTACAGTACCAGATTCTACAGTACTAGATTCTACAGTATCAGATATACAGTACTAGATTCTACAGTACCAGATTCTACAGTACCAGATTCTACAGTACCAGGTCTACAGTACCAGTTATACAGTACTAGATTCCACAGTACCAGATTCTACAGTACCAGATTCTACAGTACCAGATTCTACAGTACCAGTTCTACAGTACTAGATTCTACAGTACTAGATTCTACAGTACCAGATTCTACAGTACCAGATATACAGTACTAGATTCTACAGTACCAGATTCTACAGTACCAGATTCTACAGTACCAGTTATACAGTACCAGTTATACAGTACCAGATTCTACAGTACCAGTTATACAGTACCAGTTATACAGTACCAGATTCTACAGTACCAGTTATACAGTACTAGATTCTACAGTACCAGTTATACAGTACCAGTTATACAGTACCAGTTATACAGTACCAGATTCTACAGTACCAGTTATACAGTACCAGATTCTACAGTACTAGATTCTACAGTATCAGATATACAGTACTAGATTCTACAGTACCAGTTCTACAGTACCAGATATACAGTACTAAATTCTACAGTACCAGATTCTACAGTACCAGATTCTACAGTACCAGGTCTACAGTACCAGTTATACAGTACTAGATTCCACAGTACCAGATTCTACAGTACCAGATTCTACAGTACCAGATTCTACAGTACCAGATATACAGTACTAGATTCTACAGTA